>NW_022631010.1:16464519-16883189 GCF_010015895.1 Lontra canadensis
TTTTTTTTTTTTTTTTTTTTTTTTTTTTTTTTTTTTTTTTTTTTTTTAGATTTTATTTATTCCTTTGACAGAGAGAGATCACAAGTAGGTGGAGAGGCAGGCAGAGAGAGAGAGGAGGAAGCAGGCTCCCCAGTGAGCAGAGAGCCCAATGTGGGGCTCGATCCCAGGACCCTGGGATGATGACCTGAGCTGAAGGCAGAGGCTTTACCCCACTGAGCCACCCAGGCACCCCTATTTCTGTTTTAATTAAAAAAAAAAGTTTTCATAACTTAAAAATTTGTACGTTTTGTATCGCATTCAGAAAATTATTTTTTGTAGCATGGTCATACAGATACTGTTTTAAAGTAGTCTTTATTTTACTGAATTTTATGTGAATATCAACCTTTTATATAGTATATACTAGCAGTTTCTAAAGTGATGTGGGGACCCTTCCATAGGATCTGTAAGATCAAAACCATGTTTATGGTGATATTAAGATGCTGTATGTCTTTTTCACTCTTATTCGTTTATACATGTAGAGTCTCACAGAGACTACATGACCTGTGATATCACAGCAAATTGAAAATGCCAAAGCAAAACTAGAAACCCAGTTTGTCTTTTATGCCAGGCATTCAAGTGACTTGCAGAGGTGTAAAATAATGGTGTCTTTTGAATATATCTTTTCCTTGTTTGAGAAATAGTCCCTCCCCCACAAAATATACTTTTTTATGTAGATGCATATTAGATTATTATTATTTTATTTTATATTTTATTTTTATTTTTAAAAGATTTTATTTATTGAGAGAGAGAGCGATCACAAGCGGGTAGAGGAGGGATCGAGGGAGAAGCAGACTCCTTGCTAAGCAGTGAGCCCAGGCAGAACTTTATGGTAGGTCCCTGGGATCACGACCTGAGCCGAAGACAGATGCTTAACTGACTAAGCCACCCAGGTGCCCTGTACTATTGTTATTTTAAAATGAATATATAAATTAAAGGTTTTTTTTTTAAGATTTTATTTATTTATTTGACAGACAGATATGACAAGTAGGCAGAGAGGCAGGCAGAGAGAAAGAGAGAGAGAGAGAGAGGGGGACGCAGCCTCCCTGCTGAGCAGAGAGCCCAATGTGGGGCTTGATCCCAGGACCTGGGATCATGACCTGAGCCGAAGGCAGAGGCTTTAACCCACTGAGCCACCCAGGTGCCCCTAAAGTTTTGTTTTAATTTCTAACATATTAAACATTGAGAATTATAACTTACATAAATAAAAGCCCTTTGGAGAACTGATTAATTTTTAAGAATATAAAGGAGTCCTGAAATGTCTTTTGAGGAGAGAGAGGCAAGATGGTGGAGGAGTAGCAGACTGAAATGACATCAGGTCACAGGAGTTCAGCTAGATAGTTACCAAACCATTCTGAACACCTACAAACTCAACAGGAGATCAAAGAGAAGAAGAGCAGCAATTCTAGGAACAGAAAATCGACCACTTTCTGAAAGCTAGGATGTGCGAAATGAATCTAAAACCATGGGAAGATAGACGGCAGGGGAAGGGGCTGGCTCCCGGCAAGCTGTGGAACAGTGGAGCACAAAATCAGATCTTTTAGAAGTCTGCTTCACTTAGGGACATCACTTGGGAGGTTAAGCAGGGGTGGAACCCTCTTGGGGACAGTGTGGTCTGAGGTCCTGTGGGGTCACAGAAAGATCTGGGGTGTCTGAGTGAGGCAGACCTGCCAGGTATTGGAGGAGGGAAGCCAGCTACAGAGACAGAGCCCAGGAGTGGGCTCTCACATCAGGGTTACCTTAAACCGTGATCCATGGCACAGACAGACCACTGCTCTTTGAGCAGGGACCACACAAGTGGCAGATCCAGGGAGACTCATCTTCCTCCTTTGGAGGAGCAGCGTGTCAGGAATCTGCTGGATTTGGAGACTCCAAATGGGGCCGTGTGCCAGAGTCAGAAATGCTTGGTCACAGACCCGGTGAGCTTGGAGTGCGGCCAGAGACCAGGGAGATGGGAGTGACTGACCCCTTTTCTCTGAGGGTGTACTGAGGAGTGGTGCCCTGAGCTCTCAGCTCCTCTGGGCTGGAGATTGGAAGGCCGCCATTTTCATTCCCATCCTCCAGAGCTTTACAGAAAGCAGAAAGCGTTAAGGAACAAAAACTCCCGAGAGTGAACCTGAGCAGATTTCTTAGCCTGGCCCCTGGCAAGGGTGGTACAATTCCACCTTGGGCAAAGACATTTGAGAATCACTGCAACAGACCCCTCCTGCAGAAGATCAGCAAGAACATCCAGCCAAGACCAAGTTCACCAATCAATGAGAACTGTGGAACTCCAGAGCTAAGGGAAAGCAATGCATGGAATTCATGGCTTTCTCCCCATGAGAAAGGCTTTCTCCCTTTAGTCTTGCAAAGTTAAATTGGATTTTTTTAATTTTATTTTTTCTTATTCTAATTTTTTTAACTTTTCCTCTTTCCTCTTTTAACTAGTTTATCTTAACAATACCTTTCAAAAAAAAATCTTTTAAACCTTCATTATTATAGTTATTTTATTTTTTATCATTTTATCATTTATTTTATCCTTCATTGTATTTAACCTTATTTTTAATCTACATGTGGGGTTTTTTTCCTAAAAAACTTGGGATACAATTTATTTTAATAGATCAAAATATATGCTAAATCTAGCACAGGGCTTTTTTCAAGTCTCCAGCCTGAGCACATTCTCTACCCCCACCCTTTTTTTTCTTTTTTCTTTTTTTCCAACCAACTCATCAATTCCTTTTTTAGAATTTTTAAAAAATTTTCAACTTACAGTCATATTCCATCCCTTCATCGTGTTTCCCCTATTTTTGTTTATATATAAGTTTTTCTTTCTTTAAAATTTTGGGAGGTGGTTTCTTCTTAGAGACCTAAATACACTCAAAATCAAGTGGGTGGCTCTGTTCTATTCACCAGTCTAATATATATATTTAATTTCTTTTTACCCCCTTACTTCTCCCCCCAGTTTGGGATCTACTCTGATTTGGTTAGTGTACATTTTTCTGGGGTCTTTGCCACCCTTTTAAAATTTTTTTCTCTTGTTCATATATTCTTACCTGGATAAAATGACAAGGCAGAAAAACTCACCACAAAAAAAGAACAAGAGGCAGTACCGATGGCTAGGGACCTAATCAATATGGACATTGGTAATATGTCAGATATAGAGCTCAGAATGACAATTCTCAAGGTGCTAAGTGGGTAAAAAAGGCATGGAAGATATTAGAGAAACCCTGTCTGGAGATGTAGAAGCACTTTCTGGAGAAATAAAAGAACTAAATTTAACCAAGCTGAAATCAAAAAAGCTATTAATGAGGTGCAATAAAAAATAGAGGCTCTTACTTGTAGGATAAATGAGGCAGAAGAGAGAATTAGTGATAGAGAAGACCAAATGACAGAGAATAAAGAAGCTGAGCAAAAGAAGAACAATGACTGGACCACGAGGGGAGGGTTTAAGAGTTAAGCGATACCATAAGATGAAACAATCTTAGAATAATTGTGATTCCAGAAAAAGAAGAAAGAGAGAGAGGGGCAAAAGGTAGTATATTGGAGCAAATTATAGTAAAGAATTTCTTTAAATTAAAAAGAATTTCTTTAATTTGGCAAAGGGAACAAGCATCAAAATCCAGGAGGCACAGAGAAGCCCCATCAAAATCAATAAAAATAGGTCCACACCCCATCATCTAATAGTAAAATTTACAAGTCTTAGTGACAAAGAGAAAATCCTGAAAGGAGCTTGGGACAAGAAGTGTGTAACATACCATGGTTGAAATATTAGATTGGCAGCAGACTTATCCACAGAGACCTGGCAGGCCAGAAAGAACTGGCATGATATATTCAGAGCACTAAATGAGAAAATCATGCAGCCAATAATACTATATCCAGCTAGGCTATCAGGACAAGAAAAAATTAAAAGAATTTGCAAATACCAAACCAGCCCTACAGGAAATACTGAAAGGGGTCCTTTAAGCAAAGAGAGAGCCTAAAAGTAATAGACCAGAAAGGAACAGAGACAATATACAGTAACAGTTACCTTATAGGCAATACAGTGGCACTAAATTCATATCTTTCAATAGTTACTCTGAATGTAAATCAACAGACACAGGGTATCAGAATGGGTAAAAAACAAGACCCATTGATATTCTGTCTACAAGAAACTCATTTTAGATGCAAAGACATCTCCAGATTTAAAGTGAGGGGGTGGAAAACAATTTACCGTGCTAATGGACATCAAAAGAAGGCTGAGGTGGCGATCCTTATATCAGATAAATTGGATTTTAAACCAAAGACTATAATAAGAGATGAGGAAAGACACTATATCATACTTAAAGGGTCTGTCCAACAAGACAATCTAACAATTTTAAATATCTATGCCCCTAATATGGGAGCAGCCAACTATATAAACCAACTAATAACAAAATCAAAGAAACACATCAACAGTAATACAATAATAGTAGGGGACTTTAACAGCCCCCTCACTGAAATGGACAGATCATCCAAGCAAAAGATCAACAAGGAAATAAAGGCTTTAAATAACACACTGGACCAGATGGACATCACAGATATATTTACAACATTCCATCCCAAAACAACAGAATACACACTCTTTCCTAGTGCACACGGAACATTCCTCAGAATAGATCACATCCTGGATCACAAATCAGGTCTCAACCAATACCAAAAGATTGGGATCATTCCCTGCATGTTTTCAGACCACAATGCTCTGAAGCTAGAACTCAGTCACAGGAGGAAAGTTGGAAAGAACTCAAATACATGGAGGCCAAAGAGCATCCTACTAAAGAATGAATGGGTCAACCAGGAATTTTAAGAAGAATTTTTTAAAAATCATGGAAAGAAATGAGAATGAAAACACAACTGTTCAAAATCTTTGGGACTTAGCAAAGGCAGTCCTGAGAGGAAAGTATACAGTGATACAAGCTTTTCCCAAGAAACAAGAAAGATCTCAAGTACACAACCTAACCCTACACCTAAAGAAGCTGGAGAAAGAGCCAAGAAACCCTAAACCCAGCAGGAGAAGAGAAGTAATAAAGATCAGAGCAGAAATCAATGAAATAGAAACCAAAAGAACAGTAGAACAAATCAACGAAACTAGGAACTTGTTCTTTGAAAGAATTAATAAGATGGAAAAATCCCTGGCCAGACTTATCAGAAAGAAAAGAGAAAGGACCCAGACAAATGAAATCATGAATGAAAGAGGAGAGATCACAACCAACACCAAAGAAATACAAACAATTATAAGAACATATTATGAACAAGTATATGCCAACAAATTCGAGAATTTGGAAGAAATGGATGCATTCCTAGAGACATGTAAATTACCAAAACTGAACCAGGAAGAAACAGAAAACCTGAAACAGACCCATAACCAATAAGGAGATTGAAGCAGTCATCAAAAATCTCCCGGAAAACAAGAGCCCGGGGCCAGACGGCTTTCCAGGGGAATTCTACCAAACATTTAAAGAAGAATTAATACCTATTCTCCTGAAACTGTTCCCAGAAATATAAATGGAAGGAACACTTCCAAACTCAATTTATGAAGCCAGCATGATCTTGATCCCAAAATCAGATGAAGACCCCATCAAAAAAGAGAATTACAGACCAATATCCTTGATGAACACAAATGCAGAAATTCTCACCAAAATATTAGCTAATAGGATCCAACAGTACATTAAAGGAGTATTCACCACGGCCAAGTGGGATTTATTCCTGGGATGTAAGTTTGGTTCAACATCTGCAAATCAATGTGATACAATACATTAATAAAGAACAAGATCCATATGATAATAGATGCTGAAAAAGCATTTGACAATGTACGGCCTCCTTTCTTGATCAAAACTTCACAGTGTAGGGATAGAGGGTATATACCTCAATATCCTCAAAGCCATTTATGAAAAATCCACAGCGAATATCATTCTCAATGGGGAAAAACTGAGAGCTTTTCTGCTAAGATTGGGAACATGGCAGGGATGTTCACTATCACCACTGCTATTCAACATAGTGCTAGAAGTCGTAGCCTCAGCAGTCAGACAACAAAAAGAAGTTAAAGGTATCCAAATTTTCAAAGAAGAAGTCAAACTCTCACTCTTTGCAGATGATATGATACTTCATGTGGAAAACCCAAAAGACTCTCCTCCAAAACTGCTACGACTCATACAGGAATTCAGTAAAGTGTCAGGATATAAAATCAATGCACAGAAATCAGTTTCATTTCTCTACACCAACAACAAGACAGAAGAAAGAGAAAATTAGGAGTTGATCCCATTTACAATTGCACCTGAAACCATAAGATACCTAGGAATACCTAACCAAGGAGGCAACGAATCTGCACGCAGAAAAACTATAAAGTACTCATGAAAGAAATTGAGGAAGACCCAAAGAAATGGAAAAGCATTCTATGCTCCTGGTTTGGAAGAACAAATATTGTGAAAACGTCTATGCTACGCAAAGCAATCTACACATTTAATGCAATTCCTATCAAAATACCATCCATTTTTTCAAAGAAATGGAACAAATAATCCAAAAATCTATATGGAACCAGAGAAGATCATGAATAGAGAAAGGAATGTTGAAAAGGCAGCCGAAGTTGGTGGCATCACAATTCCAGACTTTAAGCTCTATTACAAATCATCAAGACAGTATAGTACTGGCACAAAAATGACACATGGATCAATGAAACAGAATAGAGAGCCCAGAAATGGACCCTCAACTCTATGGTTAACTAATCTTCGACAAAGCAGGAAAGAATGTCCAATGGAAAAAAGACAATCTCTTCAATAAATGGTGTTGGGAGAATTGGACAGCCACATGCAAAAGAATGATACTGGACCATTTCCTTACACTACACACAGAAATAGACTCAAAATGGATGAAAGACCTCAATGTGAGACAAGAATCCATCAAAATCCTTGAGGAGAACACCGGCAGCAACCTCTTTGACCTCAGCCACAGCAATTTCTTCCTAGGAACATCACTAAAGTCAAGGGAAGCAAGGGCAAAAATGAACTATTAGGACTTCATCAAGATCAAAAGCTTTTGCACTGCCAAGGAAACAGTCAATAAAACCAAAGACAGCTGACAGAATGGGAGAAGATATTGGCAAATGACATATCAGTTAAAGGGCTAGTATCCAGAATCTATAAAGAACTTATCAAACTCAACACCCAAAGAACAAATAACCCAATTGAGAAATGGGCTGAGGACATGAACAGACATTCCTGCAAAGAAGACATCCAGATGGCCAACAGACACATGAAAAAGTGCTCAGCATCACGTGGCATCAGGGAAATACCAATCAAAACGACAGTGAGATACTACCTTACACTAGTCAGACTGGCTAAAATTAACAAGTCAGGAAATGACAGGTGATGATGACAATGTAGAGAAAGGGAACTCTCCTGCAGTGTTGATGGGAATGCAAGCTGGTGCAGCCACTCTGGAAAACAGCACAGAGGTTCCTCAAAATTGAAAATAGAGCTACCCTATGACCCAGCAATTGCACTACTGGGTATTTATCCTGAAGATACAAATGTAGTGAAGCAAAGGGGCATGTGCACCCAAATATTTATAGCAGCAATGTCCACAATAGTCAAACTATGGAAAGAACCTTGATGTCCATCAACAGATGAATGGATAAAGCATAAGTGATACACACACACACACACACACACACACACACACACACAGGAATACTATGCAGCCATCAAAAGAAATCTTGCCATTTGCAATGACTTGGATGGAACTAAAGGGTATTATGATGAGCGAAATAAGTATATCAGAGAAAGACAATTGTCATATGATCTCCCTGATATGAGGAATTTTAGAGGCAGAATGGGATGTTTGGGGGATAGGGAAGAAAAAATGAAACAAGATGGATTGGGAGGGAGACAAACCATGAGACTCTTAATCTCACAAAACAAACTGGGGGTTGCTAGGGGCAGGGGGTATGGAGAGGGTGGTTGAGTAATCGACATTGGGGAGGGTATGTGATATGGCGAGTGCTGTGAAGTGTATAAGCCTGATGATTCATAGACCTGTACCCCTGGGGCAAATAATACTTTATATGTTAATAAAAATATTTTTAAAAATTAAAATATTAAAAAATTAAAAAAAAAGAATAAGAAGTCCTGAAACCAAATTTGTGAACTGTTGCTATATATGAACAGTAGCTTTTAATTTATAAATTTCCTTACCTTGTAGCCATGTGTCAAAAATTAGAACATTTGTTTCATTGTCCTTGGGAAAATATGATTTGGAAAACAGTTCTGTTCTCATAGACATCTATATATTAGTTAAAGTAGAGTAAAGTAAAGATAATTAAGTAAAATTTTCTATAATTTTTATTACCCATCTAATGCAATCTTCCATTAGCCCAATGGGTACTGTAAAATTACAGGAAGAACATAAGTTTTGGTGTCAGATAAATGTGGACCTCTGTAGCTTAACCTATTAAGTAAGTGTATCTAAATCTGAGCTACTTGGAGCACATGGGTATCTCAGTTAAGGACCTGCCTTCCATTCAAGTCATGGTCCCAGGGTCCTGGGATTGAGCCCATAGCAGGCTCCCTGCTCAGCAGGGGGACTGCTGCTCTCTCTCCCTCTGCTCCTGTACTCTCTCATGCTCGCTCTCTCCCTTCAAACAAACAAACAAACAAATAAATAAATAAATAATAAAATCTTAAACAAAATCAATCTCAGCTTCTTGAACTGGGTTCAGAAGAAAAAGAATACTTCTTTTTTAGTGTTGTAATGCAGATTAAATGTTTATATAGTGTCTAAATATCAAGAACAGAGTTGGTGCTCAATAAAACGTAGTGCTACTATGTTAGCATATTGTTTTAGAATGTATTGTATCAATTATTAAGTTCTTTTAAGATCATTTTGAAACCCTATACATGTAATCAATAAAATAAAAGTTAAAAAGATACTATTCATTACCTATCACATTACAGAATAATGTTTTAAATGTTAAGCAATGTGGGACAGAGTGAGGTGACAGGGAGTGTAACATGGTAACTTTCTGGAAATATATATCAAGGACCTTAATGATCCATCTACTTTTTTTTTTTTAAAGATTTTATTTATTTATTTATTTGACAGAGAGAGAGAAAGATCACAAATAGTCAAAGAGAGAGAGAGAGAGAGAGAGAGGGACGTAGGCTCCCTGCTGAGCAGAGAGCCCGATGTGGGTCTTGATCCCGGGATCCTGAGATCAGGACTTGAGCCGAAGGCAGCGGCTTAATCCACTGAGCCACCCAGGTGCCCCGATCCATCTACTTTTAACTAATTTCACTCTAGGAAGCTATTCTTTTTTTTTTTTCCCCTTTTAAGATTTAATTTATTTGAGAGAGAGGGAGAGAAAGAGAGGGAGAAAGAGAGTGAGCCAGTAGGGTGAGGGGCAGAGGGAGACACTTCCCTCTGAGTTCAGAGCCTGACCCTGGGTTGGATCCCAGGACCCCTAGATCATGACCTGAGCTGAAATCAAGAGTTGGACACTTAAGTGACTGAGCCAGGTGCCCCTCTAAGAAACTATTGTAAGGAAATTGTAAGAATGATGTTCATTGCTGATTTACTTTTAATAGGAAAGAAAATGGAATCTACCAGTAAGTTGTCCATCAAGTAAATTATGTTATATCTATGGAGATGATCCTTTTGCAACCATTTAAAAATGTTTCCAGAGGTTTTTATGGTTGACACAGGAGTAAATTGATTATATAATTGTGAGAAAATCAGGATATAAAAATGTGTATATGTTTCAGTGATATTGAAAACAAAATAGAAATAGGAAAAAATAGAAAGGAAGGTTATATGTCAGAGTATTAACAGTGGTTATCACTTATCTGAGACTTACAGGTTTTTTTTACAGTAAATATGTATTTTTTTCAACATCAAAATTTTATTTAAAAAAATATTTGGTAAAGTTTAGCTATTTTCCATCTCAGCCTTAGGATCACTGGGGTTAGAGAGGATTCTTTTATGACAATAGAATCTTTGATCAGTGTTAGGGTGGGAGTATAGTCCATTTGGCTGTGTGTCTTTCTCATTAGGAAGAGTAGAGGGGGCTGAGCATGGTCTGAGGCAGAGGATACTGACTCAGCTGCACCTCAAGAACAACTGTTGGATCTTAATTAAGTGGAATGTTCTTCTGACTGCCCAGTGTTGCGGCTGAGTCCTTGACTTTGTAGCCAGACCTCTGGTTCATTGCCCAGTTCTGCCACTTGTCCCCGCTGAGTTAATTTGTGGATGAATTATGTAACCTGTGTGTGCTTGCATGAATATTGCCAACTGTAAATTGGGAGTAATAATGTTGTCTATGCCATGGGGTTTTTATGATATTTAACTGAGATATTACATTTAAAACCCTTACTAATAGTCAGTGTTAACCCCATAATGAATTCTTACTATTTCAGTTATTATAGCTCTTACTATTAGTTGAAGTAGTTAATTATAGTAGTTAACAGTGCCCTAAAGTAAAAACAGTACTGCATTTTGTTCATGAATCTCAGTAATTAAGAGTTCATTTCTGTCCATGTGGCATCACCTTAGTGGCTCCCCTGAGGGCTGTGGGAATCAACTTTCAAGATGGTTCATTCAAAGAATTTCTCCTGACTTCCCCTAAAAGCTCAGCCAGGGCTGTGTGCCCTAGGCCTCTCTTCTTCCCTAAGTGAGCTTCTTGGACTGCACAGGCTTCTTCATGGTATGATGGTGGGGTTCTAAGAGTAAGCATCTCGAGAGAAACAGAAATGTATCACATTTTAAAATCTTGTCCTCAGTAGTCACCTACTATTATTTTAATTAGTCAAAAATCCATCCAGATTTAAGAGAAAGGAGCATAGATGGCCACCCCGCCCAACCTTTCCACGGGAGGAGTGTCAAAGTCACATTGTAAGAAGAGTATGAAAACTGCAGGTACTGTTGCAGCCATTGTTGAGAAATACAGTTTTCCACAATCATAGTCTACTGACCTATTAGATAACATAATTTCTGGGCTTTCTCCACCACCAGCAGTAGCAATCTGGTATCAAAATCTGGTATCAAAACAAACTTAGTACTTTTTACAACATGATGATTATGGGTGACTTTTAATTTCTTTTTAATACTTTTCTATATTTTCTGCTTTTTTCTACTTTTTTCAGTGTTGAACACTTTTTGCTATAATAAACTTTAAATGAAAAGTTTACCAATTTTTCCAGCATATAAAGATATTGTGTATTCTGTCAATACACAATTTCTGTATAGAATTTAAGTCAAAGTTGAATATCTGTTACACTCCTTTTTTCTCAATTTGGTCATATGTGACTTCTAAAATGGAAGAAGAAGAAGAAAAAAAGATTCTATTCACAGATATTTCTAGGTGAAATGTAGGGTACCTCAGGGCAAACTTCATTTGCTATATATAACTCATAAATCCATAAAATGTAGTCTTTACTGTGTTATCCTAAGGACTGTGGGTTGCAAACAACTGATGAGCTGTTGCTAGCTTTTACTGCTGGTCAACTTGGACAGAGAGCAATTTCTATTCATTGTCAAGGCACACAGTAAATATGTGAGTACATTTGATATTGATAAGATCCATGCAAATGAACTTGAAAATAAGGCAGCACTCTTGAGATTTTGGAAAATGGCCAAAGAGGCCGTTTTGTCCAAAAAAATTTTGGATCTGCCCTGTTCTCACACAGTGTTTTCTCTCTGACTTAATGTGTCTTATTCTCAAAGATGTCAGGCATAGTTCTTTGAAATATTCAAGTTATCTTTGTAGCTGTAATATATTTCCTCCCCTAAAATGGGTAAATTCTTCATTTTAAAAAGCAAAGGCCATTTCAGGTTTGAGGCATAAAAAAGAGTGGAACATGGAAGTGAAGGATCAGTTTCAAAGAGAAATAATACTTTACAACAATTTGGTTTACTTTCAAGTGTCAGGTGTTATATACATAGAAGACATAGTAAAGTACTCAGGTAAGCAGTGGCTACTGAATGTCATACTGGGACTTAAAAGGCATTAATGCAACTTCTCAAGTACATTAATTTAGTCCTGGGGACAGTTTACAAGATAGCAGATTTTTGGCTCAAATATAATTTTCATTTACTGAACATGTATTATGTTCCATTTCCTAAGTACTTTACTTACATTAATTCATTTGATTTACTCAACCACCCTCTGAGGTAGTTAATGCCATTATCATCTCCTTTTACGGCCTAGAGCAAAGTGGTTAAAAACTTGCCCAAGGTCTCACAGTACTGCAATCAGTCAGGCTTCGTATTCAGACTGACTGGCTCTAGCTAGAACCCAGGTTCTTACCCACTGTGCTCCTGATTGCCTTGCAGATGAGTTTTTAATAAAGTTATAGTGCTTGGAAATTTTGCATTAGATGATTTTAATTGTGCAATAGTGCTTGGAAATTTTTGTTTTAGCTCAACAGAATATAAGTAAGTATTTGCAGGAGATTCTTTGAGAGTTCACATACAAAAACCAAAGCGGCAAAGCAGATCTAAGAAAGGGAGGTTAGGCAGTAAAGTATTAAACTGCTCAACTTTCTTTACATCTGGAAGTAAAGTCTAATGTGTTCAGAATCTGGGCAAGGGCTTGATACCTTGCACTATTTGTAACAAGAATTTGGGCAAGTCACTTCATCTCTCTTGGGTTTACTAACAGCTGCCCCACGAGCCTCAAGGGGTTGTTAGAAAGGGCAAATAAATTATTGTGGTTATCACATCTGGTTGCAAGCTATAAAGTTCTCATTTTCTGTTAGTTGCTGCTGTGATCAGGCATCACTTATTTTAGAAAAGCATTTCAGAAATACCTACTTTTAGGAAATTGCATTTGGTAGTTTTCCCTACATTTGATACAGGTATGTCAAATGTTTAGCATGGTGCTTATTTATGGTCACACTTAATAGAATCTAACAATTATTACTTAATTCTAGCAGACATCTTTGATTTGGGGGAGCAATAAAAGGGAAATATCTCCTGGACAGGACAGATGCTCCTGAACTAAGATCCGAAATGTGTATTCTTGGCCTTCCTTAATTGGCAGGGGCTGTAGTGTACTGAGGACATTTGGGAAATCTAATTCACATTTTTAGTTTTCAGTAATAATAATCCCTCTCATTTATACTCTCTATTTTGTACACTTGTGCCAAGGCTGGTCTATTCATGGTGGCTCTCTGAGGATGGTCAAGTGTTTTGAGGTCACATCCAGGTTTGATGAGATAGGGTGTTATGATCATTGTTTTCCAGGAGGGAGGAGTATTTGCTGTCCCTAAACTATCCTGTAAAGTGTTTCAGATACTTTTGATTCTACTTCTTAATCACACCCTCAACTGCAGCCCTCCACCTTTGTCAGGGTTTACAGTGTTCCCTGATGATACAAGGAAATGGAGACTGTGACCCCTTTTCTATCATCTCTGTATTTTTATCACTGGCACAGGCCAGTGATATATGTATATGCCCCTTCTCAAGTCTCAGCCTTTGCCTTGAAATCTTGTATGGACCTGGACACATAGTAGATGGCGCATACATTTTTTATGGAATTAAATTTTAGTGAATTAAAAATTCACTCCTAACTGATTGATGCTTAAGGATAAAAACCTGAAACCTTAAAACTGGAGCTGTTAGCACTTTTCCCGTTCTTCCAAAAGACCAGATACTTCAGTTTCCCTAGGTGGAAAGGATGCACAGAGTAATTTTTACCTGCCCGATATGGTTCTCAGACAAGAGTAGCCAGCTGTTTAGAAACTCCGAAGGCTTTCTGAGCAGGATGCCGAAAAAGGGAGCCAATAGTTAATCCAGTGACCATGAGGAGTAAGGGAGAAAAAGGCTCAGTAGATAGGAATGCATGCTTCTTTCCACTACATCTTTCTGACATTTAGTCATCTTTTGTTTTGTCCACAGTTCACCTTAACCTTATATTTTCTTTGGGTATGCCCAGCACAAGTTTATTTTCTAGATCTCCTTTTTTGACACTGCTGATTTTTCTGCACATTTCACTTCCTTTTCTAGCTGCTTAATAAAGGTCATGTTTATAACTTTAGTATTGATGATGTGCCCAGTAGGCCCAGGTGTCAGCTTCTGTAATGTCCAATAGAATCCCTTTCCATAAGACAAAATCCTAGGATTCCATTCTGGAGTATGTGAGTTTTCATAGCTCCAACTAATGACTTTTTGTCTGCAGAAATCTATACCATGGTAATAATAACTTACTACATACTGTCCATTGTCATGAAATTGATCTTTTCTTTTTATTTTTTTAAATTAACATATAATGTATTATTAGACCCAGGGATACAGGTCTGTGAATCGTCAGGCTTACACACTTCACAGCACTCACCATAGCACATACCATCCCCAAAGTCCATAACCCAACCACCCTCTCCCTACCCCCTTCATCCCTGAAATTGATCTTTTTAAAATGAACAATTTAATGGCATGTAGTATGTTCACAATGTTGTGCAATCACTACCTCCCTCTAGTTGCAAAACATTTCATCACTTCAAAAGGAAACTTGTACCCATTAAACAGTTTTTCCACATTTCTCTCACCTCCCCCAACTCCTGGCAACCACCAGTCTGCAGTCTGTTTCTATGGATTTGCCAGTCTGGATATTTTACATAAATGGGATCATATGTTTTGTGTCTGGCTCCTTTCGGTTTTCATGTTTTTGAGGTTCATATACCAATGTATATCAGTACTTCACTTTGTGTTGTATGGCTGAATAATATTCCTTTGTGTGTGTGTGTGTGTGTGTGTGTGTGTGTGTGTGTGTATGCATATATACACCAAACTTTATTTACTCATTCATCTGTTGGTGAACATTTGGGTAATTTCTCATTTCTTTTGGGTATACGCCTAGCAGTAGAATTGCTATATTGCCATAATTCTATGTTTAACTTTTTCAGGAGCCACAGTGTTTGTACCATTTTACATTCCCACCAGCATTGTATGATGGTTCCAGTTTCTCTACACCTTTGTCAACACTTGTTATTTTACATTTTTGGTTATACCCATCCTAGTGTGTGTGAAATGGTACCTTATTGTGGTTTGAATTGCATTTCCCTAGTGACTCCTAATGTTGAACATCTTTTCTTGTGCTTGTTTGCCATTTTATATCTCTGTAGAAATGTCTTACTCAGATTTCTGCCCATTTTGATTGGATTATTTGCCTTTTTGTTTGTTGTTTTGACTTATAAATCTTTTGCCCCACTTTGTGGGTTGTCTTTTCACTCTCTTGATATTCTCCTTTGATGCACTAAAGTTTTTAATTTTGAGGAAGTCCAGTTATATTTATTTTTCTTTCATTGCTTGTGCTGTTGATGTCATAATAATGTATTGCCAAATCCAAAGTCATGAAGATATACTCCTTTAAGTGTCTTCTAAGAGTTTTATAGATTTAGCTCTTATATCTAGTTTATCCACTTGAACTTAAAGTTTATAGATGGTGTGAGGTTTGGTCCAATTAATTCTTTTGCATATGAATAACCAGTTGTCCTAGTAGCATTGTTGAAGATACAACAAATTTCCATATCAGATGGTCTTGGTACTCTTGTTGAAACTCAATTAGCCACAAATGTTTGGGTTTAATTCTGGACTCTCAGTTCTATCCCACTGATCTGTAAGTCTGTCCTATGCCAGTACCATACTCTTTGGACTACTGTGTTATGAAATTAGGAAGTGTGAGTCCTGCTGGTTTATTTTGTTTTTTTTGTGTTTTTCAATAGTATTTTAACTATTTGAGGCCCCTTTATAATTCCATATGAATTTGAGAATTGGCTTTTCCAATTATTCAAAAAAAAAAAAGCCATTGGAATTTTGATAGGGATTGAGTTTATAGACATATTCTAGGTAATTTTTATAGGCATTGAATTTATACATATTCTAGGTAATATTGCTATGTAATAATAATAATAATAAGACTTTCAATCCATTAATATAGGATATCTTTCTATTTTATTTAAATCTTTGTTTTTTTCTCAGTAATTTTTATAGTTTTTGTTATATAAATCTTTCACTCCTTGGTTAAATTTGTTTCCAGGTATTTTATTATTTTGGATGTGATTATAAATTGATTTGATTTCTTATGTCTTCTTTGGATTGTTCATTACTGGTGTATATGAACACAAGTGATTTTTATATTTCTTTTATTTGATGAAATCAGTTGTCAGCTCTAGCAAATTTTTATGTGGCTTTTTTTGGATTTTCTATATAGGTAAGATCAATGGAGATAGTTTTACTGCTTCATTTCCAATTCATATACCTTTCATTTCTTTTTCTGACCTAGTTGCTCTGGTTAGAATTTGTAGTACAATGTTGAATAGCAGTGGTGATGCCTGCTGTAGGTTTTTCATAAATGTTCTTCATCATTTTGAGGAAGTTCCCCTTTATTTCCAGTTTTTTGACTTTTTTTTTTTTAAGTCAAGAAAGGGTGCTAGAACTTCTTTCAAGATATGTCTCCAAAGGCAAAGGAAACAAAAGTGAAAATGAATTTTTGGGACTTCATCAAGATCAAAAACAGTCAACAAAACAAAGAGGAAACCCATGAAATGGGAGAAGATATTTGCAAATGACAGTACAGACAAAAGGCTGATATCCAGGATCTATAGAGAACTCCTCAAACTCAACACACACAAAACAGATAATCATGTCAAAAAATGGGCAGAAGACATGAACCGACACTTCTCCAATGAAGACATACAAATGGCTATCAGACACATGAAAAAATGTTCATCATCACTAGCCATCAGGGAGATTCAAATTAAAAACACATTGAGATACCACCTTACACCAGTTAGAATGGCCAAAATTAGCAAGACAGGAAACAACCTGTGTTGGAGAGGATGTGGAGAAAGGGGAACCCTCTTACACTGTTGGTGGGAAGGCAAGTTGGTGCACCCACTTTGGAAAACAGGGTGGAGATTACTTAAGAAATTAAAAATAGAGCTTCCCTATGACCCTGGAATTGCACTACTGGGTATTTACCCCAAAGATACAGATGTAGTGAAAAGAAGGGCCATCTGTACCCCAGTGTTCATAGCAGAAATGGCCTTGGTCACCAAACTGTGGAAAGAACCAAGATGCCCTTCAGCGGACTACTGGATAAGGAAAATGTGGTCCATATATACTATGGAGTATTATGCCTCCATCAGAAAGGATGAATACCCAACTTTTGTATCAACATGGATGGGACTGGAAGAGGTTATGCTAAGTGAAATAAGTCAAGGAGAGAGAGTCAATTATCATATGGTTTCATTTATTTGTGGAGCATAAGAAATAACACGGAGGACATGGGGAGATGGAGAGGAGAAGAGAGTTGGGGGAAATTGGAGGGGGAGATGAAGCATGAGAGACTATGGACTCTGAAAAACAATATGAGGGTTTTGAAGGGGCAGGGGGTGGGAGGTTGGGTGAGCCTGATTGTGGGTATTATGGAGGGTATGTATTGCATGGAACACTGGATTTGGTACATAAACAATGAATTCTGGTATACCGAAAAGAAATTTTTAAAAAAAGGTGTTAGATTTTGTCAAATGCCTTTTCTATATCAATTGAGATGATCATGTGTTTTTTTTTTTTCCTTTTGTACTATTAATATGATATATCACATTGATTGATTTCCTTAAATTGAACCAGTTTTGCCTTCCTGGGATAATCCTACTTGATCATGGTGTATAATCCTCAATATACTATTGGTTTGGTTTGCTAGTATTTTATCAAGCATTTTTTGGATTTCTAATGAAAAAGCTATATTAGTCTGTAGTTTTCATTTTGTATAGTGTCCTTGTCTGGCTTTGGTTTGAAGTAATCCTGGCCTTGCAGAAGGAGTTCACTTCACTCCTCTTCTATTTCTTAAAAGAGGTTAAGAATTGGTGTTAATTGTTCTCTAAATTTTGGTAGAATTCACCAGTGAAGCCACATGGTCCTGGCCTTTTCTTTTTTGGGAGGTTTTTCGTTACTGATTCAATTTCTTGTTATAGATCTACTGAGATTTTCTGTTTCTTTTATTGTCAGTTTTGGTAATTTGTGTATTTTTAGAAATTTTTCCATTTCATCTAGGTTACCCAGTTTTTGGGGTACACAGTTGTTCATAGTATCCTATTGTAATTATTTTTATTTCTCTAGATTTGGTAGTGAAGCCCCCACTTTCATTTCTGATTTTATTCATTGATTAGTCGTCTCCTTTCTCAGTCAAACTAAAAGTTTATAATTGTGTTAATGTTTTCAAATAACTAATTTTGGTTTCATTGACTTTTTCTATTCTCTATTTCACTTATCTAAGCAGTGATCTTTATTATTTCCCTTACTCTGCAAGCTCTGGGTTTGGTTTGCCATTCTTTTTATAGTTCCTTAAGATGTAAAGTTAGTTATTGATTTGAAATGTACATTTTAAGAAATTTTCTTTATTTGAGAGAGAGAGAGAGAGCATGAGTGAGAAAGAACACCAGTTGGGGGGGCAGAAGGAGGGGAAGAAGCAGACTCCCCACTGAGTAGGGACCCCCCCCCCCCCGCCACGTGGGGCTCAATCCCAGGACTCTGAGATTATGACCTGAGCGAAAGGAAGACACTTAACTGACTGAACCGCCCAGGCACCCCTGAAATTTATCTTTTTTTAATATATTCATTTTCAGTATAAATTTCCCTCTGAGTACTGTTTTCACTGCTTCCAAATTTTATTATGATGTATTTTCATTTCCATTTGTTTCAAAATATTTTCTAAGTTTCTGTTGTGATTTCTTTTTTGACATAGTGGTTAGTTAAGATGTTGTTGTTTAATCTTTATATATTTGTAAATTTTCCACTTTCTTTTGTCACTGATTATTAGTTTAATCCCATTGTGGTTAGAGAAGATACTTTGTATGTTTCAACCTATATAAATTATTGAGCCACATTGTGGGCCTAAAATGGTATATTTTGGAGGTGTTCCATGTGCACTTGAGAAGAATATTAATTCCGCTCTTGATGGTGGCATGTTCTGTATATGTCTGGTAGGTCCAGTTTGAGTATAATCTTAGTCAAAGCCTCTTATTCCCTTGTTGGCCTTTTGTCTAGATGTTCTATTTATTGTTGAAAGTAGGATATTGAAATCTCCAACTATTACTTTTTAATTCTTTCGATTCTGTCAGTGTTGCCTTTGTATATTTTCATTCTCTATTGTTATGTGAATATATGTTTATTATTTCTTCTTGATGTAGTGACCCTTTTTGTATTTATCTATCTTTTATCCATCATCTGGTTATCTATTGTTCTCCTTTGTGGCTTGTTACAATTTTTGGCTTAAAGTCTATTTTGTATGATATTAGTATAACATCTTCTCTTTTGGATGCTACTTGCATGGAATACCTTTTCTAGTATTTTCATTTTTAACCTATTTCTGTCTTTGGATCTAAAGGGAATCTCTTACCACAGGATCTGTTTGTATTATTATTATTTTTTCTTTTACTCTATCCTACCAAACTCTGACTTTGGGAGTTAATCATTTATAGTTATGGTAACTACTGATAGGGAAGGGCTTTCATTTGCCATTTTGCTATTTGTTTTCTGTATGTCTGATAGCCCTTTTATTGCTCATGCCCTCTATCATTGCCTTCTTTTCTACTTAATTCATTTTTTGTAGTATCCTGTTTTGATTCTCTTCTCATTTTTTGTATATATTTTTAAGACCCTTTTTTAGTGGTTACCATGGGGATTACACTAAAAATCTTAAACTTATAACAACCTAGTTTGAATTGATAACAATTTAGGATTTATAGCATACAAAAACTGCACCTGTACAGCTATCCCCCTTATGTTGTTACTGTCATCACAAGCTCCATCTTTTAAATCCTATTGTAAATAAAAGAGGACTTACAAACCAAAAATATAATAATAGCTTTTTAATATCCTGTGTGGTTAACTTTACCAGAGTTCTCTATTTCTTCATATTGTTTCAAGTTGCTGTCTGGTATCCTTCCATTCTGCCCAAAGAGCTCCTTTTAGCATTTCTGTTAACTTCTTCTATTGGTGGACTGTAGTTTCTTATTTTTCTTGCATGTTTTATAGCTTTTCAGTTGAAAACTGGAAATTTTAATATTGTAATGTGGTAACTCCAGAAATTTGATTCTTCCCCTTTCTTTGGACTTATTTTTATTGCTTGATATATAACTCTTTGTCTTGTGACTTTTTTTAAGGGGGGAGGGGCAGAGGGAGAGGGAGAGCGAGAATCTCTCTAGGAGTTGGGGCTCTACCTCATTACCATGAGATCATGACGTGGGCCAAAGTCAAGAGTCAGACACTTAACTGCCTGAGCCACCCAGGCATTCCTGTTTTGTGATTGTTTTTGTGACTTTTGATTTAATTTTGTGAAGTGTGTATTCTTTGTCACATGTGATCTCTGAGGTCTCTATTCCTTTAGCTTGTGTTCAGCTAGTATCTTGCCAGAAATTAACTTAAATAGCAGGCAGGAAAAAAAAAAAAAGACAGAAAGAACAACAACAATAAAAAAAATCAAAACAGAAAGAAAAATAAGAAAGAAAAAAAGGAAAAGATACCCCTAGTCCTCTTCTGGTCTTTGCAAATTGGCTTTTGCTAGGTGTCTCTTTTAACACCGTCAGGCCATTTCTCATCTCTGGATTAGCCTTACTTAACTTCTTGTTCGCACTGAGCCCACAGAGCAGTCAAAGGTAAAAAGCATTGGTTTCTTTCTTTCTTTCTTTTTTCTTTTTAGATTTTATTTATTTATTTGAGAGAGAGTGAGAGAGATCCCAGGGACAGATGGAGAAGCCAACTCCCAATATAGGGCTTGATCCTGGGACCCTGAGATCATGACTGGAGCTGAAGGCAGAAGCTTAACCAACTGAGCCACCTGGCACCCAAAGCACTGGTTTCTTATTAGGTCTTTTGTGGATACATGAATGTTTTAATTCTCCAGTATACATGACTGTTCTACATGCCCTATTTCCCCAAAAACTCTCTCCTCAGCTTTTTTCTCCCTATCTTTGGTTGCTGTATTGTATGTCTCAATTATAATCTTTTGTTCCAGGTAGTTGTGGATTGTTTGTTTATCTTACTAGGAATTTGTGCCACTTTTCCACCCTAAGTGAATTCCCAGTTAGGCAAAACAAAGTCAGATGTTATCTGTTGTTCACCCAGGTATGACCGGGAAGATTAGAATTGGTTAATTTAATTCTTTGCAAGTAAGGGCTTCTGTATTTCTTCTGGAACCAAGGACCAGGGTTGCACAAGAGGGAAGCTAGCAGCCATCTTTAAGATCACTTTGAACAAGGATGGAGTAGGGGCAAGGGCAAATAAAAAATATCACAAATCTTTCCTGGCATTTTTACATTTCCTTTGTTTTGATTTGATGCTGACTTGTTTAGTATAAACCTTGGACTGTTTCTCAGAATTCTGACAAAGTTGATTCTGATGTATGCTTGATTTCTTGATGTTTCTGTTGGGAGATGGACTCTTGGAATTGTCTACTCTACCATGTTCACTGATGTCACTCACAGTTACCTTCAGGGCCTTAGTTATCACATGACATGATACATGCTGATCTTTGAATACAGTGAAGGCCTATACCTATAAGGTCCTATTTCCCACTTACTTTTTTGCCCCTAATTTAATTATCTACATCTATTTGTTTTAGAATATAGATATTTCAAGGTCTTCTTTGTACCTTACCAAATCTACATCCTCATTAAAAAAGTATTTGAAATATAATTGAAAACTTATTAATAGAAATACACTCCATTTTTTCCCCACATAGTTTCAGATTAAATAAAGTGAAGATCATTTCAGAAGTAATTGTTGTGCAACTTAAAAAAAAATCGGCTACTGAAAATCAATTTGAATTGCTGACAATGGTAAGATTTTTGAACAGAATGAAATATAAACTCTTGTGAAGTTAAAACCAATTGTTTTATTGGTTGAATTTTTTCAGTGAGAAATAATTAATACAGAATTTCAAGACTATAATAGAAATAAATAGAAATTAACTTTTCTCAGCCATTTTGAAAATGTCATTTTAAACTTTAATATTAGATTGCTGTCAATACTTTACAGACTAATGTGGTTAAGGATGATTTTGGGGAAAGTATTAATGTATGAGTTGTATTGAATTCTCATGTTATATAGTCTAACTTAATTATCAGAAAGCAAAGTTACCTGAAAAAAAAAAATATCGATGTTAAGGAATATAAAAAACACTAAGATAAATAATCAAAAAGATACCTTTTGATGAAAATTCAGGCTTAATTGTAGAAGTTATGAGACTAGAAGGACTTTAAAGGCAAAGTTTTATTTCATTGGGTTTGGGAAGACAGTGAACTCTTGAGATAAAGTTTTTTTTTTTTTTTTAAATTGAACTTTTTTTTTTAAAGAGAAGAGAAAATGTACATAAACTGTTTTATGTCCCAGTGAGAGGAAGTGAAGCACAAAAGGCCACCTAAAGGATGAAATTCCTATAAAGAGTTTTCTGAGCCACTTATATCAACTGCTTAGAACTTAGATTTAATTAAATTTGCAAGGCTAGGGTAGGGGCAGGACAATAGCCTGTTTTAGGGACAGAGTACCAGCTTTAATTTTAACTTTGAATTTCCCAGCCCCAATCCATTGGCATCACTACCTCAGTGTTATTTAAATGCAGGATTTTTGATTTAATTTCCTTTCAAGGGAGGCATAAAAACCAGTTTCTTTTTTCCAAGAAACTGCCAACAAATCTTCTGGGGTTTTATTAGGTAAACAATTGGATTTTCGGTAGAGGAATGCGTCTATGTGGTAGCATGTTAACACATTATAGTGTAAATGTATAGATGACGATCCTAAAAACTAAATAATTATTAGATTATTAATGGTACTGAATTAATTTATGTACATATTGAACTCAGTGAAGGAATTGCTAATTATAAAAGAGATTTTTTTAGCATACTAAAATTTAAATATAAAAATATTGAGTTATTTCTTATTGGAAATATTTCCCCTTCATGCCTTAGATTAATTACAACTTCTGCTCTCATATTTTGTATCTTTGAGAAATTTGTAATAACTTCTTTATATTGAATATAGAATATTTTTAGCCTAATCCATCTTTTTATAAACTTTAAAAATAATAACTCTGATCATATTTCATCTGCATTTATCTGAACACTTCTTTTAATTCTTCATAATAGAATAAGAAAAAAAATGCAGGTTCTTTTCTAATTATTGACTTTATTTTATGTATTTGATTACTAAGCAGTTACTATATTGAGACTATCAGAAATCAAGTCAAGTAATAAAACAACCAAATAAAGAAATTTTTAGAATCTTTATGGTATATCTGTGGTTATTATATATTTTTAAGAGGCCTTTGCCAGACTCCCTTCCACTATAAGCATTTTGCACACAGTTCCCTCTTCTGGCATTACTCTTTTTTTCTTTCTTCCTCTAGTTAAATTCTTCTCATTCTTCTCATTCAGACTATCAAAACTATTTAGACTAAGCAAAATATGGATTATTACATATCAAAACCCATGTTATATAGCCAAAGCAGCAAGCAGAAGAAAACATATGCTCTCAAATACACTTATTGCCAGGCAAGAGGAGAAAAAATGAACCAGGAAATAGTACAGTTTAATCAAAAAGAAAGTAAGAGAAAGAACTAGATAAAAGTTAGAGCAGAAACACTCAAACCAAGCAGCTGATCAAAAGACAGAGAAAACATAAACGTTAGCAAATCTGATTTTGAAACAAAAACAAAAACAACACAAATTAAGGATGAGAAAGAACATGATTAAGAAAATTATAAGAAAATGTTATACCCATGCATTTGAGAATTTGGATGTAATATGTTATTTTCTAAGAAAAGATAATTACAAAATTTGATTCAAGAGATTTAGAAACCTAAGTAAATCAATAACCATAGAAGAAATTGAAGAAGCAGTTCTTCATGTTTCTTTTTTTCTACCTTAATCCTCTTGGGTGGATTTATACTGATTATTCAGGACAGTAGAAGAGAGAAGAAGTGCGTAGTTCTCAAATTCTAGAATTTGGAAGCTCAGTAAATCCTCTTTATTTCCAAGTCAAGGTCATCTTCCTCATGGTCCCAAACTATGTCCCAATTTCCTCCACTGAACTTCCCACAAGAAGGTTCTAACCTCTGATAACTATGTAGTGCATTAGCATGAGTCTTTTTGCATTATTTTAAAACCTGATGTATGGAAGCAGGGACACCCAGGACTGGTTTGGCATGTGTTGAATAGTTGAGTCCAAGAGGAATCCTCTACTCCAGGAGGTAGGATTCCAATCTGAGTCTTGGCTCACCTCCCTCACATTTAGGACAAACACTCCACATCTTCTTTCTAGTTTTTCTGTTTCCCCAATGTTTCTTCTTCTTCTTCTTCTTCTTCTTTTTTTTTTTTTTTTAAGATTTTTATTTATTTGACACACAGAGTGAGAAATCACAAGTAGGCGGAGAGGCAGGCAGGGAGAGAGGAGGAAGCAGGCTCCCTGTTGAGCAGAGAGCCCGGTGTGGGACTCGATTCCAGGACCCTGAGATCATGACCTGAGCAGAAGGCAGAGGCTTAACCCACTGAGCCACCCAGGTGCCCTCCCCAATGTTTCTTCTTAATTTCCTGGTTTGATCATTTTATTTCTACTAATAATCACTAAATTCAATATATGCCAGCTTGTCAGAGTTAGCAAAAACTGAAATGAAACCAAATTTAGCACACAAACAAATGAAAATACTGGCTAGTCTTAATTAAGAACATTAATACAGATATTCTAAATAAAATATTAGTAAATTATCCAGTAGTGAGTATGTTAAAAAAATAATACATTATGACTAATATGTTTTGAGGCAAGAAGCAGAAACTGGCTATAACATGAAAATGAAATGTGCTTTGGAGATTTGGTGTCTATATAAATGTCTATATAAAAGCCCTTGGGCCCGTGTCTTTTTTAGTGGCAGACTTTTAGCCATTCCTGCTTAAAACTGATCAGATTTTAAAATGTAATGTATTAGAGAAGGGAAATGTACTAAGTTGTTTGCTTTTCTTGTTCATTCCCTCCCAACATTAGTCCTAGCTCCCAGGCCTCCCAATCTCCCTTGCACCTTTATATCTTTCTTACATTAGACCTCCAGGGTGCTGATAATATATTCCTATTTTTGGTCCATGAGATATTTCTTCACATTACTATCTACTGATGCTTTAAAAAGTTTTTAACCTAGGACTTATTTTCATCTAGTCCATTGCCAGGCAGAAAAATATGTGATCGAAAAGATTTCATTGTTTCTGTTTGTTGTATATTCTTTACTGGCCATGCCTGATTCTCCCATGTTTTTGTAACTATGTGTCCCAGTGTGGTTTGTTTAGAAGCATTCTCTCCCCCCAACCCCCGGGTATACTGTCAAAATTCAATTATAGTGACCCACACTCAAATTTTCTTTTTTAAGTGTTCAAATCTTTTGCCATTCTGAAGGCTCCTTCAAACCTTGTAAAGAGTCCGAAAAGCTCCAAGGGACACATGGGAGAAAAATTACTGTTATATTCTTTTGAACAGATATGTAGGTGACAGATGAGAAAAAAAGGAGCTAGTGGTATCTTGTCTTTCAGCAGTTCTGCTTTTTGAGACTCTCCAAACTTCCAAATGAAAAACACAAAAGAAATATGTGGTGTCCTTTCTTTTCCAGGTGATTATATATCTGGTAGAATGTGTGTGAGTTTAATTTCTCTCATTTAAAAATATGAACTGAAATACATTTGAATTATAATACCTTCTTCCAGATTCTTTAGAGAAAAAATATTTTATTAGTTACAAAATAATGGCAAATGTGTATTGTATGTAGAATTTGTGTAGGGTGTGTGTTTTTTAAAAAAAATTGAGTTGGTTGAGGGACCATTTAAATCTGTTTTGCTTATTAGAAAATACCCTTGCTTACTATTATTCTGCAGAGCTCCATCCCCACTCATATATACATGTTATAATATATATTATTAACAAGTAAACACACTAAGTAATTTGTTTCCAATGATTAGCATAGAAATAATCATGGCTTCAGGATAAATATGCATAAAGCAATGCCTTTGAATGTGCCTTTTTGTGGAAAAGGTTAAGCTAGCTTATTATTGGTGTAATTAGAAAATCTTGAGAACAGAGGTTCACAGTTTCTATGTGAAGTTCTGCTTTAATTATGCAATGAGAGCACACCTAAATATAGGAGGTGCTCATATTAGGAGTAGTAGCTATGGCTGTATGGTGTTACCAGCTCTCTATTCACATACATGCTTATTGTTTTTGTTTATTACAAGTTTTCCTTAGAGAATAATATTACATGTGTATTTGGACAGTTTTTATTTAGTATTTATTAAATGACTGAATTCATTTACAAGAATGCCCCTTTGTTTAAAAAAATGATAATTTTATCATTTTGAGTAGAGTAGGCATTTGCAGATGAAATTATTTACTTGTGATTGTGTAGACTGTGATAATGGGGGTATATTGCATTACATCTATAAATGATAGGGAATAATATACTATTGAATGTTCAAGGCTAATTGTACCTTTACTTCCAACTTCCTTAGAGTTTAATGAATTGAGTTCTTTGCATGTTTCACAACCTCTAACAAAGTACTATTCTAAAAATTTTAACAGATCAAAAAAATTTAACTAGTTTCCTTATCACAAAAAGCCTCAGCACAATTGACCTGCTGACCTTAATTCCCAGGAAACTGTCACATTACTTCTTTACCCCTTTGTCTAACTTAACAATGTGACCAAAAATACTGCAGAGCTTTAAAGTTTCTCAGCATTGTAAGGTCAAGCATTGGTCAC
This sequence comes from Lontra canadensis, assembly GCF_010015895.1. NCBI lineage: Eukaryota > Metazoa > Chordata > Mammalia > Carnivora > Mustelidae > Lontra > Lontra canadensis. Next base: position 16,491,328 of record NW_022631010.1, read on the forward strand.
CATAGTTACAGTTTAGATCTGTGGGTCAGAGGTCAAATAGATTAATGATGTCAGACACATCTTTAAATGGTTCTAACACTACTTTACCATGCGGTAAACAGCTGAGCATATTTGATATGACAAAGGCATTCTTCAGTCTTGCTAATAAGATCTTTAGAGACATCCAATAGAAAGGCATTTTCTATAAGAACTTGGATATAGGGCTGTGGAATAGGTAGTGATAGTTGGCTATTAGATTTATATCATCATGTGAAGATTGAAAAATAAAATGTAAATAATTGAGGTTGTACTTTTCTGCACATTATCTGTGTTTTATCTGTCTGCCTACTTACCTGTCATCAATCAAATAGATCATCAATTTATAAAAGTAGGTATCCTCAATTCCCTGTTCATTTTGTGGTTAACCATATGAAAATGGATAGAAAACACAAAATTTTCTGAGTCGGTGTATATACTTTCATGTGTGAATGACTCATGGAATTTTTTTCTTCCAATTTGGGAAGTATACATTTAAATCAGTTATATTTATTTAAGAAAGTGTGTTTCAGAAGCTCTCACATTAGAGATCAGGTAAATTCTCTATGTTTTATATCCAAATCATTTTTTTAACAGCCCCAAAGTCTCCATTTACAGATCTTGGGATTCTATATTAATTTTTTTTTTGTTCTTCCAAAAGGAAATTGTTCCCTCCATTTTAAATCAGAATGGAAGAGAAAAGCAAAAAGACCCCAAAACTGTTGATGTGAACACTACTTCTAAAAAAAATTCAAATGTTATTTTTTTAATAGATAAACACTTTGTAAATAACAATTTTGAAGAAAAAATCACAGAAACATGATGAAGGAAAAACATTAAGTGAGATGAGATTAAAATTATTATTAAAATATACTTAAGTGAATAAAAAAATCACCAGATTGTGACTTAAAAATGTTAATTATACTGTAGAGTACTTTTAAAAATCTCTAAATATGGGATTTTGCAGTCAGTGGGCAGAAATGTGTTTAAGAAACATGCTTAGGTTAAATTAAACATTAAAAGATGCCCTGTTCTGGAAGGTTTTGTTTCCCATGTGTATTTTGTGCAGCTGTAAGATTTTAAGCTTTCTGGAGCATTTGCTCTTGATCTCATACTATAAAGGTAGACAAAGGAGAAAGCTGGGAGGTTTGGCAGCTGGGAGGTGTTAATATGGAATTTAATAGCAAAAAAGAGGGGGTTGAGGCTTTTCTAGGTGAAATGGAGATTGGCAACTGGGAGGAGGAAGTAAGTCTTGGTGTCTGAGAAGAGCTGCTAGTGCAGTTGCTTGTGAGTTTCAGATGACAAGCTAGCTTTCATGTGAATGAATGGGATTGTCTCCTGTTTTGCTTTCAATTCAAAGAAAATTGTTTTCTTGTAGATATCGTGGAAACCAACTGCTCAGCAAAGACATTAATTGCTGACCTGTTTGGCAGCACTTAGGGACATTGGTTCAACAAACTGATGGAGTATTCTGTTTGGTCATTATGCCAGGAGAATGGCAAATCAATATTTAACTACCTTTTGAAGAAGCCATGCCATTAAAACAATTGGTTTTATATAAAACTGTTTATTTACATACATGGGAAATATCCTGAAATTAAAAAAAATTTTTTTTTATTCTAAATGTAGAAAAATTATAAGTCAAATAAAATATCAGATTGAGTTCTGGCCTTCAGAATCTGAGGTTATCATTCTATTTCTTAAAACCTGATGTGTGCCTTGCTTTTAGATGTCTTGTCCCTGCTACATTATTAACGTGGGCAAACCTACCAATACTTAATTTCTTAATATTTATTTATCAAAAATGTGGAATTGGGGGTATTACCTTTTATTTACTCTTCTTTTACAAAGTAACTCATATCTTGTCTACTGCCTGTACCTTTGTATTTTTTTTGTTGGTTTACACATTTGCACTCTAGCTTCTGTTCTGGTCAGAATTCTGTATGTTTTGCTACTGTAGCAGGGTTTACTCATCCTGGATGCATGTTAAAATCACTTACACACAATGCCAGGCCCACCCAAGACCAGTTGAGATAGTATAGTGGAAGGAATATATGCTTTAGAGTCAAACTTCCTTGGGCTCTTGTTTGGCCACATGGTAGCTATGTGCTATTCCGCAAACTATCTAACCTCTTCTTGTCTGTTTTTTCATTTATAAGGGAGAAAAATGATACTTAACCTGAAGGGTTTTGTGAGAATTTTATAAAATATTGGTCTTAAATTCTAGCCTTATCCGTGGTACTGAGGGAACATTCAATAAAGCATAATAAGAAGTGTGAATAATAACTAGCCCTCTCTACAGTTAGCTTGTAGTGGGACCGTGAGCAAGTCACTTAGCCTTTTCAGGCCCATTTCTTTACACACAGAATGTGGCTACCATATTGGCCACCTCAAAGAATACTTATGAGAGTCAAATGATAGATGCCTGTGAAAGGGCTTTGAAGATAGAGAACTATGAAGTAATGTAAGATAGAGCTTTTATACCAATTGCTAAGGTTGCTAGTTCTAGGCTTAAAGAAAACAGCATGAAAATTTGAAACTATTTGTGTGAGGCATCTGATACTTCATTTATCATTTTCTCAGAAGGTTTCCTGGAATGCTCTAATGAGTTGCAGATTACACCATGGCTCCTGTGTCATTGGATACTTGGAGTGATGATATTTATGAAGAAGAGTATTTTCACCACCTTGTCCTGTCACTGTTTGGCATTTGTCTTACTGCTCGCTATCACATAGAGTTAATGCAGACTTGGAGCTTTTCCTTGGTGTTTTCCAACTCTGTATATCCCTCTTGGCTACAAAGACCCACTTCTTTAGAAAAGATAAATTACCTGAAAGTCATTCCCTCCCTCCTTCCTGAGCTCATCTTGTTATTTTTACCTGAGATCTTTGAAGCCCAAGGAGAGAGTCAAATGCCAACCAAGTTGGATTCAGCTAGAATTGTCCACCTCTTAGCATTTTGCTTTACTCAGTACTTTTTTGCCCTTAGCATGTTCTTTTATGTTTATAGGCTTTTTAAAAAAATGCAATGTATGTAGCTTTATTGTTTTTAAAGCTATTGTTTGTTTTAAAGCTTTATTATTTATTGTTTCCTATTGATCCATGTCACATATAAAGTACCATATCAAATATTGCTAGAGCTTAGTAATTACCTTCAAGTCTATAAACCCACAGCTCTGTAACTGACCCAAAGTCAGGGCTCTAGGTGATTAAATTTTCTTATTTTCCAGTAGTACTGATTATCAGTCCATGATATGCATTCACGAAGTACAGGGTGTATGACAACAGTTGTTGCAGTGAAATAATTTCATGTGTATTTTATATTTTACATAGTATATGTGGCAGTGGTTCTCAAATTTAGCAGGCAACAGAATTACCTGCAAGGCGTGTTGAAACACAGATTGCTAAATCCCACTTCCAGATTTTCCCATTCAGTAGCTCTAGCACAGGACCTGAGAATTTGCATTTCTAACAAGTTTCCAGGCTTTGCTGCTGCTGCTGTTCTGGGGACCATACATAAAAACATATATACATAGTACTCACGGATGTGGTGAGTGCTCATTTGCACTGTATAGTCCCCCTCCCAGAGGAGGGCACTTATTCCCTACTCCCTGCGAGGAGTACTGGCTATGATGGCTCCCAGTCCCTCTCTGTCAATTGCCCTCCTCTGATGGGAGCTGTACTCCCCACTGTATTTGTACCGCACATAAAACGATAGGTCAGTGCAGGGATTACAAAAGCAGTCCTTGCCTCAGTTCAGGATAAAGAGCTCCTGTGTGATTGGCTGAGTCCTCTGTTGCAATTATATCACAGCCCAGTTTTTCTCTCTGCCTAATCTTGCTTCCTTTACTCTCAAGAGCCTCTCTGATTAATCTTATTCTGAAAGCCTATGTCCACAGACTTTGGCCTGCAGAAGTAGATAATAAAATAGGGCTGTAGTTTTTAAGTACATATCTGACAGTAATTAAATATCCCAACTCATTGTTGTGTAGGAGCATGAGGAAATTCATTGTGGCTTATTTGGTGATTCGTGAAGCCCCAGTCATCTAATTCACGGTCAGAATCACCTAGGAGGGTAGTACCTAAGCTTCTTATTCTCTGATTTAATAGAGTTTTTATTAGTTCTCCTTAGCTATTTTATTGCCTTTACCTTAGCATGCCAGTTCTTCTCTTTTTAGGCAAATTTGGTCAATGTCTTCTGTTTTGTTCATCTGCATTCTAGTTACAAAGGTTTTCGCACTATTGCTATTTTCCAGCTCCATATTTGTTCCATTTCATCTCAAATGTTTTTCAAGAAGCTCTTGAAATTTCACGTCTTTCATAAAGTACATTGTTGTTCTGCAGTGCGAAGTAGTATAACTCTCGCTTGCTCAAAATCCTTCCTACCTAAAATCACCAGATGTGTTTCTCTCTAAGCATTTTTACTGCTAATAATGACTAGCTCTAATGCTTTATATGTGATCAGTACTCAATTAAGCACTTTAGAAATATTAACCCTTTTAATTCTCATGGTACCATGTGAAGAAGGCATTATATTCCTATTTTAGAATAGAAGAAATCAAGGCATAGAGAGGTTAAGTAACTTTCCAGAATCATGTAACCAAGAAGCAGTGGAACCACAATTTAAAGGACGACTGGCTCCAGAATTTGTGTTTTTCAATTGTGTAGCATGCTACAAATGTTTACACCTTATGTCTTATCAGTTGACGTTTATGTTATGCTTCTTTTCAAGGTGACACAATTTTTTTTTTAAGATTTTATTTATTTATTTGACAGACAGAGATCACAAGTAGGCAGAGAGGCAGGCAGAGAGAGAGGGGGAAGCAGGCTCCCCGCAGAGCAGAGAGCCCGATGCGGGGCTCCATCCCAGGACTCTGGGATCATGACCTGAGCTGAAGGCAGAGGCTTTAACCCACTCAGCCACCCAGGTGCCCCTCAAGGTGACATAATTTTTACAGCTTTATTGAGGTGTGATTCACATACCATAAAATTCACCCATGTAAATGTATAATTCAATGCATATTCATATATTACATTATTAATTTTTTCAATTGTACAATATAAAATTAGCCATTTAACTTTTCCAGTTTTATTGAGATATAATTACATGTAATATTATATGATAATTTACTAAGTGTATATATTATGAAATGATTTTCACAATAATAAATTTAGTTAACATTCATCACCTCACATAGTTGCAATTATTTTTTTCTTATGATGAGGACTTTTAATATCTAGGCCTATAGCAACTTCCAAATATGCAATACAGTATTGTTAACTATAGTCACCATGCTGTATATTATATTCCCGATCACATAATTTGTGAACCAAATAAATTTTTGAAGCTCTGGCTTTGATGAAAATGGTCATTAATTTTTCAAAATTAAACTATGGTGATAAAAAGGATAATGTTTTGTTTATTCTGGCACCACGTATACTATAATGGGATTAATCCTGAGAAGGTTAATGTGGCTTCTTGTCCCGGAGTGACTCACAGATTTATCAGGTATTCTCTGTTTTTCAGCAGGCAGCTTTAGGATGTCCCACACTTCATTCAGTCTTGAACCAATTCCAGAATTTTTGCTATAACTGAGTAATCCTGTATTATTATTTAGTGCCTTTTTCTGTTGTGTTGTTTTTTTTTAAAAAAACCCAAAGTTTAAAAAACAACATTGGCATATCTGTAATAAAAAAGAAAAATCAGTAAGTTTCCAATAAATACACAATTACTAAAATAAAAAACTGTTCCTATGTGTGCTACTTAAAATCATCTCAAAAAACACTGTAAACAGAGACACCACACTCTCAGGAACACTGCTCCGAGTTGAAACAGGAATATGATGCACCCTTTGGGAGTATGCATTTATAGAAAAAGTTGGGGAAGAGGGAACCCAAAAAATTTCTCTCAAGCTGGAATTAAGAATGTTAATACTTTTTATATTTAATAATAAAAGTACATACCAATGAAGGGGCTACCACAGAAATCCATATATATTTCCTATACTTCCTCATTGTATAGAAGCAATCTATAATATATATATCCGCTGCCTCAAACTGAAGTCTTCTAGGGGAGGGACTTGAAACTTAATCCCTTTTGTAACCCCATGAACAGCACAGTACCAAGGAAATAGTAAACTCTCCATAAAGGTTTGTTTAAAACACAAAATAATGAGCAAAACCTACGCCTTTTGTTCCTTTATACACACAGAACTTGCGAAGAAAGTGATATCCATGCTTTGGAAATGTTTGGATTTTGATTTTTGTCTTTGCTATTAATTTGCCTTAGGTGTTTGAGTTCAACCTCAAGAGACTGGCCAATCATAAAATGAAAGGACTGATCATGCTAATCATTTATTCCAAAGAGATGGAAAGACTATATTTAGAAGCTCCAGAATGACATAAGATGGGCTATGAAAATCAGTTTTCCTGATTTATTGTCATAGTTCATTTAAATATAATAGTTCATCAAATGTTACAACTTGTAATTAGGAAATTATTATTGGAGAAATTGTGGTGACTTTGTCTTTTCTAAACACTTCAAAAATTTTATGTATCAACTATAAAGATGGATCCTTCAATTAAGTTGACTGAAAAGAGAAAAAAGGGGACTATTATTAGAAATAAAAACCAACTTTTCATTAAGTTCAATTTTTATCTATTAGTTATCCAAAATTATGGCTTCCAGCTCCTTCTTTATTTCTTATGTGTGTATTTAACAGAGAAATGTAATGACATATTTCCATTAAATCTTTTATCATGGTTTTATAATTTAACATATTGCCAGTCTTTGGAAATATAGATTCAAATCTCTTTTACTTTTCAGATTTTATTCATATTAGCTATTTGTTTCTTAAACTTTGGTGATTTAAATGCTTTATTGCTAATGATTCTTGGAAATCTAGTCTTATATTAAGAGAAGGTTTAAAATGCCAGAATACTTAGGTAAATAAAAAAGTTCACTGTGATTCTCACATTATTTAAAACTGATGAGTATAGTCTAAATTGATACTTCTAGGATTCAAATGTATAAAAATCTGTGATTTTAATTCAGTGATATTTTATTAGAGAAGAAAACCATTGGGAAAGGAATTTTTGATTGTCAGGAACAAAGAAGAACTGATTATCATTTGAAATTATTAGTCTAGAGCTTTCTTTCACTTGACTAAAATTGAAAAAAGAATGTTTTTGAGACAACTATATGGGAAATAAAGGCTTTTAACATTTTATAATTGATACCAGTAGTAATTGGAGCAAGGAAAGAAAGTGAACTAAAGTTGTATTAATATAAACACAAATGTTTTGTTTCCCTCTGAAAGAAGGAAAGTTTTTGATGTCCCCTGTTGTGGATATTTATTGGAGAAGAGTCCATTGCCAGCCTACATTCTGCTGCAGTTGATTTTTAAATATGGAGCTAAATGGGAAATGTTGTGAGTGATAGAACCATCTGTCAAGTGTAAATGGAGTCGGAGCAAGTGGACAAAGTCTGCACAAAGCAAGGCAAATGCATTGGAGTACAGTCTGAAGGATTTTACATTCATGAAGCTGAGCCCAGTGTATAATGTTTATTTCACATACTTGTAGTTCTTGTGTAATTTGGTTCATTGTAGCTCTTGTTACAACTGTGGTAATTTTTGCTAAGTGGATTTAAATAACATCTCATTCCATTTTCAGATGTGCTTTCGAATACTGAGAACTTTTTAGGAGTACTCTTTTGAAATCCTTAGGAATTCTTTCCTAGCCAAGGAATTAGTTTTCACAATAATTATAAATTGGGAATGCAGGTAAGAGGAAGGAAGAAACACGAAAGAGTGCTTTATGTAATCCCACTTCTCTGCTCTGTTCAAAGGTGTCAAAAAGGAATCAGGCATTGTTAAAACTCATATTGAGGAATTTTAGAAGGCATCAAATTGGTGACAAGTTGCAATGAAAACTTTTTATTGTAAATGTTCTCAGCTAGCAGTGTGACATCTCATCTTAGTAATCAGTGAAGAAAAAGTTCTTTTGAGCAAAGAAAAGTGTATTCTAAAGTAATTTTTTTGAGATGGAAATGTAGATAATCACTTAAGTAAAGTTTTAGCAGTAAAATGATACATCTATCATTTTTAGCTATATGTGTTATATAAATTTTTATTGAAATGTAGATGGCTATACCTTTATCAAATTACAGTTTTATTATTTCATTGCTGTTTACATTAACTTCCATTAACTCTGTTGTGATCCATAGTTTAAAATGGGCCACAGAAATTACTTTCATCATTTCACAATTTTAAAATAAGTATCAACATAAGGCTATCCTGTTCCTTTAATGGATCAGTTTAATCCTTAGTAATGTATCCCTTTAAAGTCTACATGTCAAAGATAGCATTTTTACTTGGAGAAAGTAAACATAAAAGAACTTTAAAGTTTTTAGTATCTGTTTCCTTTACTGATTTTAATGGACTTACAAAACAATCAAGGGCAGTGGGTGGCCTCTTACTGGCAGAGCCGATTTTTAAGTGTGTGTTTCTTTTTCCATGTTGACTTCTTAACTGGAGCATATATGCTCTTTTAAAATTATTTTTGGCAAATTAGCTTATTGAAATGCAAAGCAATGGGATGTTCCCTTTTAGCGGTCAGCTTGAAAATCTGCCCTTTACCTATTTTCAAATGATTAAAAAAAAAAACCATATTCATGCTTAGATACACACTGCATATACCAAAAGACTTGTAAAGGTGTGTGGATTTTGCAGTGATAATTGTGTTACCTGCATATTATTAAAATTAAAGAACAAGGTATTTACTTCCACTTTCATGCACATTTATTAGGGCTTGTTGGCACAGAGCTAGAATAGCTTATTTTTGTTGGGCAAATAATAGATCCTTTGCTAAACACATTTGATTCAATATATTATTTAGTTTTCACCATAACCCTAAGGTATGTATTATTTGTATCTCCATTTGCAAACTGAGAACATGAAGGCAAACAGAACGACTTACTCAAGGACATATTCCTAGAAAGCATTAGCTTAACGAATGAGATTCTCATCTGTCTGTGTTTACCTAGAGCCATGATGTATATATATATAGTAGCATGCTATGAAATCTATCTTGTAGAATTCATAGTTTCCTAAAATACTACTGTGGCAATGATAGCTTTATTTCCATTGAATTCTGTCATACTCATTCTTCCAGATTTTTCTTTCTTTTCTCTGGTGGCTCTTAGTCTCCTTTGTTTTAAATACAGAAGAGAGGCCAAGGCCAGAGATAGATATGGCATGAGGGTATGGCGCTGGATGAGATCACCAAGACAGTATGGAGCAAAAAAAGAATTGAAGATAAACCAGGAAGCCCCAGTGATTGGTCAAATTTATGCTTTTGGGGGAATGACTCTGACAGCAGATACAATCTGCTGAGGAAAATATAGCAGTAAATTGTCACTCCAATTCAAATGTATGGTTTTCAAGATTCTTCTGCCAACAGGGACTTGAGAAGACAAGCCTTGAGAAGTGATGACAATTTTAGTGATTCTTAACTTTGTCTTTTGTGTATGGCTTTATCATTTATTATAATCTTTCTTTGAAACCATTTTTATCACCTTCTAACACTATGTTTTGGAATCGTGAATGCTCTAAGTTTGTTAGCTACTCTATAAAGTGAACTTCCAGTGAAGAAGATATTATTATATCTGTTTTATAGAGGAAACCAAGACAGAATGGCAAGGAAAGCCTGGGTGGCTCAGTCAGTTAAACATCTGCCTTCATCTCAGGTCATAATCCCAGGATCCTGGGATCAAGCCCCACATTGGGGGTGGGGGGGGGGTCCCTGCTCAGTAGGGAGTCTGCTTGTTCCTCTGCCTCCCCCCACCCCTACCCTGCTCATGCTCTCACTGTCTCTCCCAAATAAATAAATAAAATCTTAAAAAAAAATAAAAAAGAATAGTCAATTTCTTGAAGAGTAACACAGCTAGAAAGAAGAGGCAGAGACAAAATGTGTTAGTGGTATCTATTAGCCTAGTACTCTTTCTGTTAAACTACAGTTGCCCTTTAATGAGGTTAAGTTTTTTTTTTTTTCTCACTAGATGATATTGATGACTGTTGATTGATTAATATGATCAACTTCTAAATCCCCTTCAGGTTATTCACTAGGATATTGCAACAAAGTGGATTTTTTCCTGATGACAGTTGTTATCTTCCTTAAATGCCAGATACTTTTGATTTTAAGTATATTTGATGGAGATCTTATAAAAGTATATGTCACACTACTTTGTTTAACATACCACAACAAAAGAGTAACCATTTGTTGATGATTTTATGATAACATGAAGCTCATTTACTGTATGTTGATTATTCCACAAGGGCTGTTTGCTGTTTATCAGATAGTTCTAGATTATTATTCTGCCTGAGTCTTTACATCTGCTTTTTATATAGTTGGTCAGCCACTGTCCTTTACATAAAACGGTCATTCTTCTTTTTTTAAAAATATTTATTTATTTTTAATTCAACTACAATTAACATAGTGTTATAATATTTTCAGTTGTATAATATAATGATTCAGCAATTTGATTCATTACTCAGTGCTCATCATGATAACTGTGATTTTAATCCCCTTTACCTATTTCACCCATCCCCCACCAATCTCCCCTCTGGCAAGCAACAGTTCTCTGTATTTAAGAGTCTGTTTGTTTTTCTCTTTATTCTTTCTTTGTTTTTTAAAATCCACATATAACTGAAGTCATATGGTATTTGTCTTTCTCTGGTTGACTTATTTCTCTTAGCATTATACCCTCTAGCTCCATCCATATTGTTGCAAATAGCGTATTGTATTCTTTTCTGTGGCTGAGTAATATTCCATTGTATGGGTTGCTTCCATAACTTGGCTATTACAAATAATGCTGCAATAAATATGTGGGTGCATATATCTTTTTGAATTAGTGTTTTCATATTCTTTGGGTAAATACCCAGTGTGGAATAACTGGATCATATAACAATTCTATTTTTAATTTTTTGAGGAACCTCCATACTGTTTTCTGCAGTAGCTATGCCAGTTTGCATTACCATCAACAGTGCACAATGGTTCCTCCTTCTCCACATCCTTGCCAACATTTGTTGTTTCCTGTGTTTTTTATTTTAGCCATTCTGAAAGGTGTAAGGTGAATATCTCATTGTGGTTTTGATTTGCCTTTCCCTGATGATAAGTGATACTGAACATCTTTTCATGTATCTGTTGGCCCTCTGCATGTCTTCTTTGGAGAAATGCCTGTTCATGTCTTCTGCCCATTTTTAAATTGGATTATTTGTTTTTTTTGGGTGTTGAGTTGATAACTGTTTATGTACTTGGATATTAACCCCTTATTAGCTCTATCATTTGCAGATATCTCCTCCCATTTGGTGGGTTGTCTTTTTGTTTTTTTGATGGTTTTCTTCAGTGTGCCAAAGCTTCTTATTTTGGTATAGTCTGAATAGTTTAATTTTACTTTTGTTTTCCTTGCTAAAGGAGATATATCTAGAAAAATGTTTCTATGGCTGATGTCAAAGACATAACTATGTTCTAGAAATTGTATGGTTTCAGGTCTCACATTTAGATCTTTAATCCACTTTGAGTTTATTTTTGTGTATGGTGTAAGAAAGTGGTTTGGTTTCATTCTTTTGAATATAGGTGTCCAGTTTTCCCAGAACCATTTGTTGAAGAGACTGTCTTTTTCCATTTCCCATTATATATTCTTGCCTCCTTTGTTGTATATTAATTGAGCATATAATCATGGATTTATTTCTAGGTTCTCTATTTTGTTCCATTGATACATGTGTCTGTTTTTATGCCAGTACCATACTGTTTTGATTACTATAGCACTGAACTGCTGGGTGCTATCCCTGCATTATCTCCTGAGAGGCTTTTGATGGTGGCGGGGGGTGCTTTGGGGCTGCTGTCAGACCAGATGTCTGCTCTCCGCCTGTCTGTTGGGGTTGCAGTGACCATGTCTTTATCCTGTGAAGTTTTTGTTTGTGGGCTGGACCAGCAGTCAGAAAACATATCTGCCCCCAGCCTACTGCTGAGGCTGCTGTGGAACTGGTGTATGTGGTTATCTTTCCCTCTCTGTAGGGCAAGAGTGATTTTGGAGTGTTGCTGGCTGCTATTGGAGCTGCTTGCACAATGAGATGCTTGTGGTAGCTTCAAATGGACTCCTGCCAAGGGCAGGTTGAATGGAGAGGTCAGTAGGAGAATATGGGGGCAGGGCATGAGGTGTTAACAACTAGGTGGTAAGTGTTCATGCTGGTTCCAACAGTTGTCTGGGTATCTTGGCAGGAGGTGGGGGAGATAAATTGTGCCAGCTCTTATCTTTGGGAAAGTCTCCTAAAGATCGCTGCCCCTCCTGCACACATTCTGATATTAATACATAAATACCGTTCCCAAATACACTAGGCACTTTCAGACTGCTGCTTCTGTGCTGTATTTCCTTGAGGCTGTTGGTTATGCTGTCTCTTTAAGGGTGGGGCTGTTTCCTGTTGCCCTCTGGCTCTTCCAGAGCCAAGCCTGTTGTTTTTTAAAGTTCCTGGTGTTAAGCCTCACTGATTGTAAAAACTCATGAAGTTAAGCCTGGCTGGTTTTCAAAACTAAGCGTTATGAGGATTTGTTTTCCCAGTACAGGTCCTCTATGTATGGGGTGTTTCATCTGGGGTCTCTTTTCTCCTTCCTTTCTTTCTTTCTTTCTTTTTTTTTTTTTTTTTAAAGATTTTTATTTATTTATTTGACAGACAGATCACAAATAGGCAGAGAGGCAGACAGAGAGAGAGAGGAGGAAGCAGGCTCTCCACTGAGCAGAGAGCCCGATGTGGGGCTTGATCCCAGGACCCTGGGATCATGACTTGAGCCAAAGGCAGAGGCTTTAACCCACTGAGCCACCCAGGTGCCCCTCTTCTCTCCTTTCTTCATACTTGTGGTGTCCTTCTCTTCTATGGTTAGTCCTTCTAGGGTTGGCTTTGCATGTTAGTTTGTTTCCTGACTGTGTTTCCACCTTTCTTAGCATTTTCAATGTGAACTCCTTTCTGTGATTAACTGTGGAGAGCCTGTTCTGACAGTCTTTGGATAATTTTCTGGGTTAGTTATACTGATGTGGGTATTATCTAAGTATTTCCATGGGACAAGGTGAGCTCAGTATCTGCCTACTCTGCCCTCTTCCCTTGAAGTCTAAAACTGCCATTCTTTAGCAGTTCCTGTCTCACTTCTAATTTGTTGTTCCTATTGTGGCTCATAGAACTATAGCTTCAGCAAGAGTGCACAGTCTATGGATGAGGGAAGACCTGGGTAATTCCTTTATGAATGTGGGCTAGTTGTACAGGTTTCAGTAAATATAAGCATTGTAGAGGGACTGTTTTTGACCATCTTTTGGTTTGTTGGCTGGGTTCTAGAGAATTAAATTGCTAGAAAAGTAGCCTGTGTATAAATGAAGTGCCACTGAACGTTTTTTTCTTAGGTCTGGATCCCTACTGCCCCCCACCCCCATACCCCTTCCTGTCATTAGGACAAGCCAGTAACTTGAAACAAGTAAAGGCAAATCTATGTTATCAAAAAACAGTGTACTTTCAGGAACTTTTAGTTTATTAGGTAAGTTATCAAATGGCATTTGGATTAGATTGACAGCTTCCCTGAGTATGAAAATAGGAGGCTAGAAATGTGCTAAGATTCTAAGATTAGGCCACCATTGGGCCTGTGTCTTTTATATTTAAGATGTTGAGAAGCTGGGGCACCTGGGTAGCTCAGTGGATTAAAGCCTCTGTCTTTGGCTTAGGTCATGATCCCAGGGTCCTGGGATCGAGCCCCACATCGAGCTCTTTGCTCAGCGGGGAGCCTGCTTCCTCCTCTCTCTGCCTGCCTCTCTGCCTACTTGTGATCTCTGTCTGTCAAATAAATAAAATCTTAAAAAAAAAAAAGATGTTGAGAAGCAGTAAAGCAGTAGATAGAACAGCAGTCTACTTTTGGAGAAGTAACTGATAGTACCTTTTTCTCAGGAAACCATGAATTAGTTTTATTGTCATTTTTTTCTCTCCCTTTCTTTTAATTGAGATGAAATTCATATAACATATGACCCATTTTATACTGCACAATTCAGTGTCATTTAGTTCAATTTTAGTGTTGTTTGACCACCACCTCTAGTTTCAAAATCTTTTCATCATCTCCAGAAAAACACCCCATATCTATTTAAGTATTCACCCCCTCTCTTCTCTGCTCTCCATTAATGGTAAAGTTACCATTAATCTGCCTTTTGTTTCTATGGATTTACCTATTCTGGATATTTCATATAAGTGAATCATACAATGTGTGAGCTTTTGTATCTTGCTTCTTTCACTTAGTATAAAGTTTTCAAGGTTCATTCAAATTGTGCATATATCAGTACCTCACTTCTCTTTATGTCTGAATAATATTTATATACATCACAATTTATATATTTATTCATTTGTTGATGGGCAGTTATGTCATTTCTACTTTTGGCTATTATAAATAAGGATGCTATAAATATTTGTGTACAAACTTCTATGTGGATACACATTTTCATTTTTTCTGGGTCTATATCTAGGATGGAATTCCTATGTCATATAGTAATTCTTTGTTTAACTTTTAAAAGCTTTTGTAGTAGCGTGAAGCCTAGCCTCACAGAATGTGTTATGAAATCTTTACTCCTATTTTTTGAAAGAACTTGAGAGAATTGGTGCTAATTCTTTAAATGTTGATAGAATTTACCAGTGAAAAACCATCTGGTTCTGATTTTTTCTTTGTTTGGAGGTTTTTGAATAGTGATTCAATCTCATTACATTTGATTTTCCTTACTCACAGTAGTTATTTTTATAAAGTCACTGCAAATACTGAATTAGAGAATATTGAGCCATTGCTTCTAGTAGAAAAAGAAGGTTAGGTTTCTGGGAGCCTCTGGTCACAAATTTTTGTCAACCAATCACTGCATAACTTTGTTTTGTTTATGTATCTCCTGTTTATGTGTGTGTGGGTACATCTCTTTAAAGACACCTGTTTAATATTTATTTCTACAAATATATACTTATTTTCTTTTGATAATAAAACAGCCAACAGAGTTTAATATTATCTGGACCTTGGGTTAACATTACTATAATTTATTTAGCTTTTAGCATCAGAACAATGCTTTCCACAATAGTTTTTGTTATTGGTTGCCATCTCATGAATCCATAAACTTAGCTGCTTTTCTATCTTTTCATAGCTTCATCACATACTCTAAATGTTATTTAATACTTTCTGGAATGGGCTCACAAAGAGATTGGCAAATGTCTTCTTCCTTTATTTGGATGTACCATATTATTGATTCATTAACATTGAACTCACAGCCAACAGACTATATAACTGATGCCTAAACATAATTTTCTCTGAAAGGCCCATCACTTTTTGCCCTTAGCAACGCTAGCCTGCACTTCAACACTATTTAAACAGTGAAATCACTACCAAAGAGCACAAAAAGTTTTTTTTTTTAAGTGTAATTAAGTAGACTGAAAAGGATATTGAATATGAGAGCTTAAACAAGCACGTAGAGCTTTTTTGACCTCAGTTGGGAATGTGCATATTAGACAACTGAAATTTTTTGCCGAATGCACACAAATGACTGTGAAAATGCTGGTGAGTATGGCTGTTGGGGTTACAAATAAATACTACTGAGCAGGTGAATTTGCAAATATGGAGTCCATGAATAAAGAGGTTTGACTATTTTAAAAATATTTTTTCTGTCTGTCTCTCTCTTTTTTTTCCCTTCTTTCTTACTTGTGGGACATTCCTGATGCATATGTTGATATGGTTGATGGTATGGTGTTCTTTCAATGCTTTGGCTTTCTCTGATTAAAAAAAAAAATTCTTTTTTCCTTTCTACTCCTCAGATTGGGTAATTTCAGTTATTCTATCTTCAAGTTTACTGGTTTTTCTTCTGCCTGTTATAACCACTGAACCTTCTAGAAAAATTCTGATTTGAGTTACCATATTTTTTCAGCTCCGTAATTTGTTTCATTTCTTTTTATAATTTCTATCTTTATTTATGTTCCCTACTTGTTCATACATTATTCTCCTGATTTCCTTTTGTTCTTCATGGTTTCCTTCAGTTTCCTAAGCTTAAGACAGTAATTTAGTCTTTTGTATAGTTAAGTCCAATAACTGGGCTTCCTTAGGAATTGTTCCTGTTGGCTTCTTTTTCTCTGGTAAATGGACCATACTTTCCTTTTGCTTTGCATGCTTTGCAAATTTTTGTGGAGAACTGGACATTTTGAATATTGTAATGTGGTAACTGTAGAAATCAGATTCTTTCCCATCACTTTGGAATTTTGTAGTTACTTGAAGTCTTCAGTAATCCATTTGCTTAGTG
This sequence comes from Lontra canadensis, assembly GCF_010015895.1. Classification (NCBI taxonomy): domain Eukaryota; kingdom Metazoa; phylum Chordata; class Mammalia; order Carnivora; family Mustelidae; genus Lontra; species Lontra canadensis. Next base: position 16,507,690 of record NW_022631010.1, read on the forward strand.
AATTTTTCTGTTCCACTCCCCAAGCCAAGCATGTATTCATTGTCATGTGTAGTCATTAAAGTTCCCTGTTCAGCTACTGATATTACAGAGAATTCCTTGAAAGCCTGGATCCAAAAAGAAAAGAGAAAAGTATTCTGTGTCTCTAAAATTTTTTGACAGATGCTGCCTAGGAGGCTTCTAAATTTAGCCCTATAAGTTTGAAACAATGGCTGGCCTCTGTGCCAGTCACTCAGTGAATTGACAGATCAAAATACACAACCCTCATTTTTGTTGGACAATATCTTTATTTCCTGACACAGGTAAGTTGCACCAAGAACACTATCTGACCTTCCCATGGCTTCTTGCCATGAGGATGGGATTGGAGGATGATAGCTGCTATGTGATATGCCAAATTTGAGAAAATTTATCAGGAACTTTATTACTTTTTCATTCAGCCTTCTGGGTGCTGCCAGTGTTTCACTAGACTTAAGAATTCTGAAATAGTTTATTCTGACAGTTCTTGACACTTCAGTAGTTGTTTCTGTAGACAGATTAATATCTGGAGCATCCCACTCTGCCTTATCTGTGATGTTACTTTGGTCCAATTTTAAATTTCTTTTTAATAATTTGTAGATTAATTTTACATGTTGTTTTTGGTCATTTGAAATTTCATAGTAAGTAGTTAAAGTCATTTAATAGTAGAGGTGAGTTAAAATGGGAAAATGCACATAAAATGAAACATTTGTTATCATGGTTTTTCTTTTTATGGAGCTGACTTAAGTGGCATGTGGAGTTTTCTCATTTATGAAATAGTTTCAGGTTTTAGAGTCTAAAACTGGATAGACTTTTAGAGTTCTTAAACTTACAGAAGGATGTGGGAAACATTGTTCAAAGGTACAGGAATATTACATGATTTCCAAAGAAGGCTATAGATTTGGGAGCCTTTCTTATACATGTGTCATTCATAATGATGATGGTATAGTCATGGTTATTTCCCTAAATTAACTATACTCCACATTAAAATAATTGAATAAATATGTAGGAAATATTTCCAAATAATAAAGGGCACATAATTAAAATTTAAATAGCTTATCTTTAAGCTAATCCTAAATTTTTGTTTCTATATTCCTATATAAAACATTGTTAGATAAACTCAGCACATGGTTAAAACTCATTAAAATATCTATTCTTTAGTGATGAATTTGGAAATCCATTGATTGCACAGTAGACATTCAGTACCTATTTCATGATGAGGAAGACAAGAAAAGATTTTTTTCTTATCTGTAAAGGCTATTGTTTTACAGAATTACAATGGGACTAAAGTAGAATCTGGAAAGGAAATTACTTCTTTATGTAATCTAAAGTATGGTGAATAAAGAGCTTTTTAAGTAACTACTTTGGCACTAAAGTTATGAAAACTTTTGGCAGTGAAATCAGTTTTGAAAAAAAGATAAATGGAAATATCTATATTAAAATCTGATTGCAATCTGTAGTTTTCAAATGAAAACATTCTTTTGAAGCTTAAAGAAATTATCTGTCTTAGGAATGTGACTTTTCTTTTTTTCCTCAGTAAATAAACCTCCATAATCCTTTTGATTTTTCAAATTATTTATTTATTTATTTATTTAATGATTTTGTTTATTTGACAGACAGAGATCACAAGTAGGCAGAGAGGCAGGCAGAGAGAGAGAGGCGGAATTAGGCTCCCTGCTAAGCGGAGAGCCCAATGTGGGGCTCTATCCTAGGACACTGGGATCACGACCTGAGCTGAAGGCAGAGGCTTCATTCAACACACTGAGCCACCCAGGCACCCCTACTTTTGATTTTTTAAAAAAAATTGTCATTCTCCTTCCATTAGGGAACATTTTCATATTTCATCAATACCACACAAAACCAAATTAGACTTTCTAATGAAGTCCCAAATAGAAACTTAGATACTTTCAACTGGACTTGGTATGTTTAGTGAATTGTTACATATTTTAAAATTGTACAAATACTTTACTTTTCTTCCTTCTTCCCTTTGTTCCTCCCTCCCTCATCCCTTCCTCTTTCTTTTCCTTTCTTCTCTCTCTCTCCCTCCTTTTTTGTATTTTCCTTTTTATTCTTAAGGTATGATATAATGTGGCTTGCATATATAAATATATACAATTGGACTATTTTCTAAACTCTTACATGATTTCAGATTATTCTAACTCATTTATGTATATCAGAAGTTGATTCCTTTTAGAGAGTTTGTATTAGAAGCCACTGAAATACCAGTTAGTATGCTAAAGTTGGACTTTACCTTGTAATGCATGATAATTAAATCCCAATATCAAAGTATATAAATTAAGATCAGGAAAATTTTTAAATAATTTAAAAATAATTATATAATACATTTCTTGTTATGAGAAGTATTTTATGATTTGTCTTCAGTTAAATATTAGACCAAGATATCTATTCATTTTGTCATATTATAAAAATGGCTTGATCATTAGACATAAAAATTATTTTATTAGAAGAATATTTAAACTCATTTCTGAGAAAAAAATAGCATAAGGTGATTTCTTTGAACTGTAGTCTTGCCATTTTATGAAGTTTATGGTAGTAATGAAGATGGTGGTAGTGATGATGGTGATGATGGTAATGATGAGGCAGCCACCTCAAAAACATATCTATGATTTGAGTACATTAACATTTTTAAAATGTGTGATCCCTTATTATTGATAAATCTTGTTTCTATGCTGTAATTTAGAGATTTAACTTTTTAAAGTTATATTGAAGTGTTATTAGCAAATTAGATTGCAAATCTTGGAAAGATTGTACATTTTGGTAAGTGAAAAATAATGATATATTTCAAATTTTGCTAATTCTCTGTTCAATCAAGGATTAAGCTATTTTAGGGTTTATGAGTAAAATTTAAATTTGGAAACTATGTTGGCTTTTACAGAGAGAAATATTTCTTAAAATTAAAAACAGCAAACTAAAGTAAAATATCATTCTATATGCAAACACATCTCATGAGAGTGGCCATTTTCTTTTATTTGTTTATTTGGGAGAGAGAGAGAGAGTGTGTGTGTGAATGAGAGGAGGGGCAAATGGAGAGGGTGAGACAGAATCTCAAGCAGATTCTGTGTTGAACATGGAGCCTGGTGTGGGGCTCAATCTCCTGACCCTGAGATCTTGACCTGAGATCAAGAGTTGAATGCTTCACTGACTGACACCCAGGTGTCCCAAGAGTAGTCATTTGTACCTGTACTTTAATAATGGTTCAAGTGAAGAGTAGTATATATTTATTGTTAAAATAGGCATACGTTATTGACAGACAAAAGGCTGGGAAGATAATTATGTATTGAAAATCTGTAAAAGTTTAATGCTCAGTAAAATTTCATATCTGCTTTTGAAAAAAAATAGAAAATAAATGTATTTTTAATATTAATAATAATTGGATTTTTGCCACCTTAGTGGTATAAAATGGGGTAAAACCTTGATGGTTTTTCTATTATCTATTGATATAGATAATATAGATAGTATGTTCCTTTGATTATTTCTTAAAGGGAATATCTCTATTGGAGGACTTACTCTTAGATTTTTAACAATTATTCATTATATATTACAGAAAACTCTTGAGTACAACATGTTTTCATTATGAACATTTTAGGCTATTTAGAATGAACTCAACCTGGGAAATATTTTGAGTTTATATTCTGCTGGGAATCAGAATTTCAGAGCTTTCATTTCATCTGTGTTGTAATATTTGATGGTTTTATATCTAGCCCCATGTGGTTGTTGAGTATTAAAATATGACTAATAAAAATGTACTGAAACTGTAAATTACATATAAGATAACAAATACTTAAGAGAAAGGAAAATATAAACTCTCATTAATAATTTGTTACATTGGGGGTGCCTGGGTGGCTCAGTGGGTTAAAGCCTCTGCCTTTGGCACGGGTCGTGATCCCAGGGTCCTGGGATTGAGCCCCACGTCAGGCTCTCTGCTCGGCAGGGAGCCTGCTTCCTCCTCTTTCTCTGTTGGCTTCTCTGCCTATTGTGATCTCTGTCTGTCAAATAAATAAATAAAATCTTTAAAAAAATAATTTGTTATATTGATTATATGTTGAATTGATAATATTTTAGATATACTGGATTAAATAAAATATTAAATTAGTTTCAACTACTTTTTTTTTTTTAACTTAATGTGACCACTAGAAAATTTACAATCCCTGTGTGGCTAACATTTGTGGCTTGCATTATACTTCTTTTGGACAACTTTGTCCTAGATGATCCCTTAATTGCTAGGTTGCAATTTTCTCACTGATCAGTGAAGGAATTAGACAAAAATGATCTTTAAGACCTTTTCTAGCTTCAATATTTAAGTTTTTCTCCTTTAGCTTACTTAGGTTGCTATCTCTTTTCCCAAAATATTTACATTATACCCAACTGTATTTTACCTTGAAAGACATAGCAGCATAGAACATCAGCATAGTGCTTTGCCAAGCATTTGGGAAGATTTGATATATAGTATATCAGTCATTCCCATTTGGTATTTATTCTGACACAGATAAGATAATTTTTCCTTAATGGATTTCAGATATTCTTTAAGATGTTCAATATCAACTGTTCTGGTCTTTTTAAAGTAAATGTATCTGTTGAACCCCAAAGGAGCTCATTTTCTGACATTACTCATTTTTCCTGGCATACTCAGAAACTATGACAATGGAATTTTGCATTATTGTGTCTTTGTGCTTACAGTTTATCCTCAACAAATTTTAGATAACTTAATATAAACTACTTAATGAAAGATAGAAGATTATGATCCAGTGTGTGATAGGACATTATTTGGGACATTCCCTAATTTTGTGATGTAGACAGGTTCAGCTAATGTGAAAAGTCATAACATATTAGTTGTTTACTAACACAGCTAATGATTATAATACACTTAAAATGCATTTATTCAAAGAGGTTGATGGATTTTAGGTCAAGGATTTATTAAAACTATGTAGTTCTGAAAGTTAGAAATGGAATCTTCAAATTATTTTAGGTGATATTTACTTTTTAGTACATAGATTATTTTAAAAATTAAGTGGAAAGGAAATCTGTAATTACTGATCTTAGACTTAATCACTACCACCAACATTTACTAAATGAATAACTGGTGGCATTCATATCTCTAAGCTTCAATTTCTAGCCTTACTAGCTTCTCCAAGTTGTAGGCATAAAATAAGAATATATAGTGTTGTGAATGCCCTCTGAAGCTCTGTGAAAATGTAAGGTATTTGAGGTGGAGCTCTAGTTTTGTCCGAAGTATAGTAAATGTCATCACCCTACTTCCCCATACCAGACTGCAGGGAATACAGATTTTTTTTTTTTTTTTTTTTTTAACCTCGATAGCTTTACCTCTTGCCTATTTGTGCTGTTCCTTCTCAACGTTTATCCTCCCCTCTCTGCCATCCTTTAGCTCTACTCCCTAGATCCTGATAGAGTCCCAGCTTGGGTCTCTTATTTTGATGGCAGTTTGGATATGCACTTCTTGCTGTGACCCATGTGTGGATTTGTGTCTGCCTCCAGACCCATGCAGGGCTCTGGGTCTGAGGCGCTTCTGTGGCTAACCTTGGACCTGTGCTATCCAGACTAATCCTATGGTATCCATGGATTTCTAGGCTACTAAAGAAGTCTCATTGACAGGTTGAATCCAAATTCATTGTACGTGAAATAACACTGGGTTGAGAATCGGATATGGGTTTATTTTTCAAAGAGCAAATTTTTTATGTCAGAGAAAGTGGAGAGGAAGAATGGCAGAGGTTATTGTTACAGCATGGAGTAGCTTCTGGTTTGAAATCTTGTTACGAGAGCTGATTAAATAAGATATGGTCTGAGATAGAATACCTGTGAAACACATTCAGTTCACGAGGTTAGGAAACTTGTGAATGAGTACGTTAACATGGATGTTGAAACCACGTCTAATGTATGCAGTCCGTGAATTTCAGGAAGGAATGGAGGAAAGGCAAACTAAATTGAATGTGAGGAGCCAGTAACCTAGTATGCAAAGTTGATGATCTAACTCAGTTTAATTTCGAAGGCTTTTTTTTTTTCACCTTTTCTCCTTACCCATGCCAAAGCCCAGAAAATTGGATATATCCTGTATTTCTGAGTATAGTTCCTTCTTCCTTCCTTTTCATATTTTCTTACCTTTTTTCCCTGCCTTGAATTTCTTTCCCCTCCTGACTGCAAGATGTAACATACCTGGTCATTAATACTCATCTGTGCAAAGCCTTGCTTTCCTCCATCTCTTCTTTGTCCACTTCCTCTCTTCCTACCAACAAAGAAGTAATTCCTCTTCTCAATTCCTGCTGTAACTTTGACATGAGAATAATTGGTTAGTTAATTATTTATACCTCAGCTTTATTATTACTGTCTATATATGAGGGGAGTTGTTGTGAATTGGATGTTTGTGTCCCTTCAAAATTCCTGTGCTGAGGCCCTAACCACCAGTGTAATGGTATTAGGAGGTGGGGACTTTGGAGTTCATCAATGAGATCATGAGGGTGGAGGTCGCAGGTTGGGATTAAGGTCCTTTTAAGAAGAAGAGACACCTAGCTTTTTCTCTCCACCATTTGAGGATACAGTTAGGAGGCAGCTGTCTGCAAGCCACAAAGAGGGCTCTCATCAAGAACCAAATCATTTGGTACTTTGATCTTGCACTTCCCTCCTCCAGAACTGTGAGAAATAAAAGTCCGTTGTTTAAGCCACCTGATCTGTAGTATTTTGTTTAGCAGGCCAGGCTAAGAGAGGAGTACTATGTCCTATGCACAGCATACAGCACAACATTTTTAGTATATATGTAATCAGCTTATCAATCGGGGTAGCTTTAAATTTGTACATCAATTTGGGAAGAACTGACATCTTTATAATATCTGGTTTTCCAGCCTATGTATTTAGGTGTTCTTTAGTTTCAGCATTGTTTCAAAAATTTTAGTGTATAGATTTTACACATTTTTTTGGGTCAAATGTATCCCTAAATATTACATATTTCTGATACTGGGGTAATGGTAATGGTTTTTTAATTCAATTTCAACTGTTTGTTGCTAGTATGTAGAAATATAATTTAAAGTATTGCTCTTTCATCCTGTAACCTTGCTAAAGTTATTTATTAGTTATAGTAGCTTTTTTGTATAATATATGAGATTTCCTACATAGTAGGTCATGCTATCTTTCTTTTATTTTTTTCTTTCCTATATAGATGTCTTTTCTTTTACTATATATTTTTAAAAGATTTTATTTATTTATTTGAGAGAAAGGGAGAGAGAGTGTGTATGAGCACACAAGCAGTGGCGGAAGGGCAGAGGGAGAAGCAGACTCCCTGATGAGCGGGAATCATGACCTGAGCCTGAAGGGAGAAACCCAACTGCCTGATCCACCAGGCACCCCTCTTTTACTGTATTTTTTAAAATGTCTTGTCTTGTATTACCTTGTAACAATGGCTAGAGCTTCTAGTATAATATTAAATGGAAATTATATGAGCAGACATCCTTGCCTTTTATATCTAAAATATATTTATGGGGAAGCTTTTAACTACAAATTTAAAATTTCTATAATATAGCTAGGGCTATCAAATTTGTTTGTTTGTTTTTGAGGAATTTGTGGCAGTTTGAGTTTTCAATTAATTTTCCCATTTCATCTACATTGTTAACTTTACTGGAATGAAGGTGTTCATAATATTTCCTTTTTACCCTCTTAGTATATATATAATCTGTGGTAATGTCAGTTTGCTCAGTCTTAATTTGTTAATGTTTGTTCTGTTGATTTTTCTCATCACTGGCTACAGATTTATCAATTGTATTGATCTTAAAGAAGCAGATTTTATTTCATTGATTTTTTTGTGTTTTTTTTTTCTGTGTTTTATTTCATTAATTTCCACTCTGATATTTATTAATTGTTTTCTTTGGCTTACTCTGTTTCATTTACTCTTATTTTTTTGGTTTCTTAATCTGGAAGGTATGGTCAATGATTTTGAGACCTTTATTCTTTTTCAGTATAAATACTTAGGGTTGCAAATATATTTTTATGTACTGCTTTAACCACATCTCATACAATTTAGTACGTTGTGTTTTAATTTTACTCAGTTGAACATAACATTCTAATTTCTCTTTTAATTTCATCTTTGACCCATGGGTAATGTAAAGGTACATGATTTAGTTTACAAGCGCTTGGAGAGTTTTCTAGATATCTTTCTGTCATCGATTTCTAATCTAATTCCATTGTGATACAAGAACATACATGATGTGACTTCAGTCCATTAAAATCTAGTGAGACTGGTTTTATGGCTGAAGATGTTGTCGTTCTTGGTAAATGTTTTATATGCTCTTTAAAAAATGTATATTCCTGGGATGCCTGGGTGGTGCAGTTGGTTAAGTGTTGGACTCTTGGTTGCAGCTTGGTCATGATCTCAGGTTTGTAAGATCAAGCCTTTCATTGTGCTCCACGCTCAGTGCAGAGTCTGCTTAAGCCTCATTTTGCAACCCCCCTCCTGCTTATACTCTCTCTCTCTAAAATAAATAAATTAATCTTTAAAAAATATATTCTTGGGGCACTTGGGTGGCTCAGTGGGTTAAACCCTCTGCCTTTGGCTCAGGTCATGGTCCCAGGGTCTTGGGATTGAGCCCCGCATTGGCTCTCTGCTCAGCAGGGAGCCTGCTTCCACCTCTCTCTACCTCTCTCTTTGCCTGCCTCTCTGCTTACTTGTGATCTCTGCCTGTCAAATGAATAAATAAAATCTTAAAAAAAGATGTATATTCTTGTTTTGTTGGGTAGAATGTTCTATAAATGTTAGTTAAGTTTGGTAATAGTCTTATTCTATATCCTTAATGATTTTCTCTGTACTTGTTCTATTAATCACAGAAAGAATGGTGTTAAAATCACTGGCTGTCATTGTAGGTTTTTTTTTTTTTTCTTTTTTTTAATCCTTGGAGTTCTATCAGTTTTTGCTTCATGTATTTGAATTTTTGTTGTTAGATGCAGTAATGTCTAAGATCATTATGTTTTCTTGATCAGTTGATCTTTTTAATATTATAAAAAGACCCTCTTTATTTTTGATGTTATTTTTTACAAAATTTGCTTTGTCTGAATAGCCACCCCAGTTTTCTTATATTTGCATTAGCATGGTATATATCGTGCCATTCTTTTACTTTTACCTTTTTTGTATCTTTTTATTTAAATGAGATTCATTGTCATCAGCATATAATTTGGTGTTGATTTTAAGATCTAATCTGACAATTGTTGACTTTTAATTGGTATATTTATACCCCTTTTAATGTAAATGTTCATATAGTTAGGTTTAAATACTGTCTTGTTTTCTATTGTTGGCTTATTAGTTATAACTTTTCATAGTGTTTTCTTTGTGGTTTATAGTGTGTACACTGAACTTATTCCAGTCTGTCTTTCAAGTAGTAGCATAATAACTCATGGATATTACAATAATCTTAAAACAGCATGTTTTCATTTTCCTCCTTTTGCCTCTGTGCTATTTGTTATACTATCTTTAAATATATTATAAATCTCATAATTCATTGTTACACATTTTACTTTAAAGAGTCTATCTTTTAAAGAGATTTCAAAAACAGGAAAAACATTGGATCTATTTGCTCAAATATTTACCATTTCCAATGCTCTTCATTCCTCTGTGTTCATTCATATTTCCATCTGGCATTACTTTCTTTCAGCCTGAAGGACTTCCTTTAACAGTTTTTGTTTTTGTTTTTGTTTTTTAGAGGAGGGGCAGAGGGAGAGGGAGAGAAGAATCTTAAGCAGGCTTCATGCCCAGCACTGAGCCTAACATGGGACTTGACCTCACAACCCTCAGATCATGACCTGAGCCAAGATCAAGAGTCAGATGCTTAACTGACTGAGGCACCCAAGCACTCCCTTTAACATTTTTTTTTTTTTTTAAGATTTTATTTATTTATTTGACAGAGAGAGATCACAGTAGACAGAGGCAGGCAGAGAGAGAGAGAGGGAAGCAGGCTCCCTGCTGAGCAGAGAGCCCGATGCAGGACTCGATCCCAGGACCCTGAGATCATGACCTGAGCCGAAGGCAGTGGCTTAACCCACTGAGCCACCCAGGCGCCCCTTTAACATTTCTTATAGTGTAGTTCTGCTGGTAGTATATTCTTTCAGCATTTGTGAAAAAAGTCTATCAGAAGAAATCTTCATTTTTCTCGTGCTTTTAAAACATATTTCACTGAGTATAGAGTTTTAGATTGACAGTTTTTCTTTCTTTTAGTATTTTAAATATATTTCCCTACTGTCTTATGTCTTGCATTATTTTCAATGAGAAGTCTGCTGTCATTCTTTGTTACATACATAAGTTATATTTTTTTCCTCCAGTTTCTCTTAATTTTCTCTTTATCACTGTTTTTAAGTAATTTGACTATAATTTACTTTGGTAGAATTTTCATCATTTTGCTTGTGCTTATGGTTTGTTGAGTTTTTTTGGTTCTGTGGGTCTATAGTTTTCATAAGATTTAAATGTCTTCCTTTGTTATTTTTCCAATTTGTTTTTCTGCCATTCCTACCCCTACTTCTTTGGGGATTCAATCATACATATTAGGATGCTTAAAATCATTCTATAGCTGACTGATGCTCTGTAGATTTTCTTTTTTATTTCAGTCTTTTTGCTTTGTTTCATTCTGACTAGTTTCTGTGCTATGTTTTCAAGTTTACTAAATTTCTTTCTGTTTTATCTAATCAGTCATTAATCACACCTATTATTTTATTTTATTTTGTCTTATTTAGATTTTCTTTATTTAGAAAGAGTATTAGTAGTGGGAGGGGAAGAGGGAGAGGGAGAGACAGGGAATCTCAAGCAGACTCTGTGCTGAATGTGGAGCCTGACCTGGAGTTTGATCTTACAACAGTGAGATCATGACCTGAGCTGAAATCAAGGGTTGGACACATAACCAACTGAGCCACCCAATCGCCCCTACTGTATTATTTTAATCTTGTATATTCCTTAGTACTAGAGATTTTTTAAAATTCTGTATATTCAATCTCCTAACTTGTTCAACGTGTGGATCATAATAATAAAGATTCTTAATACTATCCTTTTCTACTAGTCTTCTCATCTGTGTCATTTCTAAGTCTTTCAATTGATTGATTTTTCTCCTTTTTATAGTTGTACTTTATGTGCATGTGTATGTATCTTTTCGTGCATTATAATTGTTGATTGGATCAGAAATATTGTGAAATTTACCGTGTTGGTACTGAATATTTTTATATTCTGTCAACATCTTGACTTCTGTTCTGGAATGTATTGAATTACTTGAAAATAATTTGACACTTTTGGGGCTTGTTTTGAGTTTTGTTAGGCAGGACCAGAGCAGAGTTTTTTCCTAGGACTAATTTTTTCCACTGGTGATTTTAACATGTTTTGGTATTCTACCTGATGTGCTAAAAGTCATGAGATTCTTCAGTTCCAGTTAATTGAAACATTACCTTTTCTCAGACATGCATGAATAGCAGAGATTATTCCTCCAGGTGGTTCCATCATATGCATGTACTGATTAGTACTCAGCTGAAAATAAGGAGTTACTCTCTGAAGATCTTGTAGCTCTTTTGCATGAATTTTTTTTTTTTTAAAGCTCTGCCAATGAACTCTAGCTGCCTTGACATTTTTGCAAGCTACTGTATTACATTTTTTCAACTCAGGAAGACTGCCTGAATCCATCTTGGTTCCCTTTCTCTATTGTTGCCACATGGAAAATCTTTTTAGGTAGTTATCCTAGGGGTCACTTAATTTGTTTTTCTTCTCTCAGGGATCACTGTTTTTTACTGTTTTATGTCCAATGTCTGGAAACCATTGTGTTATGTATTTGGTCTAATATTTTTAGTGCTTCAGACTGGAAGCTATATCTGGTCCCTGCTATTTTATCTTGTCCTGCATTAGAAGTGCCTTTACTATGTTTAATTACACTGTGAGTAATAATAATCTATAGTAACATCTATTAATATTTGTAATGCTGATGGTCAATCTCCTTTGGTGTGTTAGTGCCATAGGGTTTGCCATAGGATATTATTACTGTGATGATACAGGCTGTACTCATGTATATCTATGTAGACTAATGATCTGGCTGAATTGACCAATTTAAAGACTTATTAATTCCATCAAAAACTAATTTTCCGGGGTGCCTGGGTGGCTCAGTGTGTTAAAGCCTCTGCTTTCGGCTCAGGTCATGATCCCACGGTTCTGGGATCGAACCCCGCATCGGGCTCTCTGTTCAGCAGGGAGCCTGCTTCCTCCTCTCTCTCTTCCTGCCTCTCTGCCTACTTGTGATCTCCTGTCTGTCAAATAAATAAATAAAATCTTAAAAAAAAAACCCTAATTTTCCTGGTCTTTCTTCAAATCAATTAATCACTTTATTGAGTTAACTAAATTGAGCAAATTTCTGAGTATAAGTATAATCTTGTTTTATTATTAGGGATTGTAGAAACTCTACATATCCCACTGTAGTAGAAAATAAAGTGAGGTGTGAATACCGGGACTCTGGTTGATGTGATTAAAAAATAAATAATATTTTTAAAATGTCTATACAATATCTTATGGGAATCCAAAAGAAGGGTAAGAATGGAAGTAATCAGAGAACACTTCTTAGAAGAAGTAACTTTTTACTGGCGAATGTATGGACTAGTTGGAATTACACAGGTGCATCTATATGTGTGAATGGTACTGTGGGTAGTGAGAGCTGGGGCTAGGAGTAAAGAATTCTACAGGTAAGGAAACATAAAGAAAATTACTTTTTTTTTCCCCTGTGGAATTACACCCCTCCCCACATGCAGAGAATATCTAAGGACCTTTACAGAGCATTCATTATAACACTGTGATTATAAAAAATATGGTAATGATCCAACTATCTGTAAATTATATTACAATTATGCTTTGATATATAACATCATATATCTATCTGTGTTTATGGATATGGAAAATTGTTATGATATTTTCTGAAGAGGAAGAAGCAAACTGAAAAAAACTATGTGCAATGTGACTTATAGAGTAATATAATACATGAGAAATACAGTGTTGAGAGAGAGGACAATTTTTACTTTTTATTTTATGCCCTTCTTTACTGCTTGATATTTTGCAGTTTGTGTATATTACATTAGTAATTTTAAACTAAGTAAATAAATAGAATTGAACTAAAATTGTTTCTTTTCCACTTAAATTAATCAGAATATAAATCTAAATAAGTCATGTGTATTTCTTCTCAGAAACATTCTGCCTTATTGGACAGCCAGCTGTCCAATCAGTGTGTTTATCTGTATTGACTCAATCCAAGTAAAAACTCAGCATGTTACTTCCTTTTTCTTTATAAGTCTCCACCTGTCAGCATTGATGGGTATGACTGTGAAATGACATCCCACAGTAGTTTTGTTGGTTCAAAAATCTGTTTATCCTTTTTTTATGATACAAACTTAAGTCCACTATCATATACTTTAGTTCCATCTTTTTTGTAATCTAGATTATGATTCACTTCGTTTCCCCCTCTGCTAAACTGTAATACTGAACATGTATGGAAAAGTATACTGTTACTTCCTGCTTTGGATCCACAAATTGAAGTGACATCTACCAGCTGTTAACTTTTCTGAGCATGCAGCTTGGCAATAAACTAGAGATTTTCTGGTGTACTGCAGGACCAGTCAATTCTTTTAGTATTTGGAAGATGTAGAAATATTTTCATAATACATAATGTATATTATCTGTTTTTATTGCACAAAAAATTATTCTCAAACTGTGCATAAGTTAGACTGTAAGTGTGTGTGTGTATGTATATGTGTGTCTCATGCTCAGTGTCTTCTGGCTTGAATTTTTGTTGCCTGGAATTAAAAATTATGAACTCTGAGGGTCAGTGACTCTCTTATATTAGTGTGTTTTTCTAAAACAGCTAAGTTCTGGTTGTACTGTCAGCAATTTTCAGTAGCACTGAAAATATGACCCAAAAATTATTTTGGAATAAAATGTGCCCAAGAGGATTGTTGTTTATCCTATTCATGTGCTGCTCATGCTTAATTCTTGCCTTATCCTGATCTTTGTAAACATACTGCCTAACTGTTTTGGCTTGGGTTCTCTAGATGAAGCATTTTATGAAAGTGGTGGCAAAATGAAAAGGAGAATTCACATAGGAAAAGTATGGTGTGTATGTGTGTGTGTGCACACATGCCCTTGTATGTGCTTGCACACAGGCACCTGCACACACTACAAATGTTAAATCCTGGAAATGTTTTGGGAGTTCATAAAAGATTTGCCTCAGTTATGACTGAGCTAAATAAGAACCCTGAGGTGATGCTCTAACAGAAATGAACGCATGATGCCCTTTTCCTTAGTGTTCCTTTAGGGTTGCCTGATAGGATCTCTGTTAGCTAATAACCATGAACAATGACAATAATAAGAATAATAAAAACCCCAAATCCTTTTCTTTTTTCTTTCTTTCCTTTTTTAAAAAAAATTATTTTATTTTTATTTATTTTTTCAGAGAGAGAGCAAGAAAGAGGGGGCTCACAGGCAGGCAGAGTGGCAGGCAGAGGCAGAGGGAGAAGCAGACTCCCTACCGAGCAAGGAGCCCAAAGTGGGACTCGATCCCAGGACACTGGGATCATGACCTGAGCCCAAGGCAGCCGCTCAACCGACTGAGCCACCCAGGGTCCCCCCAAATCCTTTTCTTTAGAGGAAAAGAAAAGTTCCAGATTTCTTGGGGACTTCAGTTTGATTATGTTAGAATAGTTCCTTTTGGCAACCATAGAAGGTTGAGCTGTGTTTTCATTTCTGAGAAAGAGGAAGAATCCACAGTCTGAGAGGAGGCAGCTTGCATGGGTATGTAGACACTCAAATGCATTAAAATGGCTTATATATATAAACCCTGCAACATCTAGAGTTCATATTTAATTCACAAAGTTATCATTTCCTCTTTAAAATATTTTTTATTTAAAAATGACAAGATATTAAGGAAATTTATATTTTAGAATATTAAAGAAATTCTTTTTTTTTTTAAAGATTTTATTTATTCATTTGACAGAGAGAGACACAGTGAGAGAGGGAACACAAGCAGGGGTAGTGGGAGAGGGAGAAGCAAACTTCCTGCCAAGCAGGGAGCCCAATGTGGGGCTTGATCCCAGGACACTGGGATCATGACCGAGCCAAAGACAGACACTTAACCAACTGAGCCACCCAGGCGCCCCTAAAGAAATTCTTTTAGATTAGAATTTTCTCCAGTTGAGAAAAAGGTAGGATTATGTGTTTGTTTAAATTCCATTAGAAATCAAAATGATCACTCTAAGGAGTCCATAAAGAATATTTATTAGGTTATTCATTCATTGTATCCTCTTGACATTACCAATACTAGGTGATTTTCAATAATTAAGGAAAATGGCAAATTCTTCATAGCTTATTTAGAAGGATACGTTTAGATATTGTCTTAAAGTCTTTTTTTTTTTAAGATTTTATTTATTTATTTGACAGAGAGAGAGAGTACTTAAGCCAAGGGAGAGGGAGAAGCAGGCTCCTTGCTGAGCAGGGAGCCAGACATGGGGCTTAATCCCAGGACTCTGGGATCATGACCTGAGCCAAAGACAGATGTGGACCGTATTCACCACATCTTCCAAAATTACTTAGCTTTATTTTAAATAAAAATCAAGGCATGGAATTCTTTTCTAATAGCTTAAAGAATATAAATGTGAAACTCTTCAGTAGATGATCAGGAGTTAATACACAATTTTTGATGGAAACATACTTTTTTTTTTAAAAGATTTTATTTATTTATTTGAGAGAGATCACAAGCAGGCAGAGAGGCAGGCAGAGAGAGAGGAAGGGAAGCAGGCTCCCTGCTGAGCAGAGAGCCCGACGCGGGACTCGATCCCAGGACCCTGAGATCATGACCCGAGCTGAAGGCAGAGGCTTTAACCCACTGAGCCACCCAGGCACCCCTGATGGAAACATACTTTAAATCGCTAATAATACATCTTGAAATAGAATTGTAGTATCAAAAATATTTGTTCTACAAGTCCAAATTAGAACCAGTATATTTTATTGCCTATAAAAACAGTACTATTTCCTTATATAGAAGAGAAATATCATTTTCATAGAACATTAACCCTCTGGAGTTAAGTACCTGGTTATCCAAAATGTCACAAAATGAGAATTTCATTTAAAGTAGTTGCAGGTGGGCATTTCCCCCAGATGCCTGGGAAATACAAATCTATTAAGAGGAATATACAATTAACCAGGCCTGAGAGATCACATAGGTAAACCTCTAACAAATTTGAGCTTAAAACCAAAATTCATAAAATGCATAAGAACACAAGGGACCCAAAAGACTTCAGGTATTAGAATAATTAGATACAGAATAGAAATACGTATGTTTAATATAATTAAAGAAATAATTGGATGAATTGAAAATAAAAGTTAATTAAAACAATCAGTTAAAATGGAGAAAACAAGAATCAACAATTACTATTAATTAAATGTATAATAATTGAAACTGTAGACTGGAATGAATACATTTAATGAGTGAATTAGTAAAATATAGATTGGAGGAGGGGCTCCTGGGTGCTGCAGTCGGTTAAGTGTCTGACTCATGGTTTTGTCTCAGGTCGAGATCTCCGGTTTGTGAGATCCAGCCCTCCATGGTGCTCAGTGACAAGTCTGCTTAGGACTCTCTCTCCTCTACCCTCCTCCCCCACCCCACATGCTCTCTCACTTTCTAAAATAAAATTAAATAAAATTAAATATAGATTTGAGGAAATTACTAATATGAGAGAGAGCGAGCTAATGAAACACAACACATAGAAGAGATTAAAGGACATCAAGGATTGAGTTAGAATGTACATCTAAGTAGAGTTCTAGATGAGATAATAAAAGAATGAGGTAGAGGTGGTATTTGAAAATATGTCTATGATTTTAACAGATGTGATTTGGGAGGTACATGTATACAAAACAAGATAAACCCAAAGTAATCTAAATCCAGAAACATCTTAGTAGAACTGAAGATCACCAATGACAGTAAAGATTTTAAAAATAGCTTAAGTTGGAGAGAAGTGAGTTGGGGGAAATTGGAGGGGGAGAGGAACCAAGAGAGACTGTGGACTCTGAGAAATAAGCAGGGTTTTGGAGGGGAGGTAGGTGGGGGATTGGGTCAGCCTGGTGGTGGGTATTGGGGAGGACAGTATTGCATGGAGCACTGGGTGTGGTGCATAAACAATGAATCTTGGAACACTGAAAAAAAAATTAATTTAAAAAAATGCTTAAAGTGCAAATACAGATTACCTAACAACAATTAGAATGGTGATTGGCTTAGCAATAGCTACAACAGAAGCAGAAACCAGTGACTGCTATCTTATTTAAAGTGAATACTATTTTTAGCATTGTATGCAAAGTATAAGTATATAACAAATACAAAGGCAAGTTAAAGAGATCTTCAGAGAAACAAAAACTAAAGCAACTTCAAAGGGGAGGATATGAGGAAGGTGGAAAATTTGGAAGTTCAAAGTAAAAACATAGGAAAAGAAAGATAGATATAAGAGGCAAATATCAACCAAAGAAAGATGGCATAGCTATCTACAAAAAAGATCGTAAAGTAAGCACATTACTAGAGATAAAGAATTCTAAACTTACATACCTTTAACATGAAGTTCAAATATGGAGAAAAAATTCACAAATCCAAGACTGTATTGAGACTTTTAAACACAGTGATTCATATATCCAGCTAAAATAATTGAGAAAAAATACAGAAGATTTGCAAGACCACTGGGGTTGTCAGTTAGCATTTGCAAGAGTACTAGGGTTGTCAGTTAGCATTTGAAGTATGTTGGTAGTTAATACAGCAGGGATAATTATTTAGTAGTAAAACTTTAACCAGGAGCCGTTTTTTTATAAGTGGTTACCACAAAGCTTCAGGTATCTTTATGTTTGATTATCAAGGAAGGATTCATTGATGGATGTTAGAAATGATCTCCTAAGTGAAATGGATTGGTTGGTTGGTAGTGCTACTGTTACAGGCATCTCTGCTCAGGCATGAAGAAGTTTTAAGAATCTAAGGAGTTCAGTAGCCTCATGAGGGATTTTGTGCTTTCCTGTGTTCAGCCACATTCATGTGTTTCTGCTATTTGAAGTCATTAGAACATTACTGCTAGAATGGAATTGAATCTGCTTCCACTGAGCATTTCATAAAAATGCTTGTAGAACGACTAAATGGGCAGAAATGTTCATTGATCTTACAGAACAATTTGTGATTGCTTACAAATTCATATTTGTATATATGGCTTCATTTTTAGATTTGTATTTGTAATGTACGATTTACAGTTATAGTTTTATTGGAGGCAAAACTGAATTATGAGCTACAGATATTCATATTTTTAAAAAGTAATAATTATGAAGACTCAAATACATATAGGTTAGTTCATAACACCATGGTTCCAATCCATCCACTAAAGGTCAAAATCCAAAATAACTTGAATAATTAGTATGGAATTTTTCTAGATGATTTTATCTAATAAAGATTGATTACTTTATCTGAAAAAGTTGAGTCCTTACTATGGATTGTAACTGGGTGATTTTGGACTGATGGAAAATGAGAATATTTATGTTAAATCTGGAAAAAATATTTCCAGGTCATTTTCTTTTATGGAATTATAAAGACCTGTTTGAGAACAATTTGCTTATTTCTGAATATCTCATGAAAAGAGCCCCAACAACGGAGATATTTTTATTCTTCATCTGAGATTAACTTTTATTTGTATTTAGGATAGCAGTAAAAGTTCTATAGGCCTCTTCCTGAATTTTGAACTAAGTTATTTATGTATCACCTTTAACAAATGGAAGAGGTAAATGTTTAGGTCTTGGTTTAGGAGTATTTTGATTTTAGGTTCCTATTAGTAAGCCAAGACAGAAAGTTGGTAGAGAATAAGGTAATTTAGTAGAAGAATGACATTAGGTGTGGTAGATTGTTTTTGGAACCAAGACAATACTAGATTATGTCACATTATAAATTCTTTATCTACTGAAACTGTCACATAGTTATTTTTTTCTTCTTCCTTTGAACTCCTGTAACTTTTATGCCTTGCCATTGTGGGATTAGCAAATATTTTGCCTTTATCTTTCCAACCAATTAGATGCTACATTCCTCAGGGATAGGAAGACATTGTCTTTGGCTTTCTTTTCTTTTTTTCTTTTTCTTCCTTTTTAAATTGAGAGATAACTGACATCCACTATATTAGTTTCTGAATTATATTTTTGTATAAAGTCTTTGGCTTTCTTATATGCCTAGCCTTGCTAGCCCTTTGCCTTTCATAGTAAATATCTAGTAAATATTTGTTAACTGACTAATTCGCTCAAACCTACCACCTACGGCTTTCCTGTCATCTTGGTGGTCATTTGGTAAATACTTGAGTTATCACATATTAATCATTGACCTTTCAGAAGCAAAGGGAGTGTTCTTATGACTTCAGCCCTAGATTACTTTTTGTTTCCTTGTACCTAGTAAAGAACCTTTCCCAGAATGGGCCTATGTACGAAATTGTTGAATTCAAATGAGGTTTCCGTTATTATGAAAAACTGTAATGCAGCCTTGCGTATGGTTTTACAAAGCCATAATGACCTGTAGACATTTTTTGGCCACCATATTTTTCACTAATCCTTTAATCAGATGTAGTGATACTACATCTGGTGGCAGTGAAAAGCCACAGTAAAAAAGTATAGTACCATTTCTATTGAATGTGGATTTAAGTTTCATTTAAATTCTTCCTTGCCCTGCTCATTTTGGCACCATCCTTGTTTGCTTTTAGTGTTTCATCTGTGGATCTATACTTATTTATTTGGCAGGTACAATCTACCATTCCTTCCCAACCTCCATCCTCTGGAAGCCATTCTCACTTTGTGTCACCCCTACAGCTGATGTCGACTCTGTTTCCTGGCTTCATAGAAGACTTTATGCCCTTTTTTTTTTTTTTTGAAATGAGCTGTCTTTGATTACAGCTTGTCAGTATGGTCTGACTGCTAACATTGATTCCCAGCACCCAAAAATTTTGTCATGTTGTTCAAGATTAGGTTTCGATGTGTCATTTTAATAGACTAAAAAGCCATTCTCAGTAAAATTGAATTCTTGTGGGAATTGTTAAGGATGCTTTCAAAATGAAGAAAATTTGTAATGTTTTGGAGATTTCACTGGGGAGGCATCAGGTGACTACATTTACTGATACTGGCAGTTTTTTAGCTGAATTTTATATTCTGAAAATGCATTTTAAAACTTGCTTGCCTTTATTTAGGCAAAACATGATTCACAATAATTAAGCTTTATGAGCTTTTTCATTTAGCAGGTCAGAGAATATTCTTATTTATTTATTTATTTATTTTGACAGAAAGAAAACATTTACTCTTTCTTTTCACATTTCTATTTGTGACCTTAACTAAATTTATGGTTGGGCCAAGTCCCATTCAAGCTAGATGTGTGCTGTTTCTACAAAGTAGTATTACTTAACTTTATGCTCAGTGATGAAAAGAGCAATCTCTGATACTACACTATGTGGGTTTAAATCCTACCTCTGCCATTTACTGGCTGCCATTTACTAGTGTTAATTTCACTGTGCCTCAGTTTTTGATCTATAAAACGGAGATAGCAGTAGTACCTTTCTTTATAGGATTTTTTAAAAAAGATTTATTTAAGTAATTTAGAGAGCAGGTGGGCATGAGCAAGGGTGGGGGGCAGAGGGAGAGAAATTCAAGCCGAGTCTGTGCTGAGTGCAGAACCCTGGGCTGGGCTTGATTTTAGGACCCTGAGATCATGACCTGAACAGAAATCAAGAGTCACATGCTCAACTGACTGAGTCACCCAGGTGCCCCTCCTTACAGGATTTTTGAATGAGAGTTAATACACTTATAAGCTGTATACTTCATAATGAACATCTTTTATATTTAGATCTTAGTAAATATTATTTGTTATTATGCTGTTGTTTTTGGTATTTTGTAGTTGTTAATGTCCAGCATTTTTTTGGAGATATTTTCAGCCTTACATGTGGGAAGGATACAGAAGTAACCAAAGGTTACTTTATTGACCCAGCACTTTATCTCTGACACCAGATTTGCATACACTAGTTAACAGAATGAAGTTTTGCATTCTCTTTGGGCTGCAGTGTGATAGCCCTCTGTGATTACTTAAGCAGACTCCTGGGAGTCTGATTCCTGCCTTCTGCCTCCAATCTTCCTTGAGAAAAATCCTATAAGTAAAGTTTTCCGTACTTATTTAAATTTCTAGTGGTAGTATTTTGCTTACCTGGACACAATCTAGTGAGGCCATCCTTAATCACCCCTGATTATATATAATGTCTTAGGTTCAACTGTGAGACTCTCATTTGCTTCCTCAGAGAGATGTAGGAGCTGGCTGGACTCCAAAAGGAGCCAGGTAGGCAGACACTACTAAGCATTCAGTTATCTATATTGGCCCATTAGCCATAGTTGTGGCGATAGAGAGCTGCTCGTTTAATAGGAAGGTCTAAAACTGTGTGGACTTGTTTTATAGGCACTGGCTATTTCAGATCACATAAGAATCCGTCTAGAGAGAAACTTGGTTGATTCCAGGGAAAATTTTACTTGCCACAGATGCTGGCCTTAGGAATAAATTCATCTTAGGGCAGTTTGTAGTATGTTCCTCAGACTTACTCCTCAGTTCAGTCAAAGTAACCCCATCTATCCTACTTCTGTGTCTTAGCTAAACCCCTACATACTGAGACATCAGTCTTGCTGCAGTTCCTACCATGTCATGCATGTCTAGAGCTTAGTCTTATTGGTGCATGGGGTGAATTTTAAAACTGTTTTGTCCTTTTGACTAGGTCTTCAGATTCTCATGAACTTGAGGCTTGTATTCTTACCTGTTACTTGGATGGGGGAAAGTTTTATTCTCAGGGTGCTTAAAGACTAAACAAATATGTGGGATGGAAACTCCAACTGCCAGTTTCTTTAGGAGAGATGGAGAGATGGAGAGACCTAGATTTATGGTAGAGCTATAGCCTTTCCCATATCCCCAGGGCAGTCACCAATTCCTATGGTAGCTAGACACCAAGATTTCTAATTATAGAAATCTTCTAATTATAGGTACCTACCACTGGCTGCCTGAAGGCTTTCTCTGGCTCCTGAAGCCAGCTTAGCTTGGAGAGAGGAAGCACAATAAAAGTGTGGGGAGTTAATATCCAGAAGCCCTCATTCAATGACTGACAGGAGTTGGTGGAGAAATACTTAGTTTCACTTAAATGTTAATATGCTTAAGGATCATGGGAATTGTTTTAAAATTATTAGATTAGAGATGAGGTCCATAATTTGCATTTCTAACAAGCTTCCAGGTGATGTTTACCCTTGAACCACACTTTGAATAGCAAGACTCTAGCTCCCTTATGAAGTTTATTTTATACTGTCTCCTAAGTTGCTTAGCAGAGTTAAATTTCAGTTGCCCATAAATATAACCTGCTAAACAGTTAATGTTTAATTCTCTCTTTCTCTTTTCTATCTGACATCCCCATTTTTCTGCCTATTCTCCCTGGCATCAGCATTCAAATAAATTACTTGCATTCTCATGCTTCTCTCAGTATCTTTTTCTGGTAGAGCCCTAACTAAGCAGATGATTCTACCAACTTCTGGAATAGACAGTCCCAATAAGATAGTGGGCCTGTGCCCAGTGCTGAAGACTTTGGCTGACATGAGGTCATCTGTACAGATCTCTTCCAGGAAAGTCTCACTGGGCATGAGGTGGCCCAGGTTGAGCTAGACAGAACTTCGCCTGTATTGATCTGAAAGTATTTGCAGATGAGGGCATAGCTGGCATTCTTCCCTTGGGGATTTGCCAGGACCCTTATGTGAGAGAAAGATATTGTGTTTCTCTCTAGAAAATTAGGGCTTATCCACTCAGTATGAAACATAAGTCCTAAGTACTTAGGTAATTTTTTTCCCATAAGAGTAAAAGCAAAGCAAAGACCCAAATCCCCAAACCTAGGAAGTTTATCACACTCTTGAGCATTCATTAGAAATAAGGGTTAGGGAGTAGTTAGTCATCTGCATGCTTTCACTCTGAATTCCTGTTCTCCCAACTGAAGTCCTTTTAATCGAAGTCCTTAGTAACCGGTCTACTTGCTGCTTTATCTCACTCTGGTTCTCATTAGCTCCATATTTAAACATGGCTCCTTCTACATTCTCCACAGCATAGTTCTGTAATGCTATTCAGTGTGTTAGACCTGTCTAGAAGGTTTGAAGTTAAAGGATGGGAATTACTTAAAGAACACTTGAAATTAAGTATTGCTAAGATACGGAATCACATTGAGTCACTATCATTATCTATGGCTGAGAATCAGTAACTGAGTCAGTAAGGTTTGGCATCCATTTCTGCTGCCAGACTCCCATACTGGTGGCTATGTCTCCTGTTGGCCCCTAGACCCCACTTTATTTCTTATCTTCTCTAAGTCCAAGCCCTTCCCTAGCCTCCTGTATGGCTGTGCAGGCTATAGACCATGCACCTCCATGGGGACACAACTCACATCACGTGTGGTAGGAACGACATCCCCTGGAGTTTTTGCACCTAGACAGCTCTGTTCTCTCTCAACCCTAAAAGACTCAGACCCCATCCCTCTGAACCTAGGGGCTTTGTAAAATTTTCTGTTATTTTATTATACTTTTCTTTCAATCTCTGTTTTCTAGAAGTGCCACCAGAATCCTACCTTAACATAACTGTCTCATTATTTTTTCCCCAATCAAGAAAAATGGTTTGATTCTATGAGGAATTCTATCTTTCTTCTAAGCTCAAATTGCATCGAGCTTCTAAAATTGCAATTTCTCTGTCTGCTTTTTCTGTTTAGCTCCTTGAGAATGATACAGGTCCTATCTAGGCCTTAATCAAATATACCACTGTGAGGACCTCTGTCTCAGCTGTGTCCCTGAGCCCTCAGGGAATTCTAATTCCCTCTAGACCTTTCTGGAGCTAGCTTTTTATCTTGATGTTGCCCTGCTTCTGAGGCATCCTTAGAAAACCTTTCAGTTAAAGATTTCACCTTGGCCATCATGAAAATAGTTCTTTGTATCTTTTAGTCCTCCCCAGTGATTCATAGAAACCATAGAAGAGTGTGAGATCTGAGCCATTCTCAATGACTAGGAGCAGTTGCAGACCTCAAGTAAAAAGATTGAATTCCAGAATCCTTAGCCTATATTCATCCCAAAATAATGGGGGGTAGAAACATAGGGATTAGAGCTATGGCAAAACTCTCAAAGGTACCTAAATACAGTACTTGCTCTGTAAGCTTCTGGCAATTTACTTAATTTTTTAGTCTTCTCATCTGCAAAATGGAGATGATAATCCCTATCTCACAAGGCTGTTATGAGAATTAACATGCTAATGTTTATAAGGTTCTTAGCATAAGGTCTAATAAGTAGTAAGTTCTCAAAAAAAAAAAATTCTGTTGTCACAGAACCTGTAAATCTGTGTGTGAGTGGTGTGATATCATGATTTGGACTGGTAGTCCTTCCTAAGTTTCTTGAATCTACCCAGCAGATGAAAGAGTTCAATGAAGGAGATCTTAGAGATTCCAAGTGGGGTGGGTAGCACACCCCTGATCCCAGACTGTAATTTGCCTAAACTAAGACAGCATTTTCCTATAAACTCCTGGGAGACTTAGAACCAATGACAGAGACTCAGACCCTATAGGAGGTGATACTATCGACAATGCAATCATCGTCTTCTGTTACCATTTTTGGCTGGAGCCAGCTATACCTGCTTTGGCTGCCCTGTATTATCTCAATAAAACAAAAGAGCAATTATTTAGTCCTCAACAACAAAAAATCACATACAGTTGTAACTTAAGATTGTATTTAGAACCATTTACTTTCTAGATAAAAATTAACACTGAAGGTATCTTAGAAAACACCTATCTTGAAGGCTGAGTCATCCTTTTATCTTTTTGGTCTTTGTAGCCACTTCACTGTTTTCAAATCCAAGAATGTGCTCTTATCTTCGTTTTCCCCCTCTCGCTTTCTAGCTTTTTTTTTTTTTTCTTTCACTTTTAATACTTTTTATAGTGTCTTGTTTGGCAGGCCCATATTGTCTTCTCTTTAAAGACAACTTTATAATGGAAACAGTGTGTTATAATGGAAACAGTCCTTTTTGTGTATTGCATGCATGTTCCAGAAGACCTTTCTTCTTTGTTGTCACCAATTATTTACTTAGCCAACATCCAGTTTTTTAGTGTTTCAGGTATAAATTAAAATTTTAGATCATCTTTCTTTCTCTTCCTAACTTGGGGAAGCAAAACTTCGGTGAAGATTAAGTGAACTAATATATGTAAATACTTAGACTATAATAAATTTTCAAAAAATGATTATTATAAGTATCTGACATTGGTGGTTATATTGGCTATATCATGGTATTAACATGATTTATTCAGTATTATAAACATTATTTAAGAAAATAAATATTATGAACATTAGAATATCTTAGGCTACAGGTGCCTGGCTGGCTCATTTGGGGAGTGTGTGACTCTTGATTTCGGGGCTGTGAGTTTGAGCCCCACATTGGTTGTAGTGATTACTTTAAAAAAAAAAAAAAGAGTCTCTTAGGCTATCTTTGGGTTGCTCTCTGTGATATCCTGAATATTACATACACTTTAAGGAGAGGCTGCATAATAAATACTATAATTGATATAAATCTTTAGAGTGGTGAGGAATTGTTTTTGGAACCTAGTTAATGAAATTCATATTTATAATGTAGAAGAAAAATATAACAATATAATTGTTATATTTATATAATATATATAACATAATATAACAACAACAATAATATACATATGTAACATTTACTATTTCTTTTAAATGTTTTACATATATTAACTATTTTACTTTCATAAACAAGTAGATATTAATATCATCCCATTTTGTAGATGAAGTAACTGATACACACAAGAGGTAAGTAATACAACAAAGATCTAAGAGGTTAATAATTGAAGAGCTCAGACAGAAATTCAGGCTGGCTCCTGTGAACAGACTTTTAACTATTCAGTATACTGTGCATATGGTATACACTATATCAGAAAATAATCTTTTATATTTTAACAATAGACTGTATTATCACAAAGTTCACAAAGTAAGAAATGACACCAGGAAATTCCAAGAAATCCAGTAGACCTTAATGGAAACATATCGCATCAACTTTACTAGATTTATCTTGAGGGAGTTTGTAGGTAAAAAATTGAAATTATTCAGGAAGAGTGAAATAATAATAAAGAGGAATATTGGAATATTAGAAAAACACACCCACCCACTCATGCATATGTCATTGTGTAATAATGACAATAATATTAATAATTTTTATTTCTTGAGTATTTACTATGCTGGGTGCACATGTGTCTTTGATATTGTCAACAAACTTAGCAATTGTACTCTTATACCATTTACGGATGAGGAAACTAAAGCTGTTGGGCTGTTAATGAAACCTAAGCAATCCAACTTCAGAACCTATGCTCTTAACCACTATGTTTTACTATCTCTCTAAATATATATGTGTACTTACCTATTTACACACATAAATAACAAATTACAAGCACTTACATATAGTATATTATAATATAAATATTGTGTATACAGTTTTAAATTGCCTTAAATGTATTTCCCTGTAGAATTAATATTTATAAGTTTAGAAAACATTTTTTTCCTTTATACTGGAATCATGCCATGTTTATTTTCATCTATAAATTAAATTTACCTATTTGTCACTGGTGCTTCTTATGGAAATGAAGATGCTGCTTGAGAAATCAGTATGATATAGACTTATAGACTTATACCAAACAGATCTTTAGAGTTCAGCATGACAGAAGTACCATGCTACAAGTAATAAAATGTTCTTTTACAGCTTTTTTTTCTCCCCTGTTTTTCTGTTGAAAGAAGTATTAAACCTTCATTTACAAAATGGGCAGAGGCAGCCTTTGGCCTTGGTGTGAATGCAATATTTATGTACTCAGTGCCTTTGTCTACCTCAGTCTGTTTTGTTCCTCTAAAATAATGCTACTTCATGCAAATTGGCTGTAAACACAAACACAAATGGGAGCCTGCAGTGACTTCTCAGTACTTGGTCAGAGGGGGTCATGCAGATGACACTAATGAGCTTTTGTTCTACTGTCTACACCTGCTCCCTATGGGATCTCATCTGGTTTCCCGGTGTTATATACTTTCTTCTCACTGACAAATTTCTTAAGGTTTTATTTAAATTCCAGTTAGTTAACATACAGTGTAATATTAGTTTCAAGTGTATAATACAGTGATTCAAACTTCCATATATCACCTGGTGCTCATCACAAGTACACTCCTTAATCCCCATCATGTATTTAACCGACCTCTGACCCACTTCCCTTCTGGTAACCATCAGTTGGTTCTCTATAGTTATGAGCCTGTTCCTTTGTTTCCCTCTCTCTCTTTCTTTTTTCCCCTTTGCTTGTTTGTTTTGTTTCTTAAATCCTGCATATAAAGTGAAATCATATAGTATTTGTCTTTCTCTGACTTATTTTACTTAGCATAATACCCCGAGCTCCATCTGTGTTGCAAATGGCAAGATTTCATTCTCATTGAGGCTGAGTAATATTCCATCTATCTATCTATCTCACATCTTCTTTATCCATTCATCAACTGATGGACCTTGGGCTGTTTCCTTAATGGCTACTGTAGATAATGCTGCTGTAAACATCAAGGTGCATATATCATGTTAAGGAGCATTTTTGTATTCTTTGGGTGAATATCTTATAGCGTGATTGCTGGATTATGGGGTAGTTCTATTACCAACTTTTTTTTTATTATGTTCCATTAGCCAGCATATATATCTTTAACTTTTTGAAGAACATCCATTTTGTCTTCCAAGAGTGGCGGTACCAGTTTGCATTCCCACCAGCAGTGCAAGAGGGTTCCTCTTTCTCCACATCCTTTCCAACACCTGTTGTTTCTTATGTTGTTGATTTTAGTCATTCTGACAGGTTTGAGGTGTTATCTCATTGTAGTTTTGATTTGCATTTTCTTGATGGTTAGTGATGTTGACTATATTTTCATGTGTTTGTTGGCCATCTATCTGTATGTCGTCTTTGGAAAAATGTCTGTTCATACCTTCTGTCTAGTTTTTAATTGGATTATTCATTTTGACAGCTTTAGATTTTATCTATAGCCTAGACTTCTCTTTGGATTTCTAGGCTTATTTATCTGACTGCCTGGTAGACATCTCCACTTACACTTCTAAGTAGCATCTCATGGTTAACTTTAATATAGTTAACGTCCAAAACAGATCTCCTGATCTCCCTGACCTGCTCCAATCCTTGTTCTATATTCTTCTCCATCCCCGCAGAAAGGCTATTCCACTCTTACTGCTGTTCAGACCCCAAACCTTAGTCATCATTTGCTTTTCTCTTTTTCTCACATCTTGAGTCTAATTAAATTGAAAATCGTTCTGGCTCACAGTGTCCAGAATCTGAATACTTCTACTACTACTACTACTACTT
The DNA here is from genome assembly GCF_010015895.1 of Lontra canadensis. Classification (NCBI taxonomy): domain Eukaryota; kingdom Metazoa; phylum Chordata; class Mammalia; order Carnivora; family Mustelidae; genus Lontra; species Lontra canadensis. The sequence goes on from NW_022631010.1 coordinate 16,536,187, forward strand.
CTTCTTCTTCTCCTTCTCCTTCTCCTTCTCCTCCTCCTCCTCCTCGTCCTCGTCCTCGTCCTCCTTCTCCTTCTCCTTCTTCTTTTTTTTTTTTTAAAGTAGATTCTGTGCCCAATGTGGAGCCCAGTGCAGGGCTTGAACTCACTACCCTGAGGTTAAGACCTGAGGTGTGATCAAGAGTCAAATGCTTAACTGACTGAGCCACCAGGTGTCCCAGAATCTGAATACTTCTCGCTACCTCCATTGCTACCTCCCAGGTCCAGGGCACCATTGCTTTTTGCCTGGCTGACTATAGTAGCCTCCTAATTAGTCTCAGTGCTTTCACGCTGGCCTTCTTGATTATGTAGTGCAAGGTATATTCTGTGTAGCAGCGAGAGCCATGCCTTAAAATTAAAACCCTTGGCAGGTTACTATATCATTGATTTTCTCCAAACTCTCCAAAGAGTCCTGTTTCAGAATGAAAATCAAAACCCTTAAAGTCTCTACAGTGTCCTGCCACTGTCCCTTACTCAGGCTATTCCAGCCATACTTTTTCTCAAACCATAAGCATGGAGCTTCTAAGAGCCTTTGTACCACTGTCCTTTTTTGGGAACCCTCTTTCCCCAGTTGGTGACCTGGTTTGCACCCCCACATTCTTCTGGCCTCTGCTTAGATGCCATTTTATCAGTGAGGACTTTCCTGACAATACCATAAAACATCCTGACCCCAGCCTACCTCTTCCTTTTGACTCACTCACCTGCTTTGATTCTTTTCTACTGCATCTATCACCATTTATTACATTACATTATACATTATATATTATATGGCATTATATATATACATTTAGAAATTGTTTCTTGTCTGTCTCTCTCCTTAGGAATATAAGTTCCATGAAGGCAGGGACTTAGTTTTTCCTTAGTACCTAAACTATTATTTGATACTTAATGTGTGTGAAATAAATATTTGTTAAGTGAATCAATGAATGCTTAGATTTTTACAGTTATCACCAGAACAAAAACACAAAAGGAAATACTGTGGGGAGAACTTGCAGATCAGAGGATGAAAAATTCATGTCACATCGTGACACAAGGGGCTGAACTCCTGAGGGCAAGTTAGATTTTGTAAAATGTTAAAAATCTTGCCACTGCCAGTTTTCATTTTTATCAACCTAACATCTTTTTAAATTTTGCAGTTGAATATGAACTTCTACCTTCCCCCAAATATTTGCCCATTATTCACTCCATGGATATGTACTGCTTATCTGAAAGGCAAACTTGCCCATTATTCACTGCATGGATATGTACTGCTTATCTGAAAGGCAAACTTGGCCAATTTTGTGACCACCAACACCATGCTGAGGTGTTAATCAGTTCAGATTTGCTGAGAAAAAGGCCAGTTTGCAAGTCAGCCACTCCCCTGATTTTCACTTGGAACTCATCCAATTATTGACACTTCTTAGTTTGTAAAATTTCCTGAGCTCAGAGGAGAGGGGAGCCGACTGAACAGAAGTCCTGATATGCAGTGGAGATTTACATTCAGAGGGAAACAGTGTCTGTTGAACTGTGTAACAACTATCCATGTAGGAAACTAGAATGGTATCCAAAGAGCAAATAATTGAGGTGATTACACTGATAAGCTGGTGACACAGGGAAAGAAAGTACAAATGAAGTTTTAGTAACAGGTGTAATGTGCACTGTCTTTCTTTTCCCAGTATTCTTAGGAAAGTAATAAGATAACTTAATTACATGGTTCAAATACTCAAAGTCCAGCTAAAATCCTATAGTTGCTACCTGTTGATTGCATGCATTCTTCTCTCTTATTAGAAATGTTGAGATATCTATATTGCTATGGTTTACCTTTCTGTTTTCCTTTTTTAGCTTTTATATCAAAGTACTGTTAATATAGGATTAAACCAAGCCTATCTTCACATTCTGCTTTTTTTCTCTTGATTTAAATTGATGACTTACTCAAAATAGTTTTTAAGTTATTATGAGCTAAAATATCTATACACTTTAATTATATTGTAACAAATATTATATTCATAAATACATAGTACTTTGTTATGTAATTTATTAACATATGCTTTATATATTTGTTTGTACACCAAGAATACTGTGAAAATAAGAGATGGAACCATGACTTGATTTTCAAGCATATGAAAAATAATCTCTTTTTTTTTTTAAAGATTTTATTTGTCAGCGACAGAGGGAGAGCGAGCGAGCACAGGCAGACAGAGGCAGAGGGAGAAGCAGGCTCCCCGCTGAGCAAGGAGCCCGATGTGGGACTCCATCGCAGGATGCTGGGATCATGACCTGAGCCGAAGGCAGCCGCTTAACCAACTGAGCCACCCAGGCGTCCCAATAATCTCTTCTTTTAAATGAAAAATTGAGCCATATAAAAAGTACACTTTAGTGTTGTAGGAAGCACCCTGTTAGAAGCACACCTTATTTTTTCTTTCCTTCCTCCCGTGCTCTCTTTCTCCCTCTTTTTCTCCTTCCCTTCCTTCTTTCCTGTCTGAATATTTGAGTACCATATATGCCAAGCAGTAAAGATAAACTCAAGTAAGGATGGTGTCACAGCGAATTTAGCAATCTCGGGCTATCCTGGAGTAGCTTCTTCAGAGTACATTGGAATTGAGTTGGAGTCAGCCTGCATCTGGCTTTTTGGTTTGACATGGGGAAGATGAGACCTATTTCCATGGATTTGGGTCCTTGTAGTTTGGCTTTTTGCAGGGCAGGGTGCTGTATTCATTCCCTAAGGGAGTCTTAATGATTTGTTAGTTTGGCTTTAGAGCCTTTCTGCAACCTGAAATCTGACCTGAACCTGTTATTTTACCACATGCACACTCAAATTTTTCTCTCTCTCTTTCTCTATTAAAAAAAAAAAAAAAAGATTTTATTTATTTATTTGGCAAAGCACAAGCAAGGGGAGCAGCAGGCAGAGGGAGAGGGAGAAGCAGGCTCCTCACTGAGGAGGGGAGCCCAATGTGGGGCTCAATTCCAGGACCCTGGGATCATGACCTGTTCTGAAGGCAGATTCTTAACCAACTGAGCCACCCAGGTGCCCCTCTATCTTTTTTTCCTCTCTCTTTATTGAGAGTTGTTATGGCTTCCTTTTTTTCCCCTCTAGGTTTTAGGCTTGTTTTATTTGTTTTCTTATTCTTCTTCTGAGTTCTCTGTTTTAGTTTACAGTGTGAACAGTTTGTGTTTTATCTTGTAGCAAATTGTTTTGAAGGGAATGTTCTACATTGATTCAATATGAAAATAAATGCCCCCATGTCTACAGATTTGAAAAGACAGTTCAAGAACTGCCCTAAAATTGGATGCACTAGAAGATGAAATGTTTTTAAAAGAAATTAAATAGGCTTATTAACTTATTTCCTGCAGACCACTAGCTAGACAGAAAATGATGGGGAAATGCTGTCACTGTCTACCTGATCACCTATTCCAAAATTTAAATGGAGTCCAAAGGTTGACCTTCCTATTACTGGTGTTTCCTAGTATTACACCTTCACATCAGTTACTTTTTCTTTAGTTCAGAGGGAAGATGTCTACCTTAGAGAACTTTGTGTTGCAAGAGCGTTCATTTTAACAAGGAAAAGTGTCTGTACATTTTAATGTAGTACATTGTACAAAATGTTTTTATGGAAAACCCAAGAGTCTGAAATTTGTATGGGTTTCCCACAGTCCCAAAAGAAGATAGAGTTTTTCTCTGAGCCTGACCTGTAGTTAAGTAGAAATTGAGTGTTATATTAGTTCTGTTTGGAATCCTCCTTGAAGACTTGTCCATCATAGTCAAGCCCAGGGCTCAGAGTTTCTAAAAAATACATTGTATGGTAGCACTTAACGGTCCTTGAGAAAAATGATACATGTGAGAGATGATGGATTTTAGAAATCATACCAGCACCCTCCAGTTAGTGTTCCTTTACTTCTTCTGTTATAAATCAGGAGTTTGCAATTCTGACAGCTAATTTTTTTTTTTTTTTCTGTCAGCTAAAACATGACTCAGACTCTTAACTGTAGGGAACTGGAAATGGAAACTCTCTCTTATATATATTTATATGATATATATTTTCCTTGCAATTTTAGTTTGAATTGCTGAATTCATGTGTCTTTTAGACTAATATACTCCATGGTAAATAGAAATAGACCTTTTTTTCCTTCACATTTGGAATAAAGAGATAACTAAGGTGCTCATTTACAAATAAATTTTTGGTTCCGTCATACTGTTAATTTATAGCATAGACATTATTTTAAAACAAATTAATGGTAAAAACTGAGAATTTTTAATACAGACCTGCAACCTGAGGTCTATTCTCCTCATTCTAGCTGGAGAAACTATGAGGTGGCCAATTATAGCCTCTATTAGAATTATCCATTTATCTATCTGACTGAGATCTTTGAATCTTCTAGTTGAAAAGTTCTTTTGGGACCTTCTAGCTCAACTCTCCTAATTTACAGTTGAAGGGATCTTTGGGAAAAGTTATTCCCCAAACTATTATGTAAAAAAGTATAACATCGTTGTTGTTCAGTTCATTTGACTAGCAGTCAGATCTTTGTTAGGAATTTAAGAGTTCCACAAATAGCTGTCCAACAGATAGTTGGCAAACATCATATTCTCATTTGTAGGGAGGTTATCATATTCAGGAAATAATTTTCCCTCATAGTGTTCAAACTGTAACACAATGAATCTGCCTTCACTCAGAGAACAACTGGAATTCTTTCAGAAGAGAAGACATTATGGGATCTATGTTGTAGTAAAATGTAGTATAATGATACATGCACTAGGACATAGCAAGTCCCTTTCTGCTTCCACCATTTATCTGAACCTTCCTTCCTCTCCTTCTTCCCTTCCTTGTCTACCTTGTTCCCAAAGGGAATTTTTATCTTGGGCAACATATTTCATCACTTCTGGCAACTTCTGCTCATTTTCTCCTTCTTCTATTGTGTAACCTTTCTATTCCCCATCCCTAAAACCCATCCAGCCCCCCCAAATATATACATTCATGCACACACATGCCCATGACACATGTCAAGTTTTCTTGTCATTTAGTTTGGTTACTTTTGGAAAAGTTGTCCTGTAATGGATGATTTCTCCTTTTTTACTCTGTGTAGATCTAGAAAACATGCTGAGAAAGATGACTGGTTTTCCTTTGGTTTGGTTTCATTCATGTTAATTAAAGGGTAAAACAAGGAGTGCTCAGTTAAGTCCTGACTCCTTGTAGCTATTTTTTAAAAAATTGACTTCATTTTTCAGTATCAATTTGAGAGTAATGAATTACCAAATGGCTGAATTAGCAGATTTCGGGAGATTGTTTAATGTTCCCTTTGAAAATGGAAATGGTTAATAGTGTAATATAAATGTCCTATAAAATTTGGGGAAAGGTAGTAATTCTGTTTTCTTATTTGTAGACTTATAATTTCTACTATAGTGATGAGCAGACTTTTAGATTGGTAATTTAATGAAAATGTTAATAAAATAATAATATCATGTGAGGCAGTTTAGTATATAATTTCAAATGTAATTTAGTAAAAAAATATTAAACAGCCATTTTGTAAACTGACAGAACTCAATTTTTAATGGGTTGTAATACATATGGAAAGAAGTACGGAAATGGGTTAATAGTGTTATAATAGCTGTTCTTTTAGACCGGACTGCACTGTCTTCAAGATATATGCCTATTAAATCTTGGCATTCTAATTTTATATATGACAGTAATGCTATTAGCATTAAAATATATGACTGTTGATTAATAATGTTCAGTCTGTGGCTGTTTAATACTCTCTCACAGATAGGAAGAAACCTTGTCTAGTATTTAAGAGAATTTCCTTAATTTTCAGAATTTAGAATAGTAATTAGAAAATTAAATCAAACTTTGCCTGTTTTAGAAAATGAAAAGAATGCCTGTGGTTGCCTTTTTAGACTAGGCAGATTGACACAGAATTTCATCTTCCTGATATTAATTTATACTACTTCTGTATTTTTACTAAGATAAATTTGTTTTTAAAAGTGAAAGTAAATTATTTAAAAGCAGATAAATCTTTTGCAGTTAAGCATTGGCAGTAGAGTTGATTTGTAGGCGTGTTATCATTTGAAATGAAGTGATAGTGCCAGTAAGAGTTGTTGATTAGAATTTTCCTTTAGGTACTTATATTGAATTAATGGAATGTGTATGTTTATTAGCAGTGAAGATAAATATGGTCGTTGAAATAGCATGTGAAATATCCAATTCTTAAATTAATGAGTAAGAAACTTCAATGAATGAATTTTCATTGTATAACCTGATACATTCCTGAGTCTATACGGAGATTTGCCTAGGAGTTAGCTCATAAATATTATGCTTTTGGATGAGGTCATTTTGGTCCTCCAGTAACTAAACCCCTGAAGGGAAGTCTAATGCAGTGCTGGTTTCTGAAATTCACTCTTAAATTTAGAGTGGTGCAGCGAGGAGTTACCTTTTAATATATAATATTTATTGCTTTAAAAACTGAAGTAAGTACTCTTCTTAGCCTATTATTAATGAATTGAGAGTTCAGTCTAACCTTCAGGAACTGTTTAAAGCAAGCACCTACTGATATTTAAACTCACTGTAATATTTCACTTCAAATGAATCCCAGAGGTAGAGGTTCTAAGATTCTACGAAATCTACAGTGTTCCTTATGTACATGCACTTATTTCTCTTACATTATGCCAGACCTTTAAAATTTATAATCAGAATGGTTTCTGTGGCCTTTAAATGTCTATGGTGCTTGATTCTTTTCTTGTTCGTGGGACTGCGAGGTAAAACATTTTATACTTTCCAGCTTGGACACAAAGCTTTTCTCAAGAACCATAGTCTGATAGATTTAATATCTTCACAAGAATATTAAAGTGATCTGTAGAGAGAGCTCAGGTAGTGATCAAATACTTTGGGAGAGTTTGGGAGATCAGAGAAAGTTTCATGGAAAAGTTGTGTTGGAGAGGTCCTTTAAATTAGTATGAATGGGGTTTGGTTCTAGTAGCAGACTCTATGATGCTTTGCCCATCTGAGCAGAATTGCAACTATGGACAGTTCCCCGTATACTGACAGTTTCTACCTCAGATAACCAGCACCTTTCAGCCTTAGGGTTTTCTCTGGCACCTGAGGAACTTACCTGGCTATACTAGAGATGCTGCAGGGAACTGTAAGGAGTTAATCCCCTTATAGGCCATCCTCATTTGGGAGTTGAGAAGTCTCAGTGGGAAGTGATAAAGAATCAATGGATGATGGCCCCCAGCCTGCTCAGTCTTCTCTAGGAGTACAATTTGGTGGTATGACCTCCTTGTTCTCCAGATGGAACCTAGCAGGATTGTGCTGCTGTGGCTTACAGTAGTAACATGCTCATGAATGTAGCATTATTGCATTTTTTTTTTTCTTTTCATCTTTCCCATTTCTTTCCTCATACTTTTTGAGATGACTTCCCAAATAAAGCACTCTAAAGTCCTTATCCCAACATCTATATTTTGTGGTACCCAAATTAAAACAGTTTGATGAGATGGAGAAAGAATAGCATGGTTAAAATTGTAAATATTAAGTACAGCATCGTGAATGCCTCAGTTTAACTGGACTACCAGATTTATGGTTCCAGGGCAGTAAAATTGGTTAGATCAAAAAGAACTTAATCATTGACTGAGAATTGTGAGCTTTTCTTCCGGTATTGCAGATTTTCTATAGGCTTAACAAAGGTAGGTGACATGATCAGAACTGTCTGCTTCCAGATTGAGGCTGGTGGTGGCTTTTAAAAGAGATGAGAGTTAGAAGAGACTGAACGTATGGAGAGTATCTGTGAGACCATCCTGTAGTCTAAATGAGGTGGTCATAATAGTGGAAATAGAAAGGAAGGATGGTCAATGCTACATTTGGCAATTGGTTTGATGTGGGCTTCAGGGCCCCCCAAAGCACTAAAAACAATGCAAATACGCTAGCCTCAATTTCTGCCTGGGAGAGTGGCAATGCTTTATTCAAAGTAGAAAACCTAGAGGAGGAAAATGTTTGTTTGCTTCTGTAGAAATCTGTCAGTTGCCTGAACAATATCTATTCTCCCTTTCTTTTTAGTGTCAGAATCTTCATTTTATTCAGGCCCATAAGATGCTTAGCTCAGAGATATTTCCCAGCTTTCTTTGCAGCTGGTTGGAGCTATGTGACTAAGTTCTGGGTTATGTGATGTAAACCTAACTGTTGCGTTAAATTCAGGGAAGCCCACATTTTGAGAAATGGGCCCCTCTGGAGATGTGCCCTTTCACCCTACCTTCCTTCCACCTGTGTATTACATGGAACACAGTAGTCCAGGGGTAATATTGGACTATGAGGTGACCTTGAGGATAGAAGCCATGTCAAAGGAATTTCTTAGAACTCAGGAGGCCATCCCATCCCCAAACTGCCCCACCTCCAGAGTTTATTTATAGAAGAGACAAACTTCATTTTCTCTGAGCCACTGGTATATTGGGTTTTCTTTGAAGATTTTATTTATTTATCTGTCAGACAGAGAGCACACAAGTAGGGGGAGCAGCAGGCAGAGAGAGAAGCAGACTACCCTCTGAGAAAGGAGCCCAATGTGGGAATCGATCCCAAATCTCTGGGATCATGATCTGAGCCCAAGACAGACACCTAAGTGACTGAGCCACCCAGGCATCGTTTGGGTTTTCTTTGATGGTAATTGTACCTAATACTAAATGATGACAGAGCATACTGAGTCTGAATTAAGAGCAGATTATCTAGTTGAAGATGTTCAGTATGCAGTTGGAAATAAAGATCAATCCATTGAGAAATAAATATTGGTAACAACTAGCATTGATAGAGTGATTATATGCTAGGTCCTTATTTTGTATGCAGATATAGAGGGCTTAACAGTTGGTACAAGATGTACAACTGGTAAGTGGCAGAGCTGGGATTGAAATTTAGATCTGTCTGATGTCAGAGGAGAAGCTCTTTGCTACAGTGTGGGGCAGAACTCAGAAGAAGGGCTGCACGGATTTATTTTTGAGGGCGATGAGCTACAAGAAGAATCTTTAAAAGTACTAAAAGCACAAAGATATTTATTTGCATATATATTTTGCAAAATTAAGTTTCATTACTTAGAAATATTACATATAAAGACATGAGTTCCACAGGACTCATAAGTAATATTATGCCATTAAAGAAATTATATTAATAAAGAAATTCAGTTTATCGATCTGAATTGTAATAAGTGGTAAATAGGGAAGTTTATTAATATTCCTCCTGTCTTCCTGGAGATGTTTTATTAGGAATTCTATGAGGCCAAAACAAATGGAGAAACCTACAATAATTTTAAAGCTGGAAAAGAATTTAGAAGTTATCCAGTCAAATGTCCTACTTTTTTCAGATAAGAAACTGAGACCTAAAGAAGTTGAATGACTTGCCAAAGTTATATACATATCAACTTGGGCAGAACCAAGACAATAATTCTGTCTTCTGACTCACCCTCAAGTTTCTTCCATGCCAGGCTGAGGGAGGCTCCTCTGTGATTTTCTCTTGAGTTCCCACCAGTTGTAATTCCCAGACTCTGAAGTGGTTCTGTATTACCTTAGAAGTATTTCCTACAGCAGGGAGGGAAAGTGAAGCCAGAAATCTCACCATGGTGGCCATCTATTTCAAGGGAAAATTTCTAGTCCCAATTCTCCTCTTCAGGAAATTGGGATAATGATTTAATGTGACTCTTTGGCCAAAGAACATAGCAGCATAGCATTCAAACTCATCACTTGAGCATGCAAGGCCTTGGCTTATATCTTTTCTTGTGCTTCACTCTCTTCTAGCCACAGTGACCTCCTTTACCATTCCTAGAAAATGTTGACTATGCTCCTACCTTAGGATAGTCTCACTTTAAGTCCCTTCTGCTTCAAATATTTGTTGCTATTAACCACAGAACTTAATTCCTCACTTCCTTTATGTATAGTTCATTTGTCACTTCGTAGGCTGCCTTACTGTTGATCTGTTTAAACAGGATTGTTTATTTGAATAATGTATATTCATTCATTAATCTGTCTGTTCTTGCTAGCTCCATGAGAGGAGGTGCTTGGTTTTGTTCATTGTTGTATGTCCAATGCCTAGAACAGTATCTCCCTAACACATAGTAGTTCTTCACTAAAAGCTGTGAAATGAGGAGGACAGGGTGTGAGGACCAACTTATTAAAGGATGTTTTATAATATAGGCTATACTTTTAGAGCCTACTCAATAGCTTTAGTTTTTCTTCTGTGAAAAACCACCATGGAATTACTGTAATATAGGAGGGTTTAACATATTGAAAGTAAGATATTAAAAGTCACTTATTTGGAACCCTTTTGTATAAGGCCTTTTCTAAGTCCAGCCAACAGGAGCTCTCTTATTCTTCAGCCATTCTAAATTTCTGGAATATTTTTGCGGTTTTGAGCTAGGTCCGGGCACGCAGCCACCATTCCCTTTTGATGGTAAATGAAGGACCCTCTAGCGACCAGACTAAGTTGATGTAGTTTACTTAGTATTAATCAGATGTAACTTGGAAGAATTTACTTCAGAGTACAGGTCTTCTTTTTCAGCACAGATTGAAAATTCGAAACACAAATTTATAGTCCTAGAAAGTCACTTCCTAATAATATGGCTGTGAAATGATGATGACGGAGAGGAGGATCAGGAAGAGGAGGAGGGGGAGGATGATGATGATGATAACAGCAGCTAATGTCTATTGAATACTCTCGATAAGCTTCCACTGGTCTAAGCACATAAACTGTTATGTGAAGGAGGATCATCTACTTCCAAACCTCAGTTGACCAGGGGTAATTGAAACCATGGGAAGTGAAACCAAAGAAAAGGGGAGACTACTGTATTTCAATATAGATTGTAATTAAATTTGTGAAAATGAATGAGATCACCAAAGTGAATGTAGTTAGAAAAGAGGTCCAAAAACTATTCCTTGGGACACTCCAGTATTTAGAGGCTAGGCCAGTGAAGGGAACCCTGCAGAGACTGATAAGCAGGAAAAGAAAAGAAAAATTAGGCAAATGTGGTGTCTAGGAGACAAGTAAAGAATATGTTTTGAGGAGAGACAGTGTGTCTGATGATGCTGCTCTGTCAGGTATGATGGGGACTGAGAAGTAGCCACTTAATTTAACAATCTGAAGGTTTGCAGACATGAGAATGCACTCATTTTTTAATAACTCTCCTGGAAAATACTCTCCCTGATAATAGTATTCCCTTTTAACAGGGTCATTTTCCTAAATCTTTTGTTATGATTCTATTTCACTGTATCCCTTAATAACATTGTTTTTACATATCAGTTTTTACATATTTTTGAATAACATTGATACTGGTTATAAATCATATTAATCATATTACAATTTTTAGATAAAACAATGCAATTTGGCTGGTTAATGCTTCAATTAAATTATTTTAAGTGCTAAATGATAAATTAAAATTTAATCTGTCTCATTAACTGAATGAAAGGTTTATGCCACGGTAGTATCCACTACTAATGAACCTAGGCACTGTGTTAAGTGCTTTAAATGTGTTGTTTTCTTTAGTTAGGATAGTAATCCCATAAGTCAGGTCCTACAATTATTCCCATTTTACAGGAAAGGATGCCAGGGTTAGAAATTAAGGAATCTGCCCAATTTATCCAGCTAGCAGGTGACTGAGCCATGATTCAGATTCAGCGTGCTTCCATGCTACCCAAACATAAACTACACAATCCACTCAGTAATACTTCCCCTCTCTTAAATGAATCACTTTGACATTTTCCCCTATAACCCTAATTGCCTAATTGTGATCTTCGTCAAATAAAATCTTTAAAAAAAAAGAAAGAAAGATAACAATGAGGGAAAGAAGGAGAAAAAGTAAACTTGTGTGATTCCAATAAATGTCTCTGTATTTTTCAGTTTGGCATCAAAATAACTGGTTCTGTAGCTTAAAACTAAAGAAAAAAATCACTGGGAAGTCAAAGAAAATAAAACTTTTATAAAATCATAAGATAGTAAAGTTGACCAAAATACAAATATTCTACTGCTTAATTTCCCCTATTAATTAGTTAAACATATTCTATATATTTTTTAAATTTTACAGAACATTTCACTTCTAATTTCTCTTATTCCTTCAGATTCCTGCTATACTTTCTGTTAGCTCATTAATGTGAGTTTCTAGCCTGTCTAATGTCTTTAGAAGTCACTCTTTTTCAAAAACAGACATTACCATTGACAAAGTACCAGAGCACCCTTGGTGACGACAGTGAATGGAACTAGGCAGGGACTGAGCAGTCCTTCATTTTTAATATTTCTGAATCTTTCACTGAAGCCTTCTTGAGGCATACAGTAACTAAAAAGGCAATCAGCCAGCAGACATTTCCAGGCCATATGAGCATCAGAAACTATCCTGGAAATCTCTGTAGACAGTTTTTATTTTTTATTTTTTTGCTCCTACAGACCAAACTGATCTGTACAATGGAGTAATATCTCTGTTCCTGAAAGGGAGATGTTTGTTCTGACTCAACATCTTATCATTGGAAGTATCTTTACTGGAATCTGAGAGACTATAAGCATTAGAGATGAGTTTTTGATAGAGATTAGTTTGAGATTGCCCTTTCCCTTTTGGTTTACCCAGGTATATCAGTTATGTAGCCCTATGTAACAAGCCACCCCAAAACCTGGGTTTAAAACAAAATCCACTTATCTTTGCTCAAGAATGTATAGTCAGCAATTCTGTGACTAGGCAAATATTCTTCTAGTCTTGCCTGGGACCACCCATGAAGATGCAGCTGTCAGGAAATGCTGGCTGTCAATTAGGGCACTTCTGTTCTCTTCCACATGACCTCTCTTCCTCTAATAAGCCAGACTGAGCTTTTTTACATAGATGAGAATTCCAAAATGGAAGCTTCAAGGTCTCTAAAGATTTAGCCTTAAAAGTCACATGATGTTACTTCTATCACATCCTATTAGTCAAAGCAAATCACAAGACCACCTCAAATTTAAGAGATGGGCAAACAGACACAGATAATGCACATGTTCCCTGGTGAGACAGAATTTCTGCTAATCTCAAGTGCTTTCTGGCCAGGATAGATGTGTTTGGTTGCTCAAGTTGTACCTGCCCAGAAGTGTCTCAATAAGGGGATACACTCTGGGCTCCTCTTATCAAGCCATGTGCCTTGCTACCTATATGCCCCCCAGAGAAAGGAACATCTTCTTCTAATCTGCATAAAGATACCCAGTGGAATAGAGGCAGTTGTATCTATAACCTTTAGATGTGGTCCTCATTCTCTGGGCTTCCCAGCTACTCATTAGAGGCCTGGAGGTTCCATGGTATCAATGCCCCCTGGGGGCTCCAAAAGAGCTGCCTTAACTTTAGCAATGACCCTTTCCCAGGCTAAGCTTGTGACACAGTAGCTCAGGTGCAGGACACTCATTAATCTCTTATGGAAACTTCTCATTCTCGCTCTGTTATCATATAGCTCAAGTACTTTGCTTAGAATTATGTAAAGCTCGCACAGATCTCATCACGTATCCATCTTCTAGTCAAAATATATAATACCTAATTTCTATTGAGCTATTAGTATTAGCCAGACAGTGTTCTAAATATATTACCTGTATTGCCTCATTTAATCCTCACAACACCCTGTAATACAGAAATCATTATTATCAGTGATATAACTCGGGTACAAAAGAGAACCAGAAACTAATTCCAGGAAGTTTGGTGCTGAAGTCCATGTACTAGGCTCTGTACTGTCTTCAACATTTCCCTTGCCTATAAAATATAGTTCAAATCCCCAACTAGAGCAAGTCCGACAATATTCTTAGAAACGACCAATAGGATGTGGCATTGTTGTGGTTTCTCCTCCTTTGCTGGGGGGCAAAACCTCTAGGACTTAACTCCAGACTCCTTTCTCCTACTCTCCCTTATCAGTACTCCTTACCCCTGTAAACATCCCATGGATTCTTAGCTCTGTGACTTGCCCATGCTACCCTCTCAAACTGAAAACATCTCTTCACCAATTTTCACTTAATAATTTTGAAAAACTAGCATTTATTCAGTTCTTTCTATCCAGGCACTGTCCTGTCTTCCGTGATTTAATCAATTCAATCCTCATGACAACTCTATCAGTAAATAATAACTATCTTCATTTTCAGATGAAAAGACTTAGACTGAGGCATGAAGAGACAGAGTATTCCACCCAAAGTTCCGCAGTGATGCATAGCAGAACCCATATTCACACCCTAGAAGATCAGTTCTGGAGCCTGTAACCTGAACCCAAACTCAATGCTTTTTCTCAATAGCTTCTATGTGTAGTTCCTAGAAATATGTACTTTCAAGTAATACTACTGGATTAAAAATCTCACTTCCCAGTGATTCAATATAATTTTGGGAAAGGAAAAATTAATAGAATATTTTTGAAATGGCCCCAAACTTCCCAAAAATATTTTCATTAAAATATATTGAGAATTATAATTCAAAGCAAAATTCATTTATGTAAGTACTATTATTCCTCATTGCTTAAGTTCTATGACTTCAATTTTCAAAATGATACAGTAAAGAGAGAATTGACAAATTGACTAAGAGAAGAGAAGCTATAAAAAATACTTAACGGGGAAGCCTTTTTAAAACACGGTGAATTGCAGGATAGGAAATATAAAAGAATTTAAAAAGTTAAATATGACATCTAATCAAAGAGAGTAGCTTGTAAGAAACAGTAGAAAGCTTAGAAAACATCACCATTTATTTTTCTTTTATAAAAATGTACTTTATGTAGACAATTATTCTAAGACATGCCACTAACATATCATATTTAATGACTTTTTAAAATTTGAGCCATTAATTATGCTTTCTATTCATTACGTGGCTGTAATTTTAAACCTTAGGTCCTGCCAAACTGAAACTTCCATGTGCTTCAATTAAAAGTTATTTTGCATGATACAAAAATTCACTGTATTTTCAGAATATCTGTTTAAAGCAATAGTACTAAAAATAAAAACCAAGCAATGTTAATGACTAAGATTTACTGAGTGCTTACTGTGACCACTACGAACACTCCTAAGTGCTTTATAGGAACTGTGTCCTTAAAGTAATACAGCCTCATAAGTCCTTGCATTATTATTTTGTTTTTCACAGATGATGACACAGAGTTCGTTAAATTGGCAAAGAAGGATTCAATCCCAAACAGCCTGATGCCACTGCAAGGTCACTCACCATCCGAGCAATCTCACTCCTGGTAGTTGCCACGCTTATAGCTGACTAAATTTAAGTTATCTTTAAATATCCACTACCTGTCACATACTGTGTTAAGTACTGAGAAAACAGCAGCTAAAACGATATGGCCCCTCCTCGTAGGGAATTCACCATCCTGTACTGGGATGCATAAGGAAGCACACGATCACAGCACAGGGAGATGGTTAATAGTAGGGTAATGATGGTGAAGCACTAAGTACTTAGGTATACAGTAGGCACTCATACAGGGGTCATAAGAATAATAACGAACACACAGTTTAGAGCCAGCAGGGCAGAAAGCATAATTAAGTCCTTTCGAAAAGAAGAGAGCAGGAAAGATTTTACAGAAGCAGAAGTTGATTTGAAATTGGCTTCATGATAATAGATAATACATTGTTTATATTTATTTTAATTAGACTAATAGTGTGGTATAAATATAACATTAATGAGGGAAATCATCATTCTATCACTTTCTTACTTACCCTGGGGGTTTATAATCACACTTTTAGGTCTTTGTGTTACTTGTCAACGCGTAAATATAAATTTAACCAGACTTTTGGCATTTTGTTTTTCCTTTTGCTCTAGCACATGGGTAAAACATCTGATATGTAGTCTGGCAATTAATGAACCAGAATTTTATTGTTTAGAATTCTGAATGTTCTAGATTTTATAACACTATCACTTTTGGCAACTTAATTACAAGTTTAAAATGATATCTATAACTTTAGGAAATACACTCCTGTACTTTAAGTAATATATATACATGGACTGAAAGATAATTGTTTCTCCCCTAACTAGAATGTAACTCCACAGGAGTAAAGATTTGCTTACCACTCTCACTCTAGGACCTAGAAAGGTGCCTGACACCTAGGATACACTCAATATCTACTCGTTGAATGAAAAATTTAATTAGTTGTTACGTTGCCATCCTGATTAAAACAGTGTATCATCCCTCTGTTATAAAAAAAAAAAAAAACCACTGAGCAAGGGGATCATTATTGTAGTGGGTTGAATGGTGTAGTGGGTTGAATGAAAGATATATCCACATCCTAACCCCTGGAATCTTGAATATGAGCTTCACTGGAAAAAGAGTCTTTGCAGATATAATTTAGTTAAAGATCTTGAGATGACATCACCCTGG
Source organism: Lontra canadensis (assembly GCF_010015895.1). Classification (NCBI taxonomy): domain Eukaryota; kingdom Metazoa; phylum Chordata; class Mammalia; order Carnivora; family Mustelidae; genus Lontra; species Lontra canadensis. Next base: position 16,552,507 of record NW_022631010.1, read on the forward strand.
ATTATCTGGGTGGACCCTAAATCTAATGACAACTGTCTTTACAAGAGATACATAGAAGAGAGAGACACACACAGAGAAGAAGGCCACGTGAAGATGCAGTCAGAGATTGGAGTTACACAGTCACAAGCAGAGAAGCTGGAAGAAGCAGGGAAGGATTCTTCCCCAGAGCCTTTGGAGGAAGTGCAAACACCTGCCAGCACCTTGAGTTCAGACTTCTAGCCTCCAAAACTATGAGAGACTTCTGTTGGTTTAGGCCTTGATCAAATTTTTGTGGTACTTTATTGTGGACGCCCCAGGAAACTAACAAGTTATCAACAGATTGTCTGTGGAGGAAGTCCTCTATATGTAGTTATTTTGCAGCTTATTTAGTTGAAAAATATTAAGACCCTACACTTACAATCCTTGATGTATAATATGCAAATGAGAAATGACCATTTGCACTCACTGGCAATCTTGATAAGAGCAGTGCCATTAGAGCGATAGGGGGTAAAAGGCTAATTACAGTGGGTCAGAGAGGGAAAGGAAGGAGAAAACGTAGACAGTTAAGTATGAAAAACCATGTCAAAAAGTTTTGCCGAAAAGTTGTAAGGAAGGTAGAAATGAAAAAGGAAGAATAATACCCTATTTGTATGCTAATAGCACAAGCCAATAGAGAAGGGAAAACTGATGATTCAGAAGAGAAGGAAGAACCATAGAGTAATGTCCTTGATTCACTTTAGCTTGTTAGTAAGACTGACATCATCCCTGCCTTTGGGGAGTTTACAATAAAGTTAAGATGAGAGACTTTATTTTTTTTTTCCTGAGCTTTACTGAAGCATAATTGACCAAAAAATTGTATATATTTAAGGTATATAACATGATGGTTTGATTGCATATACACTATAAAATGATTACCACACTCAAGCTAATTAACATATCCATTATCTCACGTAGTCACCATTTTCTTTTTTATTTGGTGTGGTGAGAACACTTAATATCTACTCTCAGTAAAACTTAAGTATAATACAGTATCATTAACTACAGCTAGCATGTAATACACTGGATCCTCATAACTTATTCATCTTACAGGTCAAAGTTCACACCCTTGGACCAACATCTCCCCATTTTCTCCATCCCCAAGCCCCTGGTAACTACTGATGTACCCTATGGTTCTAAGTTTGGCTTTTTTAGGTTCCATAGGTAATTAGGATCATATAATATTTGTCTTTCTCTATCTTATTTTACTTAGCATAATGTCCTCCAAGTTATCACAAATGGCAGGATTTCCTTTTTTTTAATGGCTGAATAATATATACACAATTGAATATTATTCAGCCAGAAGTGCCTGGTTGGCTCAGTGGGTTAAGCCTCTGCCTTCAGCTCAGGTCATGTCCCAGGTCCTGGGATTGAGCCCCACATCGGGCTCTCCGCTCAGCAGGGATCCTGCTTCCCCTTCTCTCTCTGCCTGCCTCTTTGCCTGTTTGTGATCTCTGTCAAATAAATAAATAAAATCGTTTTTTAAAAAGGGGGGGATATTATTCAGGCAGAAAAAAAGGTCTTTATTCATTGATCCATCAATGGGTATTCAGGTTTTTTCCATATCTTGGCTATTGTGAATAATGCCTTAATAGACGTTAGGTAAGAGACTTTAAACCAATCATTGCAAGTGAACTGAGTACCAGAAAAGGAGGAGGTAAAAGGGCTGTTAGAGTGTATAAGAGAAGAACCTAAGCCTGTGAAAGAGGATGATCATGGATGCAGGGATCACTGAAGCTTTTTTTGAAGAACCAGCATCCAAGCTGAGCTAAAAAATGATAGAAAGCCTTAAGTATAAAAACTCATACATATATAGAAGGTTCAGAATAACTTTAGTTTGCCTGATTTGATTTGGTAACCCCTTGCATTTATTTCACAAGTTACACTATGGCATTTTTTTTTCCTCTTTGCTTTGCAAGTAATGTCAAATAGATGCAGAATAACACTATGGAATTTGAGAACTTAAATTAGAAGTTCCATGTCTTTCACCTAAGTCAATCACAAGATTAATTTTGTGCCTATTCATCTGCTGTATTTGTAACTTGTTGGCAATAAAAACATAATGAATAAAACTAAGATCAGCCATTCATGACACTTTAAATATTTAGAAAATCCATAAACTGACTATAACTTCTAGATGTGTGTGTCTTCAGTGATATATGACAATGAATAAAAGAATTGTGTATTTTCTGCCATAATATTATAACATTAACTATGTATGCAAGCCATTTTCATAGATAAAGCTACACTGGGAACAACAAAAAAAAATCACTTGATGAATTTCTCTAAGTATTTTAAATCTGCTGGGAACAGCTTTCCCAGGTTGCAAAAAATGTTGCTCTGTCAAATCACATACAACCAAATCAATTCTCCAGACACTCCTGTAGAATACTAACAAATTTCTTGATGACAGAATATTCCAGTAAACTGACCACTTTTCTTTCCATTTCACTACACTGCTGCCATATGCTAGTTGCTAAAATTTTCTGTTTTGCAGTCATCTTACCTCTTTGGGAAACTTAACAAAAGAAGATGTTTGCTTTGTTTAGCTAGGAATGACCAACTTTCTATCTGGTGAATGTTGAATTTTATGATTGTGACTTTACTCTGCAATTCTCTCAAAGTACTTTGGTTCCTTTCCAAAATCATTTATTTGTTGTTTGTTTTGTTTTACAAATTTAATATTTTTCTTAATAAAAGAAATATATTACTATATCCTTTTCTTTTTTATGTTTATTTTCTGTATTATTTTTCACATTAGAAGGTTATATATTTGCCAAATATGTAGGCAAAATAAAAAAAAATCTTTGTATCTATTCTCTTAGTAAAATATGTTCAAAGAATTTATCTGAAGACATTGTTTATTACACATTCATTGCTGGGTATGCACAGTTTATGAAGATGGCATCTTCCCAATCTCCAGCCTGGAGGAGCTGAGAGCTCAGGGCCCCACTCCTCAGTACGCCCTTAGAGAAAAGTTGTCAATCCCTCCCATCTCCCTGGTCTCCAGCCACACTCTGAGCTCAGCCAGCTCGTGACTGAGCGTTTCTGTTTCTGGGGTATGGGCCCTGTTTGGAGTTTCCAAACCCAGCAGATTCCTGTAGCTTGCTCCCATTCTGCTCCTCCCAGAGGAGGAAGAAAGGGGTCTCCCTGGATCTGCTGCTTGTGGGGTCCCTACTTGAAGAACAGTGGGCCAGCTGTGCCTTGGATCATGCTTTAAGGTAATCCTGAGCTAGGAGCCCACTGCTCGGCTCCGTCTCTGCAGCCAGCTTCCATGCTCTGATACCTGGCAGCTCTGCTACACTCATACACCCCTGGGCTTTTTGTGTCCCCACAGGTCCTGAGACCACATTTTTCCTGTAAGGGCTCCACCTCCTGCTTAGCCTCAGGAGTGATGTCCCTCAGTGGAGCAGACTTCTGAAAGTTCCAATTTTGTGGTCCGCCACTCTTTCACTTGCCAGGAGCTGCCCCACCCCCCACCATGGTCTGTCTTCCCGTTGCTTTGGATTCACGTGTCTGCACATCCTACCTTCTAGAAAGTGGTCGATTTTCTGTTTCTAGAATTGCTGCTCTTCTTCTCTTCTATCTCCTTTTGAGTTTATAGGTGTTTAGAATGGTTTGATAACTATCTAGCTGAACTCCTGGGACCTGACGATATCTTGGTCTCCTACTCCTCTGCCATCTTGCCCTCCCCCCCGCCAAAGTTCAAATTCTTTTAAGGGCCTGTATCATCTGATTCCCCATCACCTTTCTGACTTCAACTTTACCACTATCTCTGGCTCATGCTGCTCCATCCATGCTGGTCTCGTTTCTGTGTTTTATTATAATGTCAGCTCCATGGTACAGGGATATCTGTCTGTTTGGTTCTCTACATATAACCAACATCTAGAGCAATACCTGGTGCAAAATAAGCATGCATTGAATATTTCTTGAAGATATGATGGATAATTTTGAAACTCATCTCTTTTTTACAACTTCTCCACAAAGTCTACAGTATAAGGCACTGATATATATATTGTCTTTATTAGAAATCTGGTGTAATGATGAGATTTTTCTTTATCATAATATTATTCAGTTTCTTCTCACTCTAGATAATTGACACATCTCCCTCATTCTCCATTTTTCTCGGTATTCTTGTGCTCAGACTCTCATTCCCCTTCACCTCATTTATCACATAGTGCAATATATTGTTCTTTCCATACCCTGGACTAGGTCTTGTGACATTTGATATATGGCTTGGGAAAAAAGCATGGAAAAATCCAAATTTTCCAATTTTCTTTATTATGGTGCTTTTATATTTAATGCCTAAAATCATCTTAAGGTAGATCCTAGGGACAAAAGTTTAAGTACCTCTGTGTAAAGTAATACTACTTGCTGTAATAGATAATTCCCCAAATTCCAGTGGCTTAACAACACAGATTTCCCCCTTTTCTCCTCAGTTATATAAAGTCCAAAATGTGTGTTTCTAATCACTGGCTTCTAAGTCACTTTTGTCTATAAAAACCCACCTACCATCATATAAATTTTCCACAGAAGAGGAAGAATATAGAAGATTATTGGAAGAAATCTTTATGCAATAGATCTGTGAATATACCTCACTTCCACTCATATACTCTTGTGTAAAATTCACTCAGTAATCCTACTAAGTTTTGGCAAGGCTGGATGGTATGATTCATCTTTGTGCCCAGGAAGAAGCAGAAGCAAGTTTGGTGATGACCAGTCTAGAGCCTCAATGACATTTGGTATTGCCTTCCTTTCTCTTCTTCACTCCCTGTCCATCCATCTCTGAAATAGTGATCCTCTTTTTGCTTAGTGTTGGGCAGAATAATAATAACGGTGATAATAATGATAATAATAATACTTTCTCCTTTTCACTGTTTGTCTTTTTAAATTCTTACAAACTTGTAGGGTAGGACAGTTATTATCCCCATTTTATTGAGAAAATTGGAGTAAGGAAAAGTTAATCTGTCTAGTGTCACAATCTATTAGGGGCTAAGGTTTAACCAAGCTGTCCAATAGCTCAGTCCATCTACCTCACAAGCATATTTTCTTGCCTCCCAAGTTTTGAAGGGAGTTAGAAAAAAAATTCCACATGATATTGCTTCTCACGGAGTCAGGATATACATGGAGGAGACCCTTGGCTCCCCTACTCCCACTTCAGATGACCTTAGTTCATTTGATAATTTGACCTCAACATTTATTTCCTTAATTCCTAACCAGAATGACTCAAGGCCTCTGAATTCTAGACTATTGCACCCAAATAGAGTAACAGTGTGAGGCTAAAGGATGGAGTGAAAAATATAGCCCTGTTTGTGTAAAATCCTCTCTGAGCATTTCATCATGGGCACTTTTCACAGTTCTTAACTCTCCTAATTAAAAAGTGTTTCACCAAACAACACTGCAAATTGTACGGGAATTATAATGAACTCCTTTACAAAAAGAGGCACAGATACTAGCTATAAACAATCTATATACTTGTATAATACCAGCCATTAGTGATACTCTGTGTGAAGAAAACAAAGCCAATAAATTTTATGCTAATGCAACAGAATGTTATTTTTTTAGTTTCATCTGAGCCACCAAGATACAATAGACATTAAATATCAATATGAGTTGTAATGTTGGGGCCAATTCCATGTTAAAACCTGTTAAACCCCTAGGGCCTGCCTGGGCCTACTTAGCCATAGTGACTCCATGTTGCCTAGGTAGCCATTTTGTTGTTTAATAAATGCCTCAGCAGTTACTGATACAGGTTCCGGGTAACTGTTGCTAAAACACATACCTAAAACAAGGCCATTTTGTTGTTTAATAAACACCTCAGCAGTTACTAGTATTGGTTCCGGGTAACTGTTACTAAAACACACAGGTTGGAGACATCCAGTCAGCCAAAGCCACATATGTAGATGTCTGTGGTTGTGCCCTATAAAACTAGCCTGTAAGACCAAGGGGTGGTCGCTCTCTTCGGAGGTGGCCCTGGCCGGTCATTCTGACTTCTAATGCTTGGCGTAGAATAAAGCTTTACATAACTTTCACTTTGTCTCAGCCTCGTTCCCCTGGCTGGTCAGTCTAACTTCTAATGCTTGGCATAGAATAAGGCTTTGCATAACTTTTGCTTTGTCTCAGTCTCGTTTCTTTGATAACGGGCCCAACAGTAATATGAAGATGCAGATTTCCAAAGGAAATATTCAACTACTAGATGCCATCTTCCACAAAAAATATTAAAAAGGACTAATGTTAGAGGTTGGAGAGGATATGGTGAGGATGTTCCCTTTGGAAAATAGCGGTGCTATTTGCCACCTATTATCTCTCGGTGTGGGAGGTGTTTGACTCCTCTGGACTTTGAGGAGCACATTTAGCTGGTGTCTGAAGCCTACCTGAGGTATCTGAAAGTGAACGCCTTGCTAAAATGGCCTTCAGAAACTAAGTGGAAAGTGTCTGGGTAACTGAATTCTACTCTAAATGGGATAAAAATACGTGAATCTTCAGGGACAGATTGGGAACACAGGGAAGGAGAGATGGTTGTACTGAATAATTTTGACCCTGCTTGAGAAGATCGCCCAGAAAAGCAAAGGAGTGCCAGTGGAGTCTGAGAAGTGGACTGCCAGGAATCAGGGACTGAGGAGGAATCAGCTGGTGGAGGAATAGTGTGGATCAGTCCGTATCACTGGAGTTGCAGTCCAAGGTTGCTCAGAAAGGGAGTGTCTGAGAAATCAAGAAAATGTCAGCAAGACAGGGAGGGAGGAAGGGAGAAAGAGGCAGAGAGATGGAGAGATATATTTACGTACCTACAAGGCCAAGAGAGTGAGAAACCATTTTATAAAAGTAGCTGTCAAGGGAGAACTTTGTATCTCCCCCTTCTTTTTCTTCTTCTTTTGTTTAGACTCTAGGGAAAGCGGTTTACTGTAGTCCCTAGCTAGGGGAGGAGAGAGGGTAGTCTAGCCCTTGAATGAAGATAAAAGTACTGTTTAATGTTTTAGACTAAAACTTTTATTTGCTAAATTGAGACTGTTCTACAACTAAGCAATTTTGTATTGCCTAAAACTGTCTAGAAATATCATAGAGCCTGTTAGAGTTTTCATTCACTGGTAAGGGAAAAACTCACCCCAGTGAGTATCTTTTACAAAGACATTAGGAGACAAATATAAAGCTCCTTTTGGATTACTTCCCATGATTTACATTCCATGATTATATTTCATTATACCATACAAGGAAAATGTTGCTCTGCAGTAAATATGGAGTTTCTAGCATCACTGATTCTTAATTCCATATTGATATTTCCATGTATCACTTTTCTGCTTTTTAAAGGGTAAGAAAGCTATTACTGAATTCATTGATTGATGGTTGATTGGTATGTACCTTAAATTTCAGGCACTTTGAGAATTATTATAAATTTATAAATTCAATCCACCACTCAGAGAGTCTTTTCTGTGGTTATTATGAAAGTTGAGATTTTAGATGAAGAGGCTGAAGAAAGCATAGACAGTTTCTATGTCTTTATGTGACCATGAGACTGCTTAATGAGTAGGTTTTTTTTTTTCCTGTGCTTTTTTCTTTCTTTATCTGAGTCCTTGGAAAAAAGAAGGGATAGCTTCAATGTATGTTAAAAGTTTGACACATTGACTTTTCCATGACTCTCAGTTGAAAGAGTTGCTCAAAACCAGAGAAGGGAACAGATTTTCTTTTCTTTCTTTCTTTCTTTCTTTTTTTTTTTTTTTTGAAACTAGCATAGCATTTGTTTTCAGGGTCTTCCTTGGATCATGTCACATAATGGATCAACCAACAGGCATTTTTTGAGTATCTACTAAGTTCTTAGGTCTGTGCTTGGCACCACAAGGATTTAGAATTCAGTTCAACTAAATTCAGAGAATTTTTATTGAGTTCTGTCTCATCTTGGGAATTCAGTTAAGCTCTGAGACAATTAACTTGAATGTTTAAACTCATGGCGTGTAGGCTGGTTGTGAAATATGTATACAGTCCCAATACTATGTCTAATGATATGAATGTCAAGTGTGGAATATAAATAATACTGAGTGATAATAATGGTGAGGAAATTATTCATTCTAACTAAAAGTATTAAAAATTACAAAATATTAATAGCTATTATTTATTGATAAATCAAGATAGTCTAGGTACTCTATAAGCCTTTTCTGAAATTATATTTAAAAGTCTTCTTGGGATAGTTATTTTGTTTTCATTTTTCTGTTTAGAAGTTCAGGAAATGTAAGCAGCTTGTCCAAATCAAATAACCAATAGGTGTCAAAACCAGCATCTAGGATCCAGGTGTGTTTGGTTCAAAGCCTATGTTCTTTGTAGCTGCACTGTAATGTCTCAGTTTGTGAAGGATCATTCCAGGTTAAAAGGAATTGTGTAAGTAGGGTATAACTCAAGAAGGAAGTTTTCTCAGGTATATTGTAGTAGATTGGACATGGCTCAGAAGCCTTGCAAAGACTGGAGGCATATTACAGAAGATCTTAAATTCCATGCAAGAGAATGGGGTTCATTCTAGGTTCCTAATGAGAAGATATTGAAATATTATATATTAAAGAGTATTAATAGATGATGGCAGTATTTAAGAGTTGCTACTTGTTCGATTTATCTCAGTGTTTCTAAATGTAATTTAAAAATACTGTGTCCTTATTTTTGTGACATTATTATAAGTGTATATATATACAATTTCTTTTGAAATTGAGATCTATATATACATATATATATGTATATATACATACATACTATGTAACCATCAAAAGAAATGAAATCTTGCCATTTGCAACGATGTGGATGGATCTAGAGGGTATTATGCTGAGCGAAATAAGTCTATCAGAGAAAGGCAATTATCTTATAATCTCTATGATATGAGGAATTTGAGAGCAGGGCAGGGGTTTGTGGGGGGTAGGGAAGGAAAAAAATGAAACAAGATGTGATCGGGAGGGAGACAAACCATAAGAGACTCTTAATCTCACAAAACAAACTGAGGGTTGCTGGGGGTGGGTGGGTAGGGATAGCATGGTTGGGTTGTGGACATTGGGAAGGGTATGTGCTATGGTGAGTGTTGTGAAATGTGTAAGCCTGATGATTCACAGACCTGTACCCCTGGGGCAAATAATATATTATATTTTAATAAAAATAATTAAAAAATAATAAATAAATAAAACAAAAAAAGAAAGTATATATAGTCCAAATCATCTTGTAACTGAGCCCAGGACAATGACCCTGTTTGCTTTTGTGTATAAACACGTTGGTGATAAGAAGTTCTCTCTGTGCTAATAAGAATAGAACAGAAGCCAATTTCATATCAAATGACACTATTTTAGGAAGCAAATATCAAAAACAGAGTGCAAAACTGAGAGGTAAAGCTTTCACATTAAGTAGAATGGAGAAAAGGGGGAGAGACACTTTTCATCTCGCAGCTCACAGGAAGATGGACACACCAGGCCTTTAAGGGCCTGCACCAAAGCCACATCTTCCATGAAAGTATTTAACAGAAGAAAAAAATTGTATTGAGTTAACATTAATTTGAATTTTATTGATTTCTTAATTTTAGTATTTTATTTGTAACTTTGCTTTCATTCATAGTTGCCTAAATGTTATGAACAGAAGAAATTTATATCATTTTAAGTTCGTATGTATTTAAATAAGAGTTTACTATATAATTATACCTAAAGCTAACATTTAGGGCTCAGAAACATTTTTACACTTAAGTTTGAAAAATACCTGAAGAGTAATTATTATTGAGGATGTTAAAAAGAGAAAGAAGTTAGGGAGTGGAGTAGAATGCCAAGTGGGCTAAGAACATAAACAGAGACACAAAAGTAGGAGTACAGGCATGTCTTGTTTTATAGTGCTTTGCTGTATTGTGCTTTGCAGTACTGCATTTTTTACAAATTGAAAGTTTGCGGCAGCCCCACATCAAGTAACTCATTAGTGCCATTTTTCTAACATCATGCGCTCACTTCATGTCTCTGTGTCACATTTCGGTAATTCTCACAATATTTCAAACTTTTTCATTATTAATATATTTATATGGTGATCTGTGATCAGTGATTTTGATGTTACCATTGTAATTATTTGGGTTTCATGAACCATGTCCATATAAGATGACAAAATTAATTCATAAATGTTACATGTGTTTTGACTGCTCCACTGACTACCACCCCGCCTTCCTCCATCATCTATCCCTCTCCTCAGCCCTTCCTATTCCCTGAGAAACATCCATATTAAAATTAGGCCAGTTAATAAGTCTACAACGGCCCCTGAGTGTTCAAGTGAAAAGAAGAGTCACGTGTCTCTCAGTTTAAATCAGAAGCTAGAAATGACTAAGCTTGGTGGGGAAGACCTGTTGAAAGCCGTGATAGGCTAAAAGGCAGGCTCCTTGTGTCAAACAGGCAAATTATGAATGCAAAAGAAAGTTCTTGAAGGAAACTAATGCTACTCCAATGAATATACAAATGATAAGAAAGTGAAGCAGCCTCTTTGCTCATATGGAGAAAGCTTTAATGGTCTGGATAGAAGACCAAACTAGCCACAATGTTCTTTTAAGGCAAAACCTAACCCAAAACAAGGCCCTAACTCTCCTCAATTCTTTGAAGGCTGAGATTGGTGAAGAAGCTGCAGAAGAAAAGATTGAAACTAGCATAGGTTGTTGGCACGTGAAGTTTAAGGAAAAAAGCTGTCTCTGCCTAAAAGTACAAGGTGAAGCAGCAAATATGATGTAGAAACTGCAGCAAGTCATCCAGAAGGTCTAGCAAAGATGATAAATGGAGGTGACTATACTAAACAGTAGAATAACAATGTAGATCAAACAGTCTTTATTGGAAGAAGATGCAGTCTATGACTTTCATGGTTTCAGAGGAGAAGCCAATGCCTGGCTTCAGAGAACAAACTGACTCTCTTGTTAGGGGCTAATACTGCTGGTGACTTGAGGTTGAAGCCAATATTCATTGGCTATTCTGGTAAGGGCTCTTAAGAATGATGCTAAATCTGCTCTGCCTGTGCTCTATAAATGAGACAAGACAGCCTGGATAATAGCACATCTCTTTATAACATAGTTTACTGAATATTTGAAGCCCACTCCAGGGAACTGCTCCTTGGGGAAAAAAAAAAAAAAAAAAGATTTTCCTCAAAATATGACTACTCATTGACCATCCAACTGGCTACCAAGATCTCTGATGGAGATGCACAATCAGATAAATGTTATCGTACCTGCTAACACAAATATTCTGCAGCCCATGGATCAAAGAATAATTTCGACTTTCAAGTCTTATGATCTACAAAATACATTTCATAAGGCTACCTCTGGCATAGTGATTCCTCTGATGAGTCTGGGCAAAGTGAATTCAAAACTGACTGGAAAGGATTCACCACTTTCAGTGCTGTTAAGAATATAAGTGATTCATACAAAGAAGTCAAAATATCAGTATGAACAGGAATTTAGAAGAAGCTGATTTCCGCTCTCCTGGATGATTTGGAGGAGTTCAAGACTAAAGCGGAAGAAGTAATTGTGATGATAAACCGTGAATGGATGAAGAGTCACTTCTTATGGATGAGCAAAGAAAGTAGTTCCTTGAGATGGAATCTGCTTCCGATGAAAATGATGTGAAGACTTTTGAAATAACAGCAGAGGATTTGGGATATTACATAAACTTAGTTAATAAAGAAATGTCAAGGTTTGAGAGAAAAATTCAGATTTGAAAGAAGTTCTACTGTGGGTAAAATGCTATCAAACAGCATCAATTGTTCATGAAAGGAAGAAACAATCAGTGTGCCATTTTTTATGCCCTAGGAAGCCACAACAACAAAAATCTATTTGGCTTGCTTTCTTGTGGTCTGGAACTGAACCTGCAGTATCTCCAAGGTATGCCTGTAAAGAAATGGCTTGACTAGAACATGAAAACCTTTTTGTGGTAATAGACAAGATGGCTGGAAAAGGTAGAACTCTTATATTATGCAAGTTTCATATCCCCAAAGAGTAAAATAGATATGGGGGGAGGCAAATGAGATAATGAATATGTCACTTAATTTGGGTTATCCCCAAATTACATCCTGAGAGAAGGATTTGAGTGGAGGAGTTTATCTGGGAGATGATCCCAGGACATACTGGTAGAGGCCATGGTGAGGTGTGAGACAAGGGAGGGAAGGAGGACGAAAAAGATACTTATCAAGGAACTTGCCACTTTAGGTGACTAGAGCTTAATCCCACGTCTGACAGGTAACTCTGGGAGCATATGCAGAGCCTGTGTGTTTGGGTTATTATATCAATGGACAGAAATCTGGGAGATTTTGTCATATACTTCCACTAGTAGTTAGTTGAGGGATTTTCCCACGGCACATTGATTCTGCAGCACTTCCAGACTACTGCAGGGACAGCAAAGCAGGGTCTCAAGGCCCAAGAAAGCTCTCAGGTCAAGATTTTCAGGTATTGACTTTGGAAGTAGGACTCTGTGCAATAAGGTGGTGAAGCCAAAGGATATGAGAGGAATATTCATGGTATTTGTTCTGTGATGTTTTAAAGATTGCCAGTTTTCAGTGTGAAGGAAGGTAACATTTCCAAGTGCCCATCGTTTACCTTGAATTATGATGCCCACTTGCATATTTGATTCCTGTAAAAATTATGCAGAATAGAGAGTCTCTCCATATTTCATTGGGGACAAAATGTAACCCCAGAGAAGTTTAGTAATCTCTTGAAGGTCACATGGCTAAATCTCAGCTAAGAAATGAGAAATACAATACCGAACTCTGAAAACAGGGTTTGTAAAGGAAAGATATGCTCTAGTGCAGACAAAGCTTTTTTCTGTTGTGACATGAAAATCATGTCCATCTGCATTTATTGATGTCAGTGCTAACGGAGTTACTGCATTCTGGTGGACATCAGACCACCGAGGCCTTCATGTGACTTAGAAGTCAGTACTGAGGATGCTTATAATTTGTCAGTGGTTTAAGAGCTATGGTTCCTTTCTGTTGCTTGTGCCTACATCACCCCTTGGGCTTGGGGTCCTTCTCCTGAAGTGGTGCCATCTATCTTTGGTCACTGCTGTCATTTTCCTATAACCTGCAGCTTTGGACTGTTGGGCTGTGTTGCGTTAAGGCATTTTTTTTCTGTCTTACCTTGTATATTGTCATTCCAGTTCATCTCATTTCATTATATAAACAGTTGCTGAGGAATTCTGTTGTCATCTATCTGTCTTTGCATTCCTAACCCCATGAAACTAAGGCGTAAGCAACACGCATCAGTGATGGGAGGTTGATCAATGCTCTGAGTACAAGGATCCATTGATGTTTTGAATGTCAGGGATATAAACAACCTTCATTCTCCCTCTTCCTCTTATTTTATATTACTTTAAAAGTAGAATGTAGAGGTTTCCTCTTCCTAAATGGAAATTTTAGAACTTTATAAATGTTGAAAGGAAATTACCCATATATCCACTACCCAAACAATGCTGTTATGAACAGTTTCTCCTATTTTTCTCAGGTAATCTAAAAAATTATATTCATGGTCAATATGTGTATAATTTTATATTCTATTTCTTCCACATAACAGGATATGATTGGTCATTCTTAACATATATAACTTATAATTCAATATTTATATGCCATTTAGAAAAGATTTTCATATCTTAATTTACTCAACCAAACTCCTATTGTTATGTTTTTGATATTTTAATGCTCATCACTAAATTGCCTTTTGAAAGTATCACAAAATTTCACATTGTTATTAGCGATGTGTGATAGTGCCTATTTCACCAAACCATGCTCATCTATAGTAGTTCTAATTAAAACCATCATTTTCGGTAATCTGCTAGACAAGAAATGCTATCTTCTTATAAAATAAGAATTTATTGGACTTCTAGCAAGAGTTAACAATTGTTAACTTTTTTGTTAACATTTTTATATAGTCATGTGTATTGATTCTTTTCCTTGTGATTTTTTTGTTGTTGTTTTCTCAGTGATGAATAGATTCACCTGCAAGTATCAGAAATCTTTATTAACAGTGACATATGTAAGGGGGGATATTTTTCTTGCATAAGCAGAAGCATGTATTAAGTTGTAATATTTGTGGGTTAGTTTCTCAGTAATTTCAGAACCAGGAGATTTTTCTCCTTCTACTCTGATATCTTTAATCATTATCAGAAATTTTTTAATGTAAGCAGTCTTTTCATTGAGGAAGTTGAGGGTCAGAGGAATTAAATGATTTGTCCCTAACACTTAGCTAATTGGTGGAAGAGTTCTGTGGTCTCTTTGTTCAGGCTCTACACTCTTTCTATGATACCATGCCATCACTTGATCATTTTGTTGTGCATCTCATGTTGGTAACTGCTAATGGCATATCATACATTTACAAACCCAACTTTGCTCTACACACTCCTTCAAGGTGTATCCAGGAAATATTATGTATTAACAATTAGCATATCAGTTTTTCAAATATTTTATAATAGATAAAATCTTATGTATGACATGGTTAGTAAGTTCAATATCTGTTAAATTAGAAACTGTAGGTGCTCTCACTATATGTTCACAGGTATAACAGACTTTTAACAAAAAAGCCCAAACTCTTCAGAGGTAGTCTACAATTCTTCTATTTTGTATTAATGACTAACTCATGGGCAGTAAACTCAGAAATCTACTGAGTAAAAAACCAGATAGGCTGACTTTGATTGGCCAAAGAAAGAGATGCTATGATCAACATCTGTAAGCTACTCACAGGCAAATCTAAACCAACATACATGAAGTCTGTATTTGTGAAAGCACTCAACCTGATCCTGGGGTAACTGAGCTTTTAAGTGAGTTGATAAGACAAGAGTTATTGATAGTATTTTAATCTGTAGAAAATGTAAATAGTAGTTGTAAGTAACTATAAATTATATCCCACATAGTAGGGCATGCTTACTTTCTAAGGCAATAGAATACATCCTGTTTTCTTAACTTCACTCATTTTTAAACCAATTATAAACTATACAGATTTATTTAATATTATTTAAATAAATAATAATATATTCCTTTAAAAGAACTTTAAGTTGAATTAATTAATTAATTAAGCAATAATTTTAGAGAGAGTGCACACACCTGAGTGGGGGTGGTAAGGGGCAGAGGGAGACAGAGAGAGAGAGAGAGAGAGAGAGAGCAGACTCCATGCCCAGTGCAAAGCCCAATGCAGGACTCTATCTTACCACCTTGAGATCATGACCTGAGCCAACATCAAGTGTTGGTACTTAAACAACTGAGCCACCCAGGCACTCCAATTTGATTTATTTTAATTTTTTATTTATTTTTTCCAGGTTGATTTATTTTTAAAAGATAACTTCTTTTAAAGTAATAATACCCATGAACTTATGGGTTGCAGCTACTAGCTGTATTTCTTTTAATACCTAATAATAAATGTAAATCTATTGAAATAAAATAAATGGTCTCCATGTATGATCTAAAATCATCATAGGTCTCAATCTTTGAGAAACAATGCTTAAACAATAATTTACTATGGAGTTTAGGTGAGGAATGATAAGAAATTTTCAGTGACTCTATTAAATATGTGAATTAAAGGATTCTCTTGCTTCCCTAAGATCATAATCAAAATTATGGCTCAGATATATTCTCTGTCAGATAATAGCATATTAATAAGGATGTCTTTGCTGTTAGTAGATATTTTATATAATTAACTTTAACAAACAGCCTCAAATAATAGCCTTTCACGAGTGTTGAAAAAGATTTTAGTTTCATTCTTAATCTTTCAATAATAGATCCCAGGAGTGAATAAGGTTACACATTTCACTTTTATAATCATCTTCGCTTAATCTACTGAAGTTAGGAATGCATTAGTATGGTGTAGCACATTATTTCTTCAAGGCTGTTTTATAATTTGTTCAGAATGACTGCAGATCCTACTAAAAGCAATTCAGATTCTTCAAAAGGAGCTCATCATTCATGATTAAAGACACATAAGCCCAAAGAAGTATCTTCAGCTAATTTTGAAGAATCATTGAAAGATTGTGGGGAGCAGCCTTCCTAACCAAATTTAGAATTCTGTTTACAGTTAGAGATATCTAAGCTTTTATTCATTCACTCATGAAATCTAGACTACAGATTGAAGGGAAACATTTAAAAATGTTAGCTATTTTGAATGGAAATCTTTCTAAAATGTATTATCCACTTCCATGCCTTCTTAAACAAATAGTGCTGAATATAATGGGTATTTCATTTATGTCTCGGGACCATCATTTATGAGCTGCCCTTAGGATACTGTATTACCGTCTGGTTCTGTGGTTTTCAGTTTTACTGTCTAGTTTTCGTCAGCTTTATTTTGCAACTGGTATGTTTGGCTCCCTAATAACTTGAGTCTCCAGTTTGCTGCTACCAGTTTTCTATGGCCTCAGCATTAGACAGTGTAGTTTGTTTAATACTATGTGTCAAGCACTTGTAATCAGGAGGAGTTTGTTAAATGTGCTTTTATAGAATCAGAGGATGAGGAGTTCAGGCACCTTTATCTTCCTACTTCTAATTCAAGATGGTGTTCTGAATGCTTCCATTTGTGAGAAGACAGAAGTTTAAGTAAGAGAGCTATTCAGTGACCCATTTTGTTTTTTGTTTCTTAGTTTTGGTCCTGAATGATGGTAATGTAGTGTATTACCAGCACAGTTTTAGGGCATTTTCATATAACAGACTGAATTTTGTCCAGGCCTTTTGGGTTTGCTTATACTGGTTTCCATTTTGACACTGGTGCAGTAGAGATATTCCGTAAATGTTTAGAAAATTTTAAAGACATGCCTTTGAACTTGTTAAGACACAACATTCCCTTTCTTTTCCAACTCTGCTATTTAGACAGAACTTCTGTGTCTGTCAGTGAAGTTCTCTATCCATTTATACTCCTATCCTGGTTGGGTCTGTATATTCATACACGTACACACACGAATCCAGCCACACACACACACACAGAGTAATCACATTTTTTATAATTTACACCATTTTCTTAGGGATCCAATGAGGAGATCCAGGAAGATATGTTACTTTATACCAAGAGGACTTTCGAAGATACCTTTTTTGGGGTACAAGTAGGACATGGTGATCCATCAGTGGTGTTCATAGCAAGGTATACAATACATCTCAATGACAAGAGGGGAGAAATCCTGGAATTGCTATTTCTATTTATATCATTTTAAAAGCCAGGGATAAAGAAAGGTTTACTAATATTTGATATCCAGAGCTGATATGAAATGCTAAGGTTTCAAATGAAGAGTGAGAATTCCATAATCCAAAGTCATTGACACAGTCAGTTATTAACTTTCTAATTATTGCAACATGTTATGATTCATATGCTATTAGATGCCATTAACGTGGTCAATTTTATGCAATAGAGATTTTAAAATATTTGGATCCTTAGGATACTTTTTAATGAGATGAGGAATGACCAAGAAAATATTTTTAATTACATGGTGGTCTGTAGGTTTTCTGATGACAAATTACTGAAAAATGTTGTTTAAAATGAATTACATAGATTTACATAAAAGCAAAGTTTCAGCTTGGTTGACCTTTTTTGTGACGGTCAGGATCAGTGGTTGTCAGGAAGCAGTTAGCTTGAAAAACCAGGAATATACTTAATTATCCCAAACACAGTAAGTCAATGTTATAGGAATTAGTGAAAAAGTAAGCGCTTTTTAAAAAGAACCCATTGAGAGAGCATTCTGAAAATAGCTATTTGGAAATGCTTTCCTTATTATCTAATCCTGTTATGAGAGATGATATATGTCATATGAGAGTATTAGCATACTTAAAAACCTTAGAAATAAAAAAAAAATTAACTCTTTCAAATGTCTTCTAGATAACAAATATGTGGTTAGTGGGAAGGTATTGTTTTTATTTATGTGAAACTACTCAGAAGGCATGTTTTTATATTTTTAACAATTGAGGTAAAAGTCTGTTGAAACTCTTTATTTGGAAGATGTTATTTTTTCTTTTTTTCCAGGGTTTTGTTATGAAAAGTTTCAAATACACAGAAAAGCTGAATTTTATGGTGAATTTTATGTGTTATCCCACTAGATAGAGAGAACAGGTGTTAAACTAATTCTCTACAGACGAAAAAAAATTGAGACTCGGAGAGGTTAGGTAAAAACCCTATGGCCACACAGCTAATTAGGCAAAGAGATAGGGACTTACTTATAACACTGAGTCCAGTGTTTTTAGCTCTTCCACACTGCTACTGCACAAAGTTGCAGCCTTGACAAACTGTCCATATGAGTGGTTTTCAGTCATGGATTCTGACGATAAGCATTCATTAGAGTCCTCATTTCTTCATCAGGCCATTCATCCTTTCATTTATTCTTTTAGTCATCAAATATTTATTAAGCATCTCTTATATGATATGCTTTGTAAATTAGACATGACTTTACTAAAAATAAGAACTAGCCCCTACTTTAAGGCATGATGAATGCATAAGCAAATAAATTGAATTCATTTATCACTTTAGTCATTATTATTTTAAAATAGTATTTTAATTCCAATATTCTTCTGAGTGAGGAATAGCCATAATTTGGGTTTATATATTTAAGTTTACTTGAGTTATTTAAGTTATATTTTGAGTTAATTTAAGAGAAAAACCAGGGATAAATTTTTGTTTTGCTGTATGTTCTTAAGAATCTTTTGAGTTGTTGGCCATTTTACATACTTTATAAGGAACCAGATTAATTAATATAGGTTAATAATAAGAAATATTGCAAGTATTATACTTTAAAGATGATTTAAGGATTATATATGCATACACATGTTTATATATATAGAGATAGATAGATAGACATATCTATATATAGATATATAGGTATGTAGATACAGATGTCTAGATATCCCTTAGAACCTATTTTAAGGTGACTTATCAAAAGAAGAAGGTATCTAACCTAGGAACTCTGATCAGGCCAGATAAGACATTTGTAAGGGCTATTCTTAATAAAATTTCCTATTTCCTTTAGATATTTCTTAAATTAAGGCTTTTTTGTATGTTCATTTGAAATGATTACTTAGGGGCTCAAGCAGAGAATTCAATTGATGGCCTTGCAGTAAAATTATTATTATTATTTTTTTTAAAGATTTTATTTATTTATTTGACAGAGAGATCACAGTAGACAGAGGCAGGCAGAGAGAGAGAGAGGGAAGCAGGCTCCCTGCTGAGCAGAGAGCCCGATGCGGGACTTGATCCCAGAACCCTGAGATCATGACCTGAGCCGAAGGCAGCGGCTTAACCCACTGAGCCACCCAGGTGCCCCATGCAGTAAAATTATTTTTAAAAATTTATATTATTCAAAGGAAGGCAGATGATCCAATCTTTTTAGATCATGGGAATGAGAATTCTGATATATAGAGAGACATACATTGTTTTATTGTGTTTCACTTTATCGCACTTTGCAGATACTGTGTTTTTTTTTTTTTTTTTTAACAAATTGAGGGTTTGTGGCAGCCCTGCATCAAGAAGTCTGTTGGCAATATTTTTCCAACAGCATTTTCTCTCTTGGTGTCTCTGTGTCACATTTTGATAATTCTTGCAATATTTCAAACTTTTGTTTTTACTATATTTGTTTTGATGATCTGTGATTAGTGATTAAGACTCCCTGTGAGCTCAGATGATGGTTAGCATTTTTTAGCAAAAATGTGTTTTTAAGTTACGCTTATGTACATTTTTAAGACATAAGCTATTAGACACTTAGTAGACTACAATACTGTGTAATGTATAAACATAACTTTAAGCACTGGCAAACCAAAAAATTCAGTTGAGTCACTTTATTACAATATTCACTTTATTGTAGTCATGTGGAACTGAGCCCACATTATCTCCAAGGTATGCCTGTATACATTTACACAAAAAAGATGACTTCTAAGAAAAGTACATAAACTTGTATATTAATATTCTAAGTAAACTATGTGTGTATATATGACCATATCTAAAATGTATTTATATATAAGTTATATATAAATATTACATCTATAACCAGGTTTATATATGTTTGTGTGTATTATTCATCTATCTATCTAGGAGATACAGTTTTCTTTAAAAAGTTAGTTGCTTGGCTTTGAAATTTTCCCCTTCAAAAAAGAAAAAAATTGCATGTAATTTTACTGATTTACATTTTTTACTGTAGGTTTTTAATCTATGAAAATTATAAATATTAAACTCAAAATTTTAAGGAATTATTTCATAGAGCTGATGGATTTTTGACATACTGAATGACAGCCTCAATAATTTTTTCTTGTTTAAATACTTGTGTTATGCCTTATAAGTGAGGTTTAATGGGTTTCAGTTATTTTGGAGGGTTTCTGGGGCATTAGTGACATTTGGAATTATCCTTCTAAGTAAGATCTTTGGTGCCTTTATTAATTGGTGACACTTTTATCCTGACATATGGCACAGTATTCCAAGTGCAGAAAAAAGTGCACGATAATTTTACTAATTTTTGTTTCATTACTTCATGAATTCAAGTATAAGAACATTAAATAAACCATAAATGATAGTACCACTGACCTCGGGAATACCTTCTGAGATTCCCATATAGTTGTCTATAACAAGAGTCTACCTTAGGAGAAACATTAATGAGGGGAAAACATGAAAAACCTTCTCTAAAGATGATTAATTTATTAGAGTAATCTTGAAAATATGTACAAAATGGATGTTAAGGCTTTCAAAATAATAAACTATTTTTTAAAGATTTATTTATTTATTTGAGAGAAAGAGAGAGAGATCAGGAGTGGGAGGGGCAAAGGGAGAAGGAGAGAGAATCTCAAGCAGACTCGGGGCTGAGAGCCCATCCCCATGCTGGGCCTGATCTCATAACCCTGAGATCACCACCGGAGCCGAAATCAAGAGTCAGATACTTGACTGACTGAGCCACCCAGGTGCCCCCAAAATAATCAATTATTTTTGCTCAGGAAAAACTCAGGGAATAAAAGAAGTAAAATCAGCCTTATTATTTTCTTGTTTGCTGTGATATTTAGCATTATTTAAATGATTTAGAATTTGCAAGACAGACAATTATTGGCCTATGTTTAGTTATTAAAAACATTTTCTTAAGTACTGACTCAGGAAATCTTAATTAACATTAAGGAGAGTTTCAACAAATCTTGAGTTTCTATTTAATAAAGTTCTTTATAATTCTCGTTTATTTTAATATTTTCATTTTCCTCTGTATGTAACAATCTAGTAACTGATTGGTATTTGGAATAAGCATTCTGCTCAATCCTTTTAAGAAGTGTTTAATTTTGTAATGATAAGTATTATCACATTCGTATTTTTTGTTTGATTTTTATTTAGCTCTGTTTGAAATGAATTTTTAAAACAATTATTTGTTTATTCATGTTTTATTCATTTCTTAAGCATTTATAGAATGCATACTACAAAATAAGCATTGTTTTTAATACTGAAAAAAATTTTTTTAATGTATGTTGGACACTTTTTTTAAAATGCAGCTAAGTGCTTTAGTTAATTTTCTTAATCCTCACAATCCTATACTGGAAGATAACCTATTTTATTGATGAGGGCACTGGGTGAAAAGAGATGAATAAATCATAATCCTTGCCCTTGGAAAGTTCATAGTTGAATGGAGAGGACTCAGAAAAAGTTAATTACAATTTTATGGGGGAAATGTAGAAAAGCTTGTTTTCATTGCCATGAACCCTCAGAAGAAAGTATGTATTTGTGCCTGATAGTCAGAGAAGTTGTCATAAAGGGAATGACATTTGAAGTGGGCCTTAAATAGATGTTTTCCTGGGTGTTTGGGAGGGGGGCAGATGAAAGCAGAAAGACTACTCATACCAAGTTGTAAAGTGGTGAAGGGTCTTGGTGTTTATTTGGTAGTTCTGGTGAGCTAACTTTGCCTGGCAGGAGACTTTGGGTGTCTGTGTGTATATGTGCCTATGGGTGGGTGAGAGTGAGTGGGTGAGTGTGTGTGTGTGTGTGTGGAGGAGGGAAGCTGGTGTCCGTTTGGAATTTTTGAGGGGCTAGCAAGGTGGTATGAGGATGCTGGAAAGGCAGGTCAGGGCCTTAAGGTAAGAGTCTCCAAAGAAGTTTGAAGATCAATTTGAATTAAAAGCAGAGCCTAATCACTAAATAAGCCGATATCTTAACAATGCTTTAAAAAATTTAAGAGTAACAACTTTAAAATAGCTAAGTTGAACCAACTGCTAAATATATCTATCATAGATTCTTTTGGAGTTTATTCTCCTATTTTTAAAAATTATCAACTAGAAATACCTTTTACCTTATAAAAACAAATTATTGAGGTTGTGTTTATTAGAACTAAAGTCTAGAAATGGAAAGAAAACATACTATCATTTCAAATTCTTTTAACACTAAATATGGTGTTTCCCCAGTATTATGCAATCTTGTGCTATCTAGTTTGGATTCCTGAGCAACTAATCAGTTTGTAGATTATATAGGAACCTTCATTTATTACCTTTTCTCATCTAACGATCCACTTTTTCAGCTATTTCTTGGTCTTACTGTAATTCTGCCAAAGATGAGTCATGTATGAATATTAAGAAAGTTGAATATGTGTTTTAATACAAAGTAACATTTCTTAGTAAGAAAGATGAGGAGGTTAGACCATTATTAGATTGTTCCTATTTAGCTAATTCACTCTATTTTAACATATTAAGTTTGGTGTCACTGGCTGTGTCTGTCCAACTGTTCAGT
The DNA here is from genome assembly GCF_010015895.1 of Lontra canadensis. Classification (NCBI taxonomy): domain Eukaryota; kingdom Metazoa; phylum Chordata; class Mammalia; order Carnivora; family Mustelidae; genus Lontra; species Lontra canadensis. The sequence goes on from NW_022631010.1 coordinate 16,575,176, forward strand.
GGCAGAATCATTGCGAATTGACTGTGGGTTGAGTCAGCTCAGGCCAGTGCATTATTGAGGCCATCAGTCTCTCAAGTACCACGGAGGAGGTGGACATGATTTGTAGGCAATGGGAGTTGAAGTCAGAATAATCCTTCTGCAGGGGCTCAGCATGCCTAAGGAATTGAGAAGTGGGAAGGGGATTATTAAGGTTAGACTGAGTTTGGCTGATGGAAGGGTATGGCAAGTAGCATTAATTAAATGACCAGGAGTTCAAATGCACAGGAGGAGAGGGAGCTATAATGCAGTGAAGCAAATAGTAAGCCTTGAGATTCTAAGGAGTTCACTGAAAATATATAAAATTTGGGATCAGTTAAGAAGTAGGTTTTATTTTGTTTATTTTGTTTTGTTTTAATTAACATATAATGTATTATTTGTTTCAGGGGTATAGGTCTGTGAATCATCAGTCTTACACAATTCACAGCACTCACTATAACACATACCCTCCCCAATATCCATCACTTAGCCCATCCTTCCCATCTGCCTCCAATCTAGCAACCCTCAGTTTATTTCCTGAGACCAAGAGTCTCTTAAGTGTTGTCTCCCTCTCTGGTTTCATCTTGTTTCATTTTTCTGACCCTTCCTTGATGATCCTCTGTCTTGTTTCTCAAATTCCTCAACTGACTTATTTCCCTTAGCATAATGCCCTCTCGTTGCATCCATGTTGTTGCAAATGGCAAGATTTCATTGTTGTTTTTTGATGGCTGCATAGTATTCCATTATATATATATACACACACCACATCTTCTTTGTCGATTCTTCTGTTGATGAACATCTAGTCTCTTTCCATAGTTTGGCTATTGTGGACATTGCTATAAACATTGGGGTGCACATGCCCCTTCAGATCACTACATTTGTATCTTTAGGGTAAATACCCAGTAGTACAATTGCTGGGTCATAGGGTAGCTCTATTTTAAACTTTTTGAGGAACCTCCATACTATTTTACGGAGTGGCTGCACCAGCTTGCATTCCCACCAACAGTGTAGGAAGGTTCTCCTTTCTCCACATCCTCACTAGCACTTGTTGTTTCCTGACTTGTTAATTTTAGGTATTCTGACTGGTGTGAGGTAGTATCTCACTGTGGTTTTCATTTGTATCTCCCTGATGCTGAGTGATGTGGAGTACTTTTTCATGTGTCTGTTGGGCATTTGGATGTCTTCTTTGCAGAAATGTATGTTCATGTCTTCTGCCCATTTCTTGATTGGATTATTTGTTCTTTGAGTGTTGAGTTTGATAAATTATTTTGGATACTAGTCCTTTATCTGATATGTCATTTGCAAATGTAAGAAGTAAGTTTTGATATCTCTGTACACTGAGAGTAGTGAGTTCTATTAAAAAAATAAGTGATTGGTGAGATGATTTTTGCAAATTCTGTAGCCAGCACAACACTATTCATTGAGTAAAAGTAAACTGCTAGTAAATTTTGAAATTTTAAACTTAAAATATAAGAATTATACAGGAAATGCTAGGCTCTTACTATTTACTTTATTCAGAACTGTAAGAATAGTTCTGTATCCAAGAGTTTGCTTCTTTGCTTCTTTCTAACAAATCTGTATAAGTTTGCTCTTCCAGGTTATTTTTTTTTTTTTTTAATAAAAAGTTCATAGAATGCTTTACAGTTTCTCCCTTTGCTCCAGCATTGACTTCATAATCTGGTACCATTGTCATTAATGCTAAATATATTTATTTGAATTTTCTCTGTTGGAGGTTTAACATCTAATTTAAAAATTGAATTATTAGGATTTTAATTTAGAACATTTAATATTTGTTATTAAAGCTTCAGCCTAGACCAGTATAATAAGATATGGAGGGAAGAGTTTTCTTGTTGCTCTGGGATTGAAAACTAAGACCTCAAACTAAGGGCAAAAAGGCATTAGGTGCCCTGCATTCTAAAGAGAGTTTCTAACAGTTGGTGCTCAAAGACTTACTCCATTTAACCATAAAAGTTTCCTGTAACAGGCCCTGCTCTCTTCTACTACCGAGTACCTTTATGACTGTAGTCACAGTTTGTGTTCCTAGGGAAGCAGACTTTGAAATAGAGATTAGCATGCAATATATTTATAAGGGAGCATTCTTGGGATTGAAAAAAAAAATCTGTGAAAGAATGAGGAAGGAAACAAAACCAGGATGGGGGTTTGGGGGGGATGGAGTTGAGCTGTGTTGCTGTCTTAACAAAAGTGAGTTAAACATCTGGGAAGCTGAGATGGCCCTTCATAGTTGTCTTGAGTTGGAGCAAGGGCTGTGCCTTTCTGTCTCTGTATGCATCAATCATTGGGCAGGGGACAAGGCTTTTATATGCCCAAGTTATGGGATATGAGCTGCCCGGGAAGAGGGCATGACTTGAAGTGAAGCAGCTCTATTAGCTTATATAGTTCCTGGAGAGGCCATCAGATACTCCTTTGACCCTACTCTTCTTTAACCTCAATTTATAGGGTCTTTTGTTTTGTCCTTTGGATCCCTGAGCCTCTGTTTATTTTAGAGGACTCTGGATCCTATTTAAATCTTTTATTTTGTTAGGCCTTGGCTCTGTTTAGGTTTAGCTTACAGGTCCTGGTCCATGTTAGTGGGCTCTAGTTCCAAGGGCAATGGAATTTTCAGGGGCTCTGTGGTGTTATTTTATTTTTTTGCCTTGGTGTAATTGGAGTGAGTGGGGCTCCAAGTGGTCTCTATTGCTTCTGCCTGAGAAGCAGAACGGATTTTCTGAGGTAGGGCTTCCTGGTGCTTCTACATGGGGGAAAGGAAGTCTCTGACCTGATGGGGTGAAGAGTACTTCTGGGCCTGGTAGCTTATTGTGGTTGAGATCTTACCCCTTGCCAAACTCTGTGCCCCTTCTGCCTTGATATTTCTAGGTAAGAGAAGGATTCTCAGGCCTGGTGGGAAAAAATGCACTTCCTAAGCCAGAGCTTTTTGTGGCAGATGCCAATGCCTGTGGGGGATGGAAAGCCCTTCCTGGCCTGGGTGCTTGTGGTGGGATCCTCTTTGCTGGTGTCTGCCATTGACCCCCAACCACCCAATGTCTCTTGGTCTTGGCAGGCACTCTCACTCAGACCCCATGGGGGTCTTCCTAGCAGAGTACTTATTGAGGCAGGATCCCCCTTGCTGATGCTGTCCTGTGTTTTTCCACGTAAGGGAGAAGTTTTAGGTTCCCAGGAGAAGGAGAACACTTTTTTTTGAAAGCTTATTGTTAGCAGTACTCCTGAGATGAAAAGAGATGAACAGAGATGAAAAGAGCCTACCTACACAATCTTGTGTTGCTAGGTTGGATGTCAAGAAACCCAGGGTCTTCTTCCTGCCCTGGGATCTCTCACCAATTCCCTTCCCCACCTTGAGCCTTCTGAGTTCTCCTTTGGTTGCCTCTTCCATTATTTCCAGTATTTTTAGTTGTACTTAGCAAGGCAGTAGAGAGGAAAAATAGAACAAGAGACAAATCTGTGTGATCTTGCCTGGACTAGAAGTCTGAGAGGGCAAACTTTTGGAAAATACAATATCCAAAGTACCATCAACCCATAAAACAATGTTTTTTCTTAAATGATCTTTAATACCATGATTATAATATTTAGATATTAAATACATGACTTATGTTAAAATATTGGATAAATATTAAAATATTTATAACATGTAGATTATTTAATTTAATGTGTCTACTTTACTCAGCTATTTATTCCCAAAACACACATCCCAGACATAATACCAGCTTAACAAATGGTTTTTAAACAATTAAATTATAATTTATATTTTTATAAATGATAAATCAAGGCACAGAGGTTTAGATGGCTTTCCCGAAATTATATAACTAATTACTGGTGAAATTAGGGGTTAATATTAAGTTTTTTTTTTTTTTCCCCTCCGGTCAACAGCAAATTCATTGCATCTGGGATACTAAATACAAATTCTTTTATTAACTGTTGCAGCTTCTATTTTATTTCTGATATTTGGATACCTCAGAGTGATATTAGAAAAGAAACTCTTTTTAGTAAGTATTATTTCATTATCCTGTGAGATTTGTTAAATAATAATAATTTTTAAAAAGCCTTTGTAATCAGTAATCAGCATCTCACCAATGATAATACTTTTGTCTGAGATTAGTATCGGTGCTTTTCAATGCATCAGAATAAAACTAATCTCTGTTATAGAGTCCACAGCTGGCCTTATGGAGCTGTAATAACAAAAGTAATTGGTATTTTTTTATAGTCACAGGATGCAAATTATAATTTGTCTCCTGCGTACAGAAAAAAGTGGGTCTTTTTTCATAAAACGATTAGACTTGGTATTGATAAAGTTATATTTTTTCATGTTTCAGAGGTGATTTTTTTTAATGGTTGTAGTTTACATAAACATAATAATATACGCATTATATCCTTGAACAATTTAAAATTTTGTTGCATATTTATTGATGGGAAATATAATTTGAAATAAAATTATTAGGCTTATGTAATTTAGGAAGGAGAAAAATCATTGTTTTTTACTTATTACTTCAAGTTATCAAAAGTATTATTTATTTGATAATCCTAAATTCTAGGGTAAAGAATGCTAATGATAGAAAATTTAGGACAAAGGAAAGCATATATTTATTTTCATTTTGTGTTTTTCACAATAGGCATATACAATCTTAGATTAGCTAGTTTGCATTTACCTGGTAAAAGCTGAACTTTAATGTACTATTATTACTTTGATAAATTCAACTTAATTCAAGTCAAAAGCCTTGTTAATTAAGAACTATACACCCTCATTGGTAGCAGTGTATATATAATTGCTCATGTTGCCTAAATTCATACTGAGAATTTTCATCTTTTTAAACGCCAATTTTTAACATTATTGGAATATTAAGTGTAATGTTTCAAAAGAGTTTTCCCTTATAGACAATTTCAGATTTTATGAGATCTAAATTGCTGATTATTTTAATAGTGTTTGTAAATGACATGGGAAAGTATAATTAAAGATACTTAAATGTTTATAATTTTAAGTTGTATGATGAATATAAATGCTATCCAATTTTGGTCACTAGCTTGATTTAAAAACTAGTAATACTACCATTGTTGTTATTTGAATACATCATTTATCATGAGCATTGGCTAGGCTTCTATTTTGAAATAGCTTGGAAGAAATAATTCCTTAAGAGATAGTTTGGCATACTATAAGGATAATTGGTTAAATGTTGAATGAAAGAGCTCAAACCTTGGTTTGATTACTTACTTAGCAGCCCATGACTTGGGGAAACCAATTTAGTGTCATTCATGATAGCTTTAGTTTCCTCATTTGTTAGAGGAAAAGTAAAAATTTCCACTTAACATTCCACTTAACATTGACTGGAGTATGACAGATCAACTCTCAGATCAACTCTCAGACATTGCCTAAGAAATAAGAGATGCTCAGAAAATTGTCATCAGGGTTTACTTGTATGTTCTTTTATTTGTTTGTGATGATGGGTGTATTTTTTCCTTAATAAGTTTTCTGAAGTATGTGTCATCTTGTCCACCGGCTTGGTGATTCAGAGCATGACTTTGAAATGAATCATAATAGAGGTCATTTTAAATTTTCATAAGTTGGCCATGTCATGAGACCAAATTTGGTGCAAATAGATAAGGACTGCTTGATGATCCAAGTATTGTGTTAGGATGGAAAGCCACATCAGCTTCTCTGTGAGACAGCACATTTTAGTTGTATAACAAGACTTTAATGAACTGGAAGAAAAATGTTGCTTTAAAGTGATGTATTTAGATTGGAGGAAGAAAAAAATGGAAACATATGTTCTACTGAATTTTCTTTAACACTGCTAGAGAAAGTCTTCATATGCTACAGTAATCTAAAAAAGAAAAGAAATAGTTTTACTTAGCCTTGAAATCCATATTGAGCTGAAGCATTCTCACATCTCTTTGTTTTTTTTTTTTGATAAATTTCACTTCCATATCTTTCTAATAAGTTAGTACCTTCTGAACTTTTGTATCTTTAAGCTTCTGAAGTATACTTTAAATTTGCAAGGAATTTAATTAGAAAGTAGTGGAAACTTTCTTTCTCTAATCTTTTCTAGGCAAGTTTTTAGTCTGCTTTGAAGTTCAAGACCTGTCATGGTTTGTATCTGGTAAACATGAAAAGAAAGTGGTTAAAGAGGCTCACCATCAGTTGAGATGGCTTTATTATTTTTACATTAAAAACAGACCATTTTAAAATTTATATATTTGAAATCAGAAACTCAGACCCTTTCAGGTATAGTGAGAACTTTTCACTGATGTATTTTACATTTAAATCAGAGGCAGTTCAGTGAACTTCATGTACTTGTCAAAACATTTTGATCAGCTTACCAGTAAATAAGACATCAAATGATGCTGATGTTTTATGTACCCAGGGTATACTTATGAATGTTAAACTTTTGCTAATTTTGACTTATTTTCATACACATATTTTAATAATTTTGTTAAACTCTTAAATTTAAAAAAATGTTTATGCTCTTTTATGCACAAATACTTTGGAGGATGTTCTATAGGACAAGTATGAATATATAGGAATACACACACACACACACACACACACACACACGAGGATTTTTACTAGATCACTGTCTATAATGGAAAGAATGGTGACAATCTAAGTGCCCACATATAATAGGAGTGGTTTCACTCAAACTTTAGAAGAGTATAGTATGTCATATATTTTTTAGGCTAAATCCATTGACATATGGTAAATAAGAAAATTATGTTACATGGTATTTCTTTATAGTAGAATCCATTGTTTTTAAAATAGCAATCCTAGGAAGATTCAATTATGTGTATATATTTATATGAACATGGAAGAATAGTAGATAAAACCAGTTGGATTTAATAAAATACTTGATTCACATGTTCAAATGAATATATATTATTTTATATATTTATGTTCATATTTTTATATATTTATAAATTTTATATTTTTTAATTAATAAGGATAACAGTCTACCATATTCATTATTACACAAATAAATATAAGTACAGGGGCCATCCTCAAAAGAGTTATAAATTCAGAGAGTTAGTTTGTGAAGGGATGTGATGAGATTTAGGAGAGCCACCAGTTGTGACCAGTCTGGGTAAACCATATCTGTTAAGTCCAGGTCCCTATAGGAACCTTGGCACAATCAAATTAGGAAACTTCAAGGATGGGTTATTTACAAAGGGAATAAGTACGAGGGTTAGAGCCAGGAATGGTGTAGGAGAAACTCAAGGGATTGTTCAGGAACCAGTGCTTACCAACAGCACAACTATTACCACTCTGATCTCAAGGAAATGAATGGAAGGAGACCAGTCAGAGCCCAAAAGGAGAGAAAGTCATGTTATAAACTAAATGACTTTGATTAGAGGAGTGACCTTTATGCAAGGGACATAGTTCAAGGTAAGCTTATAGGGAGTGAACCAGGGAAATAAAAACTTTGAACTGATTTTTATTTCTCCCACTAGCTCTTGCCATGGTTCCCCATTAACTGAACCCAACCAGAGCCAGAGGTTAGGAGGACCCATTGATGCCCTCTATATTGATCACTTTTGGCAGAGAAGAGGGTATAGTGTAAAGAGTGGGTCTTGTGCAGTAAGCAGAAGCTATCTGTTATAAATATCCAACATTATTTTTGAACTATATAATTAATATAACCCAGAAAGGAAAAATCTCTTATAATATACAAAATATTGACACTCATTTTCTTTATGGGTTTATAGAACTATTCTTTCTTTTTTTTTTTTAAGATTTTATTTATTTATTTTTCAGACAGAGATCACAAGTAGGCAGAGAGGCAGGCAGAGAGAGAGAGGGGGAAGCAGGCTCCCTGCAGAGCAGACAGCCTGATGTGGGGCTCTATCCCAGGACCCTGAGATCATGACCTGAGCTGAAGGCAGAGGCTTTAACCCACTGAGCCACCCAGGCGCCCCAGTATAAAATTATTCCTTAATTGGCCTAAGCCCAAAGACAGAATTTTAAAAAGAAAGAATTTGAGGGGCACCTGGGTAATAAGCACCCAACTCCTGATTTCGGCTCAGGTTGTGATCTCTGGGGCCTGGGATCAAGCCCCATGCCGGGCTCTGCACTCAGCCTGGAGTCTGCTGGTGGGTCTCTCTCTCCCTCTGCTTCTGCTCTTCTTCCCCTTGCTCACTCACTTGCTCTCTCTCTGGAATAAATAAAAAAACAAAAGAATTTGAAGATGGCATTGTTCCTCACTCTCCTCTGTGCCTAAGTCCTAGTTCTTCCCAAAACTCTGATGAGGGTATAGCACAGGACATTTCAGAGTAAGGGCAGAAATCTGTAGTTCTCTAAAATGAATATGGCTTTGGCTCCCGGAAAGCGTAGATCGGTCTGAATGCTTTTAATAGTGGGTTAAAAAAAAAAAAAGATTTTATTTATTTATTTGAAAGAGAGAACATAAGTGGTGGTTGGGGGGGAGAAGGTGGAAAGGGAGAAGCAGCCTCCCTGCTGAGCAGGGAGCCCTATGAGGGGCTCAGTCCCAGGACCCAAGGATCATGACCCGATCTGAAGACAGACGGTTAACCAACTGAGCCACTCAGGTGCCCCAGGGTTTTTGTTTGTTTGTTTTGTTTTTAACTTCTAGTGTGACTACCAGAGGTAGCACTGCAATCAAGGTCATGGATTATGAGCTGATGTTTATAGAGTTTCAGCAAGTGCCAGGTACTGTAGAGTGGTTTACTTAGTTATCATTCCCACTGTGCTCAGCAAACCTGTATCATGACCATTTTACCAAATTACTGATTAGAAATGGACATTCCAAATGGTTAGATCATTAGCTGGAGTTTCAATAACTTTCTCAAAGATGATGATCGAGTCTGGAATTGGACCTTGATCTGTTTGGCTTTCTCCTGGCACAGCCCCACTTGCTGTTAAACTGTGAAGGAGCCATTACCTATTATTGTAGCTCTCCCACCTGTTCCACAAATACAGTTTTCCCTTTCCCCTCTCCTCTTCCCCTGTCTTCCAGTTACTCCCTTAGTTATATATTTAGCACATATTTATTCAGTACCTACTCTGTGCTAAGAATTGTGCATAGTGCTGTTGATACCAACAAATATGGCCTTGAAGGAATCTTCTCCAGGTAGCAATCCTATGCATTTTCCTTAACCCCAAATCCTTTATCTCTGAGGTTCTTTGTCTCAATCTTCCCATCAATTCACTATGACTGAGAATTGTTCTTTTGTCTTATTTATTTAAAATGTAATGAAAATAACCCTTTTAAAAAAAATCTCAATGCTGTTTCATTATTGGAGAGAAATAAAGATTCCATAATATTAAGAGAAATATGAAACAAGGCAACCATGTAAAGGAGTTTTCTTCAAAAAGACTGTCTAGCTTTATTGAAACAAATTAGTCTTCCCAAGAAGTGTGTAAATGAGGGTGCAAGTTCAGGCTTATGTTTTAATCAGGCTAAAAGTGTATCATATTCCCTTAAATAAGCACATCTTGTATTTTTCAAATTGAAATTGGTTTGTGTTCAAAACCTTTCTTATCAAAGACAAGTTAAAACTGCTGTTCAAGTGTCTTGTATCATTATAACCACAAAGCTAATACACATTTGAACTCATTTTTTCCCTATTTAGACACGCTTGTTCACTCTTTGGAAAGTCCAGATTGGGTTCCTTAAGTAGTCCTATTTTTGTGACTGAGCCAGTGTTATCATCATCAAAATTACAACTGATTCGGAATATAGTGTCGAGAAAGATGACTGGTACATAAAAGCATGTGCTGATTCCTCTCATTTTGCATTAGTTACATTGCTTTAGGGAGCTGTAGGAACTGCCAATGCTTTAGTTCACCCTTTTATAATTCAATTAGGTGATCTTCAGTAGCATAACATTTACTAGACTCTATGCATATTATGTTTTGTTACCATTTTTGGATGTGATTTATGAGGAGGAAAAAAAAAGTATATATATATACACATACAGCTATCCCCTGCCTTTCAAAAGTTCATATTATACCACCTAACTTGTACAGAAGACCTTCGTTGGTACTTATTTTCTCTAACTGAAAAGAAAACTGAAGAGGATTTTTGCTTTTATCAAAGAAGTGGAAAGAGCATTCAGTATTTTTCTGCAGTGAGCCAGTACAGAGGCACCATGTTTCCTGAGCAGTGAGTGGCCCCATCAGGCTCCTTCCCTGAGAACTAGGCTCAGCATCTCAGCATCAAAGTACTGTAGCTTTGAACCTATGAACATCTCTGCCTTATTGCAGATTATTTTGTGTATCTATTAGCAAGATATGTCCTAAGGTATCAGAAAAGCCCAAAAGAGGTCATTTTTTGGGTCTGGGAATGCTAAAAAAAAATTTCCATGTAAATTAATGATGATTACTTTTTTGCTTTATGCCATTTTAGTTTATAAAAAGTTTCATAGGAATTCTTTTTTTTTTTTTTTGGTCAGGTAGTGGAGAACACATTTCTGTGTGTGTGTGTATGTGTGTGTGTGTGTGTGTGTGTGTATGTGATTCTAGTTTGGTTGGCAATACTGTATGATAGGTTCCTCTCCTGGGTCTGATCCTAGGCAAGCCACCTGACATCACTGATCCTCTTTAACTTCTCGCTTTTGTAAAATGAAGGAGTTGGGCAAAATGAGCAGTTTTCTTCCCATGTTGCAGTATTTCTTGAAGTCACTGAGTGCACAAAATGGTGACTGATGGAGCCAGATTGGCTAATGAGGGGCAGCTCTTGCTTCTCCCTCCTACTTCAACAGAAGTAATTCTGTTTTGTTATATTTGTTAATACTCCCAAGTAAATTTTCTAATCCCTGATGCCTTTTCATCAACTGTAGGGCTCATTGTATTCTATTCTTGGCTTCATAGTAGGTTGCAACTTATACAAAACACACAGACCCTGGAATAATCAGTGGTTCCTTTAAATTCTGAAGTAAGTATGAAATGTAAAGTATTAATCATGTATTTATGCCTGGTTTCTACATGTGAGGTAGTTAAGCCTATGCTTAATTTTCTCTCTTTGTCAGCTTCAAAACAGGAAATTGTACTATTGCCCCAAACCTCTGGTGTTCCATTGCTTTTGTTTAGAAGGTGTGAATCTAGTAAAGCATGAACAGAGAGTTGTTGCCAAACTGATGGCTGTATTTCTCTGAGTAGATTGTGTTTCCACAGCTGTCCGTTGGGATGGTTGCTCCCTGTATGAAGTAGTTGTGGAGTCATGCATGTGCCTTGGATTTTAATATTAGATGTTTTAGCACTTCCTATTTTGAGTTTCAAAGTATAGGGACTATCACATGTGCCATTCCAAAAGGTGACATTTCAGCTTTTGTGCCTTTTAGGATAACATGTTGTGAATGAAATGGTGTGTTAGGTAGAGCTTCTGGGGAAGTTTTTTTTACCAACAATAATTTGACATCCCATGTGCTCTATTGTAATAAGAAAGCAAAATAAATAAACTGAACTGGGTGGTCAGGATCCTGTTAGAATGAAAGTAACTACAATTTCCTTTGTAATGATGAAAAGAAAACAGAAACTCTGCACAAATACTTTTAATCAATGTTTAAAGACTAGTCTCAGGCTGTTGCTTGTTTGCCAGGTAGTCTTGGGTGGGGGTAGAAATGGGATGGAAAACAAATAATTACTGTAAAGATAATAGAAATTACTTGGCAAGTGGAATACAAAGTTTTTTCAGACATTGACCAGGCCAGCTTAGCTCACAGTCAACCTGAGTTACTTACCTCTCCCAGCTCTGGATTCTTTCACAGTCTGGATTCCAGTAGGCCTCCCTCATCTGCATTTCACTTTCTGGGGTTTCAGTGACCGGTGGTCAACCACCTGATCTGGAGGCAGGCGATCCTCCTTCTGACTTGTCGTCAGAAGGTCTGTAGTAGCCTAACATGCAATGCCTACGTCATTCACCCCACTTCACCTACTCAGGTAGGCATTTTTTCATCCCACATCATCACAAGAAGAAGGGTGGGTGCCGTACATGGTATTCAGAGAGAGACAAACCAATTCACATAACTTTTATTACAGTACTTTATAAATAATTACTTTATTTTATTATTATTGTTCTTAATCTTTTACTGTGCCCAGTTTATAAATTAAACTTTATCATAGGTGTGCATAGGAAAAGGGGAAAAAAAAACCATAGTATACATAGGTTATGGTACTAGCTGAGGTTTCAGGCATCTACTGGGGGTGTCTTGGGAGGTGTCCCCTGTGGATAATGGGAGCTACCATATTTCAGACTCACAAACAGCAGGAGCTGTTAAGTATGCTAAAATACAGGGCATATGTTAGGTTAGTGGTTTTGTGTTTGGTTTTGTGTTTTAAGATTACTGAATAAAATTTTGTTGCCTCAAAAACTGTCAAATCTAAGAGAACTGTCAAAAACAAGAGAAGTTATCTGTCGCAGAGATGTCCAATATATGGCATGTCTGCTGTCATTTCAATTCTCTCTACACTACTCTGACTGTGATCAGTATTATTAACTGATTATAGTTCTCTTTCCCACTAACCCTAGACTTAGCCTTAAAGTCTTTTTCAAATCAAGAGGTACTGACAGTCTTTTCTAATTAATAAATGAGGATTATTGGAAATTTGTTTGCTATCCCTGATAATTCTAAATTTCCTGATAGAAGATAAATAAGATAGTTGACTATGACTTAACACAAATCACTGAGGTATTTAGAAACTGAGACATAATTGAAATAGGTTGTGTGGCTCTTTCTATTAGCCTATACAGACTAAAAAGGATTTTGAGATATTACGAGGAAAAGCCCTTTAGGTGTCTGATAAACTGTAGCTTTGTCTTACATTTCTAATGATGTATGACATGCATTCCATTTAGGAACTCCCAGTAATATTAGGAAGATTACTTATATAGTAATTTTATTTTTCATCATTTGATCCACAATTTAATTATATTTATAAAAAGATACAAATGGATGCACACACAAACATATATATACACACACACACAGGGACATTCAAGATAGTGTTTTTAGAATAAAGGTAGTTTAACATTCCCTTTGTGTTCTGAGAAACACATGAAATAATGATACTATTGGTAAGTGATGTGGTAATCTTTCATATAGGCTAATTATCCCACAAAAAGGATTCCTACATCGTATTATTTTCTGGTTTTGATAATTTAAAAGTGAATATAACTATAGAAATTTGATAATTTTCATTAAAAAATTCAAAATTGAGTGCAGTTGAAAGAAAACAATTTCTCAAAATCTCTAAAAAATTAATCATTTGGTGAGGATATGATAAGTAAATTCTCCATAGTTGCCACTTTGAAATTAGATTTAAGTAAATCTGCCACTTTATGTTCAGTGTTTTTTTGTTTTGTTTTGTTTTGTTTTTGTTTTTTGCTTTATAAACAATGAAACTGTTCATCTCACTGAGTTATTTTGGGGGCACGAAAAAGTGCAATATATAGATTCATTAACTTGTAATGGCTCATTTTAGTTTCTCATTGAATCGATTTTTTGAGACAGTTACTAACTTGATTTTTTCCTCTACTTCTCTAGTAATAGAAAGGGTATTTTACTTAGGAAAATGTGAATAAAGATAGTGTTGGTTAGAATGCTCAGAAAAGAGATTTTTAAATCTTATTTTAGAAGTGGTGATATCATGCTCATAAACTTTAAATTTTCTTTGTTTCTTTTCTCCTTTTCCTTCTTTGTGAGGCTTTGAGAATAACAAGAGGCATGTCCAAAATTCCCTCTAGCAAGGGAATTAGGTAGGGACAGAAATACATAAACATACTTTGTACATTCTTAATCATTAAATATTTCCAAAGAAATTTTAAAAGTTTTTTTAACAGTCTTTGATTTTACATACAGAAAAAGCACCAAAGTTTGCTTTTTCCACACATTTTAGTAAACACATACCTCTAAAACAAAAGAGAAATTGGACTAAACTTACCAGGTCTTCCATTATTAGCAAGAATGTATTGAGAGCTTCTTAGATGCAGTCCAAACTATTAAACGCAGACCTTCTCTTTAGGGGCTTCCTATTTAATTGGGATGTAACTCAATCTATTAGAGATAATTAAGTAGAAATTAAATGACTATTAATTTTAGACACACAAAAGTCATTTCACTTTGGTGAAATGGAAGAAATATTCATCCACCTGGACAATAAATGTTGAGCATCAGTTATGTTATATATAAGGTATTTTGTGAAGGTAAAGGTAATATTTTGAAATCCTGATAAAGGTTTGCTTTTATTTGCCTTCATTTATGTCACTTTTACTCAAGAAAATTCCCTTGATATTTTTGCTAATAAACATTTCATTAATTTTTTTTTTTTTTTTTTTTTTTTTTTTTTTTAGAACAGAAATTGATGGGGCACTTGGGTATCTCAGTCCTTTAAGTGTCTGCTTTTGTCTCAGGTCATGATCCCAGGGTTCTGAGATAGAGCCCTGCAACAGGCTCCTCCTTCTCCCTCTCCCATTCCCCCTGCTTGAGAATGCTTCCCCTCACTCTCTTTCTGTCAAATAAATAAATAAGTAAAATCTTTTTTAAAAATTGATAAAATAGGCTTAAATTTCATGAATTCTTTAGAAAAGTCATTACCCGGATTATAGTTCTTAGAATTGCTTAGAATGAAATAAAAATATATGTATATATAATATATATATATAATATATATAAAATATATATATTTTTTCCATTATATATTTTCAAATATATATATTTGTGTGTGTGTGTGTGTGTGTGTGTGTGTGTGTGAGAGAGAGAGAGAGTATATTTTAGCACTCAAGATTAAGTTCTATTACATGAATAGTAATGAACATGAAATTATCTTAAAAGTCAGGGCACCTGGTTGTCTCAGTCATTTAAGCAAGCTTCTGACTCTTGATTTTTGGCTCAGGTCATGATTTAAGGGTGATGAGATCAAGCCCTGTGTTGAGCTCTGTACTGGGTGTGGAACCTGCTTAAAATTCTCTCTCCTTCTTCAAATTCAAACCACATTGAGATACCACCTTACACCAGTTAGAATGGCCAAAATTAGCAAGACAGGAAACAGCATGTGTTGGAGAGGATGTGGAGAAAGGGGAACCCTCTTACACTGTTGGTGGGAATGCAAGTTGGTGCAGCCACTTTGGAGAACAGTGTGGAGATTCCTCAAGAAATTAAAAATAGAGCTTCCCTATGACCCTGCCATTGCACTACTGGGTATTTACCCCAAAGATACAAATGTAGCAAAAGGAAGGGACATCTGTACCCCAATGTTTATAGCAGCAATGGCCACGGTCACCAAACTGTGGAAAGAACCAAGATGCCCTTCAACGGACGAATGGATAAGGAAGATGTGGTCCATATACACTATGGAGTATTATGCCTCCATCAGAAAGGACGAATACCCAACTTTTGTAGCCACATGGACGGGACTGGAAGAGATTATACTGAGTGAAATAAGTCAAGCAGAGAGAATCAATTATCATATGGTTTCACTTATTTGCGGAGCATAACAAATAACATGGAGGACAAGGGGAGATGGAGAGGAGAAGGGAGTTGAGGGAAATTGGAAGGGGAGGTGAATCATGAGAAACTATGGACTCTGAAAAACAACCTGAGGGTTTTGAAGGGGGTGGTGGGAGGTTGGGGGAGCCCGGTGGTTGGTATTAAGGAGGGCACGTATTGCGTGGAGCACTGGGTGTGGCACAAAAACAATGAATACTGTTACTCGGAAAAGAAATTAAAAAAAAAAAAAAAGATTCTCTTTCCATCTCCTGCTGCCCTTCCATGTCCCCTCCTGTCTCTCTCTTTCTCTCTCTCTCTCTCTCTCACACACACACACACAGTGGTGGTACACTATGCAGAATGCCACAGTTTGGTAAAGTAATTCTATGTTGATATTAAAATGTGACCAGATACACTTATCTAGACATGAGCACACATCTGACATAAATTGACTTGATAGTTTTCCAGGACTGGGGTTCTAGTTCCTGTACCTATGCCTACTCATCTACCCTCATCTATTGGATAAGTGCCTAGTTAAACAGATGGACCTTGGGCTATGTTCTCAAAACAGGTGACCTCTATCTTTATTGAGCTAAACATTGGGTAAAAGTAGCTGCATTGTGTTATTGTGCTCCTGGCCATGATAATTTGAGTGAAAAGCTACCATTCATTGTTGTTTGTTCTTGGAAATACCTTTTTCTTTATGACTGAATATGTGAAGGGTGGAAGAAAAGAGAGTTTCAGGGATCTGGAAAACTTACAGATAGGGAAGCAGTTCTCAGTGACATATAAAAATAAATAATTTAAAAAATTAATAAATAATCAGCAGGAGTGTGAAGTGCCATATGGTTTTATAAATGTAGGTAGCTGAAATTTTAGAAAACATTTGAATTAGCCAAGAGACGTGGGTTGATCATGAAAATTCTGCCATTCACTGAAGGGTGTAGGAACCAAAATAGAATTCACAACTTCTTTCCTCATGCCCTTGCAACAAGTTACCACTTTAACAGGTACAAATTTTGATCCAGTGCAGGACATTAAGTCCTGGCTACCATCTGTGTAAATACTATACACTCTTGCGTGAAATCAGATAGATTTGGGGACCTGAGTTTCCAGAATGGCTGAAGATTTTATGACATCAGAAGTGTGTTTTATTTATGATTGATAAATGCCATTGCTATCTAGTTCATGTTTGTGGAAATAGTACTGAGAGGAAGGCAAAAGCAGCAATTAGATTGTCCTGTCCTTGGAAGATAATATGAAATAAGATTTGATGCTCTAATATTGACATACTGATAACCTTCAAAGGCATGTGTTCTCTATACATTTTCATGGTATTCTCTTTAGTGTTGTATAAATTATCACATAGTTAACCTCATGGAATTATGAATATGGGCATTTGTTGCTAAAATGATCCATTATTTATCGATGGGATCAGTAACGCTTAGGTATTTGCTTCTCTTAATTACGGCAATGGTTTGTGGACAGCACACTGAAGATCAAGTTAAAGACTCCTACTTCTCTTTCTTAAATGATTTCTTTGGTTGTTTTTTTGTTTGTTTGTTTGGTTTTTGGTAGTTCAAGTTTTTACACAAAGAAAGAGACCCTGGATGCCACACACTTTCTTTATACTGTTGTAGGATTTCTTTTTTTATAATGGCGTGAGATTATGCCTAGGATACATAAGAACTTTATGGAATAAAGCTCAGTGCAGTATGTATAAACTTTTGTTTTCTGGCTGTTATAATGATTAGATAAACGTAGGCATAAGGTTGTTTACTACTTCAGCAGAAACCTGCAATGGAACTTTATGAAGATTTGACCTCTTGAAAGAAATTCAAGTGGAATTATCTTATACTTTGCTTGTTATTTGACTTCTATAAATCTGTGTGCTAGGATAATGTGTAACTATGTAAGAAATGGCACAATATTGTTTTACAAAAATGCGTTTCTTTTCCTCAAATAAAACGTTAGTGCTAAAAGTAATAAATCTGTTACTGGTTAAGGGTTCTTACTGCACAGTGTCTTAGGATAGCTTTATTTGATGATGTTTTATTCAAATTATTATTCTTTTATGTTACATTGTCCTTTGAAACAGTTGAATTGCCTAAATAACATTATTCTATCTCTACTTGATAAATCAGAGAATATAGAAGATTAATTTAGATACAGAATAGAAAATAAAAGAGTCACAATATGTACTTCATTTTATTAGAAGGCAATACATATAAATATAGTCATTTGAAGAGAAAAAAGAGATAGTGAATTATTTTAATTTTCATACCATCATAAAGGAGTAATAAAAGCTATCCTTATATGAAAGTACATTGTGTGAGTCTTTGTGTATTTATGAGACATGATCACCACCAGCTTTTTCTTAAACTATCTGACATATGATAGTTCTTATGTATTATTTTATGTTTTTTGTTTGTTTTGCTTTAAATAGTTCTTATGTATTATTTAATGTTTTTATGTTTGTTTTGTTTTAAACAGCAAACGCCAGTCTTCTTGGAGGAGGAGGTGGTAAGTCCTGAACATCACTTATTTTAAAATATATTTTTTACCACACCAACCACAAAATATTAAGTAAGTTCTATGACACTTTAAAGAAAATTAATTTAGTTATAATTATTAACCACAAAAGTGATAATCTTCTAGAAAATAACTTACAATAAAAGTAAATACATTGGTTTGCCTTAATGTTATTTTAAGACTTCAAAATATGTGGAATACTGTTTCTTTTCTCCTCAAACTCTATTTTACTTTGGCACAAGCTGTAACAGCCCTAAGCTATTGAGACAAATACACATGTAGTAGGTGATGGAGTCACTTTTAATATAAATTCTAAAACAGTACATTTGGAGACTTGTGGATTTAGGTATTTTTCTTTTTTCATCATAATGACTTAAAAAAATATATGGCTTTGTAGTGTGAGAGCTTGATACATCAGCCACTTACTGTGACAAATAAAAAGATATTACTCTTGGCACTTTGCTTTGTCTTTTAGCTTGTTTAGAGGAGAATGAATGAGATCAAATTGAGATGAAGAAGAGAGATTCCTATACTGGGATTTTTTTGTTGTTGTTGTTACTAAAATCTTGGAGATGTTGAAAGATGAAAGCTTTCCTAATCCATCTATATATAATATAGTAGGAGGAAAACTATACAATAGAATAGGGTGCTTTTCATTTAAGACCCAGATGGATATAAATTCATTTGTTTTCTCTCTTTCTCTTTTACTCTTCTTTTCCCTTTGCTCCCTCTTTTCATGTACATAGTTGCAGTAAATGTGATTGCACAGAACTTTAGGCTTTCAAAAAATTTCCTGGCTATCATCAAGATGTTACTGGGTAAATTTTATTTGGAAACTAAAATATTAATCATTGTTCCTATATAGGAATCAATAGATTTTTAGAAAACAGAATCCTGGAAATAGAAATAATAGAAAAACAGTTTAATCTAGAAAGTACTCTTTATATTATCATGTGTTAATGCACATTCTATGGCAGAGTATTTCTTGTCTTCTTCCTTAAATTACTTAGAAAATATAAATTGATAAGATTTCTCATTGTAATTTTGGGAAATGAGAAGGGAAAATTTTCCTTGGGAAATTTTACTGGGAATATCCCAGGACATTTTTATTTCTAGGTGTCTCTTGTCAAGAAGACATTATTAAAATAAATTGCCCATAGTGCTGATTTTCTTACAAAACAAAATATTGGTATTTTAGCAATTTGATGAATACTGTTAAATAGGATAAATCTGTCTCATGTACAAGTAGTCTAGATGTAAACTAGACTGGTTGTATAGTAATTCCATGGTGTCATCAAGCATTCAAGCTCTTAATTTTCTGTTCTTTTTTCCTAGTACATGGAACTCAGGTCCATGGTAGTAACTGGGGTAAATAAATGGCTCTAGCCATTATAGATATGGGGGTCAGGAGGAGTACGAAAGATGGCAAAAGATAAAAAAAGATGGCCCCTAAAGATGGTCATTTTCTTTAAGTAGCTTTCTCTGAAAGTCTACATTAGCCTTAAACTTATCAAAGGGTCATTAATGGATACATGTAATTTCATTCCAGGAAGCAATGCACTCATGAAAAAGTGCTTAATGTTGTATTTTCTTTTCTTTTTTTATTCTGGCCAGGTTATATTTAACTAATACTGGTTATTTCTTATCCATGATACCTTTCTATTTAAAACGTGGTGATCTTAACTGCTTTACAAAGGGAATAAAAACGATATATTTTCATAGAGGAAAATCTCAGATACACAGGTTGACATGTGCCAAGTTTAAGTCTTTTGTTTCAACCAAGCATAGATAATCACAAACAGAATTTTAAGGAACAAACATGCTTGTTTCAAATGGCCATGGCGGGGAAGGGGGAAGAACTTGGTACTTCTGGCATACAACAGATGGGTATTAGGTCATCTGTGTTAGAGGAAGGAGTGACAAGTGGAGTGACATACTTGAAAAAGTTCTTTTTAGTTGAAACCAAGAACAGGGTCAGGAGAAGTTTCTGCAGGTTATTTAGACCTCACTACCAGAGAGAGTGAGACTCTTTCTTTCCTTCTTTTTTCCTTTCTTTACCTCTTCTCTTCTCCTCCCTTCCCCCTCCCCCATCCCTTCTTCCCCCTTTCCTTCCTATTTGTTCTTTTCTTATAGAAGAAGAGTTGACATACAGTGTTGTATTAGTTTTAAGTGTACAACATAATGAGTCAATATTTACAAACATTATGAAATGGTCACTATAAGTCTAGTTATCATCTGTTACCCTACAAAGTTGTTACAATATTATTGACTCTATTCTCTATGCTGCACATTACATCCTTATGTGTTATTTATTTTATAATTGGAAGATTGTACCTCTTAATTTCTTTTACCTATTTCATCCATCCCCTTACCCTCCTGCCCTCTGGCAACCATCAGTTTGTTCTCTGTATCTTTGAGTCTGTTTTATTTTGTTTTATTGCTTATCTGTTTTTTTATTTTATTTTTTAATGATATTTTGTTTTTTAGACTCCACATATGAATGAAATCATATGGTATTTGTCTTTGTTTGACATATTTTACTTAGCATACTACCTTCTAGGTCCATCCATGTTATTGCAAGTGGCAAGATATTCTTTTTATTGATGGGTACTATTCTGTTGTGTGTGTGTGTGTGTGTGTGCATATATATGCACACACACACACACACACACACACACACACACATGATCTCCTATATTTCAATCCATTCATCTGTCTCTGGATATTTACGTTGCTTCCATATCTTGGCTATTGTAAATAGTGCTGTGATGAACATAGGGGTGCTTGTTTCTTTGAGTTAGCCTCTTCATTTTCTTCAGATAAATACCTAAAAATGGAATTGCTAGAAGTAGTGTTCTGTTCCCTAATAAGGAAGGGGATAGTGGAGGATTTGATAGGCAATAAGTAGTTCCTGCCATGATGGGAAGGCAGCTACTATTCAGAAAGCCTTGCCGTGCTGCTTTGTTTTTAATGTATGGAAATACAGTTGGTGTCCACAGAACTAACTCTGGTGTTTGGCCTGTATGTCCTTATGGTTCTTCTAATCTGTGTGAGAAGATAATATCATGAATGTTTAGCAGTGTCAAGAAATTCAGGAATAGGCAAATTCAGGTTTCTATTTACCTGAAGTATATACTTTACTTCTTCCTCTAGATGGTTGATTTTGCTAAAATGCAGTTTATGCCATAATTTCTAATTTCTGAATTCTAAAATTAGTGACTTGGCATCATCATAAAGATAAATTACAAGTATTTAAGATGGCTGTAATTTCTTTCTTTAAAGTAGGTCATTGATGGGTTTAAATTTATTTATGCACTTCTAGACATGTCAGGATTGCTCTAAAGTATGTCTGATTTTTGGAAAGCTATATTTAAAAATTAAAGTTAAGGAATATTTTTAGTCCTTTCTGAACGGAATTTTGGTCTTCTGATTCTATGACAAATCTTTTTAATCCTGTCAGTGATGTTTATAAAATAATACTTATTAATCATCCAATAAGGGACAATTGAATTGATGTTAATTCTCTTGGATTTAATTGAGGTTTCCTTTATTGACTTGAATTAATATCCCTTCAAAAGTCTCTAAAGGGAATAATTCTTTGATTGACTGAACAATCTGATCAAGAAAATTTGACACTGCAGGAAAAAAAATAATGTTATATTAAGTACCATTTCTTCAGGCCCTCAAGAAGGCTTCGCCCCAATTGTATGTAAGTAGTACTTGAAATTTAGACAAAATAAGACAAAATCAGTGTATATAAAATTAAATTATCTGTTAAATCTTCACATTCTGTTGTTCTTTTCTGAGTGCTTATAAACCAAGAAAAGAAGTTTCCTGAAAGGCGATTTAAAAAAAAAAATGGCCTCAATCATCCTCTCAGTTCTGATTTGAAAGTGAGAGAATCTCTTCCCATTGGTGTGAATTTTTATCTTTGGGCTAGAGGTTGTTCTTTCTAGGAATTTAGTGTCACTGACTGCATTCATTATAATGAACACTGGTGATGGGGTCACAACTACCTAATCATTTCAGGTGAAATGCTTGGTAAACTTGATCATCTCTGTCTTTATTTCCTGGATATGTTAAAAGCAGAGACGAATACCAATTTCTTACAAAAGTATGTGGCTGGTCTGTGATGACTGGATTCTACCTTTCAGGAAGCCTTTACATTGCCTTTGCATACCATTAGAATGCTAAAAAAAAAAACCCTTGGAATTTGTAATAATTTTTTACAAGCTTTCTATCATTGCTACCAGTACTACCCTGTATAGCTCGCTGTTTGGCACATTGATATATAAACCAGATAATTTAGACATTTTATTAGTAAGCATAGGTTATATTATGTGTGGTAGCCAGTAAGCGTAAAAATCTTTGTGGCTTAATAAAATGAGTTTTATTTATTGAATAGGACTGTTGGCACTCCTAACTATCCTATGGGGGCAATACAGAGACTTGGGCTGTTTTTATCTTGTAGCTACACCATGTGATGTGTAGCTGCTAAGAATGTCACAAAGCAGGAGGAGAGAGCTGGAGGATTTTGTGAAATATATTTACAGACCAGTTTGGGAATGTCTTATATCACTTCTGTTCGTATTTCATTGGTTAGAATTCAGGCAGGTGATCCCCCAACCTAACTACAAGGAAAGTTGGGAGGAATGGAGTCTTCCAGAGTTTCCAGGAAGAAGAAATGGTGTGGTAAATACATAGCGACTATCTCTGCCACCGTGTTCAAGTGAGATCAGTGTTTATTATTATTATTAAATTAATGGTGAGGAAAATGAAGCTCTGGGGGATTTGCTGACTTCTTTGATGCCGTACAGCTTATAAAGGGTACTTCTACTCTAGAGCTCTTTGTCTTTGCTCTGTGGTTTTTAATATGTGTTTGCTCTTTAGATTTGCTGTTTCTGTGTACAGGTAGATAACTGCTTACACCAGGAAAAATGAATGAGGAGATGGGGAACATGCATTTGAGATATGGATGATGTTTTCCTTGGCTTATTTTCACAAGTCTCAAACGCAATTGATAATTTGAACATGCACACAATGGCAGTGTCTTATAGTATTTAGATTGTTTTGGATTGCTGCCCAGATTCATGTACCTTTTTTGTGTATTTAAGGTTCAGTCTTAGAATACACTGTATTTTAAATACCTGTTCACTCATCTGTAATAAGAATGTTTTACATGCACAAAGTCTTGTGGTAAACTTTTGGAATATATAATTTAAAAAAAAACAACCTTTGCATTTAGCTTCAAATTATGTGGAGAAGCAGAATTAGGAAGGAAAATCAGATTTTTTTTAGGAAAAAGAGTTGCACATTTTATTATTTAACAAAGGAAAATCAGAATTAAAGAGCTAATTCCTCAATTCCTTTAGATCATTACATTAAATAGATCAGAAGATAATTTACAGTCTCTTACTTTAGATAATGTTTTTTCTCCTCTCGTTGTCACAATAATTAATGTAAGACCAGTAACTGCTGATAGAAACCAAATAGGACATTATTTATGGGATTTTCTTCCTTTACCACTCTGTCAAAGCTTCTGAGTGTTGAAACCTGAGGCATAATATTAGACTTTTAAAGTAACATTTCCTGATAGAGTGGCAATTTAAGTTTGGGTTTTTATACAAAACTTAGTAGGACTGCTGTTTTAATCACATACACACATATATTTGTATCAATACTATAATTTTCTAGCTTATCCTTGAGGTGACTCTATGGCAGGTTAATCTTAAAAACTCTAAGTGTAAGCAACTATCACTAAAGAAACACTCAGGCCCACCCAGATGGATTGTAAAGGAAAGCCATTTTTCTAGAATGAGAACATAGCATATATTAACACATTTACTATTTCCAAAGGCTTCTTGCTCTTTTTTGTACCCCCTTAGATTAGCAAGGTTCACTGGCCTTGGGTTAGAAACTGCTTCTCTGAAGTCTTTTATTTCTTGTTTGGACAGTACTATGTGCAGAGATAATTCCTTTTTGTTATTAATGGCCATTTATATGTTCATGCAGCTTGTGTGAGGTGTCAAAAGGCATGCTTCAAAAGCCCTAAAATCATAAAACTATTTGGTGTTATGCCATCAGTGTTTCCTCACTCACTCATCATCTTTTTCTACATACAGACACACAGATGTACAGATATTCATTCATTCATTCATTCATTCATTCAGCAAATACTAGTTCAGTAACTACTGGGTGTCAGTTTTAATTATTGATTTGGCAATAAACACAGCCCTTTCCCTGTGACTAATCATGGTCCCTGTTTCATTGATAGAATTCTCCAGGTTCTTTCAAAGGTTTCAGGTATCAGATTTCTTCTTTAAAAAGCAGAACAAATATCTGGAAAACAAAAACAAAAACAAAAACCTCTTTTCATGAAAAATCCAATTTGTTACCAAGAATTCCCAACATGAAAAACAACGTATTTCAAGAGCTTTTTGAGTGTGTTTAAGTGGGTGTATTTTCATAAATTACTTTGTAAACATTCACAAGCAAAGTGGAATGCCTTCTCACCCTCTTTCTATACACCAATTGGATTTCCCTTGGCATATATCACTCCCCACAGAGATTCTGTGTTTTCACTCTTGATGAACATCGAGATCTGGCCCAGGTCTTGGGCTTGCTGGGAGGAATCTCGGATAATGGTCAGCAGTGAGTGACCAAGGCTAGTGAAAGCAGGTAGGTTGTTGGGGTTGCCCCTGAGGTCATCAAGCATGTCTGGCAGTGAGTTAGCCAGCTGGCCTATGCTCAGTAGGCGAAGGGGTCCCAGCCATGGGCCTGGAGAGTAGTCTCAGTCATGAGAGAGCAGCATGGCAAGAGAAACTCAGGAACCCTGGCCTTGCTGGTCTGCAGTAACCCAGTCTTAGGAGCAGAGCTACAGGAAGGGATGTGATGCTAAACAATAGAAAACAGGCTTAATCATAAAAAAATGGGCAGAAGATATGAACAGACACTTCTCCAATGAAGACATACAAATGGCTATCAGACACATGAAAAAATGTTCATCATCACTAGCCATCAGGGAGATTCAAATTCAAACCACATTGAGATACCACCTTACACCAGTTAGAATGGCCAAAATTAGCAAGACAGGAAACAACCTGTGTTGGAGAGGATGTGGAGAAAGGGGAACCCTCTTACACTGTTGGTGGGAATGCAAGTTGGTGCAGCCACTTTGGAGAACAGTGTGGAGATTCTTCAAGAAATTAAAAATAGAGCTT
Source organism: Lontra canadensis (assembly GCF_010015895.1). Taxonomy (NCBI): domain Eukaryota; kingdom Metazoa; phylum Chordata; class Mammalia; order Carnivora; family Mustelidae; genus Lontra; species Lontra canadensis. Next base: position 16,600,384 of record NW_022631010.1, read on the forward strand.
CCCTATGACCCTGCCATTGCACTACTGGGTATTTACCCCAAAGATACAAATGTAGCAAAAGGAAGGGCCATCTGTACCCCAATGTTCATAGCAGGAATGGCCATGGTCACCAAACTGGAAAGAACCAAGATGCCCTTCAACGGACGAATGGATAAGGAAGATGTGGTCCATATACACTATGGAGTATTATGCCTCCATCAGAAAGGACGAATACCCAACTTTTGTAGCCACATGGACGGGACTGGAAGAGATTATACTGAGTGAAATAAGTCAAGCAGAGAGAATCAATTATCATATGGTTTCACTTATTTGCGGAGCATAACAAATAACATGGAGGACAAGGGGAGATGGAGAGGAGAAGGGAGTTGAGGGAAATTGGAAGGGGAGGTGAACCATGAGAGACTATGGACTCTGAAAAACAACCTGAGGGTTTTGAAGGGGGGTGGGTGGGAGGTTGGGGGAGCCAGGTGGTTGGTATTAAGGAGGGCACGTATTGCATGGAGCACTGGGTGTGGTGCAAAAACAATGAATTCTGTTATGCTGAAAAGAAATTAAGAAAAAAAAAAAAAGAAAAGAAAACAGGCTTAAATCTTGACTGCGTCAGGTAGGATTGATCTTAGACACTGCAGGAGGTTAAGCCTGCTAGAGATCAGGAGACAGAGAAGTGAGGAAAGAGAGGGAAAGGAGGATGTAGGGGCCAGGAGCCAGGCCAGGTCTGCCAACATTCAGCTATGTACTGAACCAGCCTACCTTTGTCCTTTCTTCCTCCCTTCTTTCCTCTCCCTCTTCCTTCCTCGTCCCCTCCCTTTTTTCTTTCCTTCCTTCCTTTTTTTTTTCCTCTTTCTCCCTTCAACAGCATGTTGGATTACCTCTTATAAGCTAGTTTTGACATTGAGATGGCAAAGATTTTATAAATAGGTGCAGTTAGAACTATAAATTTTTATTTACCCATTAGTATCTTAAAAACTAGAAAGGTTCTTAATACAGGATAAATGAAGCAGAAAAGATGAAGTCAACATCTTGGAGTGGTTAGGGAAGACTTTCCAGAAGAGGTGACACTTAGAGGATAAATATCTTTTACCAGGAGAAGAATGTAAAACCCACTCAGTTTTATTTCCTGCTGTGTGATTTCGATATCATATAGATATCCTGCTGTACTTCAGTTATACCCCTTACTGTTTATCAGTCATAGTATCTGGACCTTGGTTAAACAGTTTCCTCTGACCATCCAGGTATGTCACTTAAAATGGGGTCAACAGTGTTAGAATTGAAGAAAGGAACTCTTGTGCTAGTGCTATTGGCAGCAAACTTCCACCAGAGAAACCAAGGCAAAGTGGTCATCCCCAAAACAGGCTCCTCCCTGCCGTGTCTTCTCCTCTGATTACCTTACCTGCATGCATCTCAGTCTAGGGACGAGCTCTGCAGCTGCCCACACCAGCTGAATTTCGAATATATGATTTCCTCATTCCACATAAGTTTGTCTAGTTCTATTCTTAGAAGTTTGACCCAGCGATGGTTGCCCTAATCCTGTCTGCCATTTGTCATTAAGCCTCCCAGATGCTTCCTGGTGGAGGAAGGATAAGGGTATGAGGTCCAAGTCATGTCTGTGCTTGAACTTTCCTATTGTAATGGCCATTCCAAGGGCATGCTTTGTTTATACACCTCTAACTTTGATCACCATGATGCCTTTATTCTAAAACTAAATTTTAAAGTTATTCTTCATATTGACTCAGTATCTACTCCCCTTTCTAAGCAAAACTACACCATCTAAAAACCGTGTCAGAGGGGCAGCCCTATGCAGATTATATGCCTCTTCTCATTCCAGCCATAGCTGATAGAACCTGGAAGGATACATTTTCCAGTTAGGGAATAAACTTCCTGAAACGGAGACTTTTTAAACTTATCTTTACAGCCCTGGCAGCTTCTACTGTATAGTAGACACTTTATTTTAATTTTGAGATATTATTCTTATCCTAGATTCTTAACATGTTTAGATATTTCAGTTTTGTATAGATTGCTCTGCAAAGATAATTTCTTTATCTTTAGGTGATCTCTAAATGAAAGAAACAAAACTTTAAAAAATGCTTATAACACACAACCTGAAGATCATATTTATATTTATGCAGTAATTATTTTAAACATTGTATTTACTTTTATTTATAAAAGTTTATATAACCAGCATCTCATAATTTTCATTAAATACTATGATTATATGCCTTGAATCCTGGAGGATAAAGAGAACAATATTTATTTGTTATAGATGTAAAAATGAAATACACAAAATTTGCTTTCCATGGATTCCATGGAAAGAAGGGAAAGCTCTTTTCTTTCATTCATGTTTTGTCACATTGCAGGTATTTTACCAGTTATAACTTTCAATCAGAAATATTATTTTCATTATTGATTTTTCTTGGTTGGATTCATCAGCAAAATTTTAAAGTGCTAATGTGCCAGTTAATGAGATTCGACTTTCATTTAGAAATAGGATTAAGGACACACCGTAGGAAAAGTTTTTAAGATAGTTGGCTTAGCTGTTGAACCTTGTACTTGAAAAGCATTGGACAATGAAAATTATGGGCAGTAATCTCTTAATATTTTACTTGATGAGGTTTCTCATTGAAAATAATGAATTGATTTTGTAATATACTTCTAATTTAAAATATTAAGATATGAAAATGGGAGGTAACTTAGAAATAAAAGTGTGAACATTGACCCCATAACCTCTATTTTATGATTAATTAAAATAAATAATCACCTTTTAGGTTCATAGTTTTGTTTTATTAAAGATAATTGATTCTTTTCTCTGATGTAGGCTTCATTTCATTAGCTTGTGGGTGTTTCATAAAACCTTTGTTCGATCCTTGTGTTCAACCTTTAGAAGAAAAATACAGATGGTTGCTCACCTAACAGTTTGAGAGTTTTCTGAGATTGTGAAGGTGCATAAGCTATACACACTCAATAAAAACTGTACTCTGAATTTTGAGTTTTAATCTCTTCCCAGGCTAGTGATATGTGAGATGATACTCTTCTGATGCTGGGCAGTGGCTGTAAACCATAACTCCCAGTCATTCATATGATCATGAGGGTAAACTACTGATATGCTTACAACCATTCTGTCCCCATACAACAATTTTGTTCTTTCATTTTTAGTTTAGTATTCTGTACATTACATGAAGTATCCAACTCTTTAGTATGAAACAGACTTTGTGTTAGATGATTTTGTCCAATTATAGGTTAATAGAAGTGTTCTGAGAACATTTAAGGTAGGCTAAGCCAACCTATGACATTTGGTAGTTGGGTGCATTAAATGCATTTTTGACTTACGACATTTTCAACTTATAATGGGTTTATCAGGATGTAACCCCATCATGAGTCACAGTGGATCTCTAAAGTAAAGATATTTACTCTTAAGTTTTCATGGCTGAAGTTCAACTTATTTTAAAATCTGAATTGCACTTAAATTAAGATGATACATCTTATCTTTATTAAATCTTTCATTGAGTTATGTGAAGAAATATTCTATGTGCATTGTGATAGCTGTTTTCCCTGTTAATAATATTAAGCATTGAGACTTAGAAAATTTTGGATTAAATAGTGATATCATTGCAGAACAGATAACATGGGAGGGGATTTTTCACACATTTATTATTGGGAGAAAGAGACCCAGCAAGATTGAGGGAAGGATTTTAGACACAAAAAATATAGTAGACCGAGGAAATCAAAAAACCTTTTTGCAACAAACTCACATAAATTATGGGTAAGATATAATAAAAAATTAATATAAGTATATCAGACAGCTTGCAAGTAGGAATGGGAATCCTTGGATATAAACAAGGATTATATCCTTGGATCTATAAACAAGGGAGTACTGAAAAAAAAAAGTGAATTAGAACTATAAGACTATATATTATTGATGCCTTCATGGTAGTATACATGGTGATGGGGGATTAGATACCAGGGGTATGAGACTTGTTCTCATTTGGGGATACAAAATAGGACTGTATAAAGTTGGGGGTTAAAGCTTAGATTCTCATCCAAAGCCAAGATTTGTTATACTTGAAAAAAATTCCCCATTAGCTCAAGAAAGGTATAAAGAAGATTCCTATCCCCCTCACCCACCTAAAAATTAAGTATCCCAAGCCTGCAACTTCATTGTGTTTAGTATTTAAATTTATATTACTTATGTCTAAGAATCCCAAACCCAACAAATTAACATAAAAATTGGTCCTAGGGGTTATTATCAAAGGCAAATTTAAAATCACTCTGGAGGTAAATGCCCAATACCCAGGCCACAGGGTATTCTCACAAAAGAAAAAGCCCTGCCAAAATGATGTAAGTATCAGAAAATACAAAACACATGAGGAAATTTAAAGTGGAGAAGGCTGATAAATGCTACCTAACCCAGGTAATCAAAGTCACAACCAGCAGTGATAAATCATGCTGATAAGATGTGCCTTTAAATGATTAAATGAAAATGCTGTTTTCATTGTTTCATTTTCACATTATTTCATCTATAACTCTTATCTAATTGAATGATATATCAAACTTATTTTACTTTACTTTATTTAAATATTTTATTTATTTGTTTGAGAGAGAGAATGAGCAGGAAGGAGAGAGAGAGAGAGAGAGAATCTGAAGGAGACTCAGTGCTGAGTGCAGAGCCTGATGTGGGGCTCAATTCCACAGCTGTCAGATCATGACCTGAGCCAAGAGTAAGAGTTGGACACTTAACTGACTGAGCCATCCAGGCACCCCCAGAGAAATTTTAATAGAAGAGCACTCTAAAAAATATTTGATCAGTATACCTCAAAACTATAAAGGTCATCAAAAACTAGGAAAATCTGAGAAACTCTCAAAACTAAGAGGAGTAATGAGATTTATCAGCCCACTGAAATGTAGTATCCTAAAGGGTATTCTGGAACAGAAGAAAACATTAGGTAAAATTAAGAAAATGTGAGTAAACTATGGAACTTAGATAATAATACTATGTTAATATTAGTTCATAAATTACAACAAATGTACCATACTCGTTTAAAATATTAATAATAAGGGAAACTGAGTAAAGGTACGTGGGAACTCTCTGTACTATCTTCTCAATTTCTCCATAAAACTAAAACTCTTCTGAAAGATAGTGTATTCTGAAAAAAACAGGAATCAGTCCAAAATGCACACCAAATATGTAAGAGTCACAGTGAGCATCAAGACTAGACTCCTAATCAGGGCTCCTGGGTGACTCAGTTGGTTAAGCATCTGACTCTTGGTTTTGGCTCAGGCCATGATCTCGTGGGTCATGAAATCAAATCCTATGATGGACTCATGCTAAGTAAGGAGTCTGCTTCAGATTCTCTCTCTCTGCCCTTACCCCTATGTGTATAGTTGCTCTCTCTCTCTAAAATAAATAAGTATATCTTTAAAAATTAAAGCAGGACTCCCATGAAACTAAGGTAGCCAGACAGCATCCTAATAAAAAATACCAATCAATATGTTTTACATGATTAAAAATCTAAAAATGAGAGTCCAAACTCTAAGAAAATGATAAAATAACAAAAAGAGACAGATGTGAGAAAGAGACAAATTGAAATCCTAATGTGAAATATTAGGAATATTAGTGAAATATGTGAAATTAAAAAACTCTAAAACAGATTTGTATAAAATATTAGACATAACCAAAGAGAGAATTAATGACTTAGAAAATAATACTGTAGGAATTACCCACAATGCATCACAGAGATAAAAATGGTAAATATGAAAAGACGGGACAGGGAGAAAACTGAGAGAGGAAGAGCATCCAATATGTATATAATGGGAATTCCAGAAAATAAAAGAAAGAAAGGCAATATTTGAAGAGATAATGGTTGATAATTTTTCAGAATTGCCTCAGAGATAAGTTATCCCATAAAATGCACATACTGATTTCTAGTGAGAAAAAATTAAATCAAGCATTATAGTGAATCTGTAAACATGAAAGAGAAAGGTAAAAACTTAAATGACACCAGAAAGAATTTTGTATAAGAAACAACTTTTTGACTGACGGAATTATCAGCAACAATAGATGCTAAAAGGCAACAACATAACATTTGGGAAAAATGGATATTATCCTGGATCTTCTTTATCCACAAAAACTATCATTCAATATTTATGCAAAAATAGACATTTTCATATAAATATTGAAAAAAAATTAATCATAGACCCTTGCTGAAAACTACCAAAATGTCAACTTGAGTAAGAAGGAATTTGAATTGACTTTCTATAACTCAAAAAGATTGTTATGACAAGTCTACAGTATTATTATTTTTCAAAGTTTTTAGTGTAGAAAATTTTATACATGTAGAAATGTAGAGTAATATAGTAATTCAGTTTTCTCATCAAGCAGCTTCAGCGATTTTCAGTTCACAGCTAATGTTTCATCTATACCTCCATCTACTCAAAAACCTAGATTATTTTGAAGCAAATCCAAGAATCATACTCTGTAAATATTTTGACATGCACCTTTAATAGGTAGGGGGTGTATTTTTACTCTTTTTATTTTAAGATAATAAAAATATGAATTTTAAAGCTAAAAAAACTCCATAATATCTTCAAATGTCCAGTATTGTTCATACTATTCCTTCTATTTTATAATTTTTTACAGTATATTTGCTTGAATTGGTATACAGATAAGATGTTTTTTCCTAATTGTTAAATCTTTTATGTCTCTTTTAATATATGAATTCCTTCTTCATATCTGGTCTCAATATGTATCTCTGAAAGATAGTCTTTCTGTATGTTTACGCTTTCAAGTAGATACCTACTTAACTTATTTTGTTTTCATTTTGTTTTTGATTTTGGGAGATTGCATTTTAAAATGTAGTTTTATAATTGGTAAACATTTTATGTTACTTTTATAATTCTGTTTCATAGTTAACTTTTTGGGAAAAAAGTAAAGTTTAAGTCATTCTGTCAAGAAATGTTTGGATAAGTATATCATACTCAAAGATAGGAATATATAATTGCAAAATAATTAAAAACAAACAAACAAACAAACAAACCCTGAGAGCCCCTTTTTCAGACATGGAAATTTCTTGTAAAAATTCTGGACTTTTATAAGCTTTCCTACTGTGTTTGGCTAGCTAAATGGTACCCAAGCTCTTAGACACAGAGATTTATATCCACCCCACCAAATGGCTCAGAGTTAGGAAGTACTTTACGTAGCTTCCAGGATATGTCTATTTATCTTCCTAATTATATAGTACCTCTGGTATAATGCTTGGGTAGCTGATCTACTTGTATTAAAGGTCCACTTTTTCAAAAGTATACAAAGGAAAAGTTTGTTAAGTTCCTGTTTTAAATATCCATTCCTTACCCCCAGGGAGACTCTGAATGTGACCTGTAAGGGTACAGTAGGAAGTAAAAGTCCAAGCATATACTACAGGTCATGTCTCTTGCATTGTAGGATCATTAGATTATATCCCTTCAGTTTCCAGGGGATATTGGTTTTCTTTACTGTTATCTTTTGTGGCTCCCTAGGAATACAAGGTGGGACAATTTCTTGAAAAGCAACTTTATAATCTTTTTATTTTCAGCACTGTTAAGAATCCTTTTCCCTTCTTTGGAGCTGCCTTAATTTGATTCCAAACTGAGACTATGCAGTGAGGTGTAGGAAGGAATAAACCTGGCCACTTCTGAATGGCAGCGAATCCAAGGAGATGCCAGGAGTCTAATCACAGACATCGAGGATATTCTTCTCTCAGAAAGTCCTTCTATTTTACATGATCACTTATTGCTACAGCTTTGTCTTTGGCCAAAAGTCATTAATTGTTTTTGCTGTTATTTTTTATGAGTTAGGACAAATTCATTATTTTGTGACCTAGTTTCCTTTTCTGAAAAGATGGTTATAATATGTAACAACTTTACAGAGGTGGAATAACTAATTGCTCATTGTAAAGTGCTTTTCGAATACAAAGTGGTTATTACTGCAGTTGTCATTATTATTATCATTATAGTCTAAAACTGAGAGATGAAAGGTGCTGGATAATTGTAAGATATGGTGATGTTATATCCAAATAAAGAAGAGTAACTTGAATTGTTGGATAACAGAAATCCAAATACCCGTGTGTGGTAGAGGAGAGTTTCTTTTGTTGGAAGATAATACAGATAATTGTGCTTTAGTTAACCCCAAGTAAACCCAAAGATTTTACATGTAAATAGAGACAGAAGATTATTCTAACAGCAGTTCTTTCATACTGTGTAGTGGTAGTTGTAAGGAACCTTTCTTTCAACCATTTAAATGCCCAGAGTGAGAAATTATTATATCCTAGAATATGAAGTATTCCAGCTTCATGCAACACTACTAGGCCAGGAAAAGTGAGCTAAACACCCTTTAAAACAGGACATTCACTGAAACTATCACTGAAAGCACTGAAAGAGGAACAAGAAATATCAGGATATCCCTATTCAGGCAATTACTTGGCCCTGGGGAGGAGAAAGGATTCTACAAAACAGAACTGATGGCCCATTCAATGTGTTTGGCCATCAGGCAGCCGGGCTAAAAAGTTGGAGGAGGAAGAGAGGAATCCAACAGAAGCTGACTGAACACATGAGGGTTGGAAGGGGGTGGTGTCCTCAAACTTGGAGGACTGCAGAGGAGACCCATCAGGCCTCTCATCCTGGATCTGAATGGCATTTGCAGAGACTTGGGCACTGGTCTGGAGCCAAGGGCTCAGTGCTGAGATCTATATGAAGACTCCAGGTCTGAAAAGGTAACCTAAGTCAAACCCCAGCTCCTAAAGTATCTGAGTCTCCAAAAATGGTTTTGGAAACAGGGATGAATAGAACTTATGTGTGGGGAGTGTGAGTAGATTCAACTGTGAACAATTTGGAGGAAGAAGAAAGAGGATAGAAAAATGTACATCATCAGTGCATTCTCTCAGAGATGATAAGCAAGAGGTGATGTGTCAGGAGCTTGTAACTAAAACAGTTCCTCTGCTTCTGCTGCAGGGTTATTTCTGGCCAAAAAAAAAAAAAAAAAAAAAAAGTCCCATAAATAGTTGCAAGGGGCACAAAACCCTCTGCTAAAGTAAATATGCCAATTTCTGCAACTTCCTGTAGACTGAGCACATCCAAGGGCTCAGATTCACAAATGTGATATACATAATGTCCATACCTGCAGGGTCAGCTTTGCAGGACATAGTTCACAAAGACATTTGTAAATCTCCAAGCTTCATTTCTACTATAATTATAAAAAATGTAATTCACTAGTTGGGTTTTGTTAAACCAGGAATGATTCTACATGCCTATTAGTCCAAAATCCCCTGCTCTTTGTGCCTTATTCCTGCTCATCGTCTAGATCTCTGTTTAGTAGTCCTCCAGAAGACCTCTCTGCATGGCCTAGACACATTTGGAGTATAACCCTTCCTGCTGTGTCTCCATCTCAGTTAGTGTGTTTTCTTAGGTTAACTGTCTGTCTTCCCTGTTTAGTTATAGGTTCTGTGATAGCATGGACTGTGTCTGTCTTGTTCATTTGCTGTATCCTCAGAACTGTGAAGAGTATCTGACATATACTAGGAATAGACCAACTAAATGTTGGACCGATGATTAAGGAAATGATACTAATAACTAATTTGTATGGGATACTGGCTCTATTCTAGGTACTGTACTAAGGTTGGTACCTGCAGTATCTCCTTCAGTCCTATCAGTTGTCCTAGGACATGGGAACCAATATTCTCACTTTATGGGTGAATGACTGAAAGTCCAGAGAGGTTAGGATGTCAGCATATTGGCAGATCCAGTATTTTTATTGAGTCTCTCTGACTTAACATCCCCGTCTTTTAATCATTACACCATTAATTCAAGATTTTAAGTTAATCTGGAATTAATTATGGATATAAAGGCATAGCCATAAATTTATGTATCTTCAAATGCTCCTCTTTTGATTTCTCTGGATAACAAATTTTATTCTTGAACTCCAGTGTCTCCTCCCTATGTCTAACTCTCATTCTCTGGAAATAGCTATGAAAACGCAGAATTATTTTCTGGAAACAGAAGAAGCAGTAATTACTAAGCTTATCTGCCCTTCTGTTTGAGAATTGTCCCGCAGTTCAAGTAAGCTACAGTGTCCATTCTTGAACCTAAGAGTTCTTCCCTATACTTCATCCTGAGAAAATATTTCCAATACTCTGAATCTGTGAGGATTTTGTCATATTTTTAAATAAAAGAAAGCATTATAAAACTGAAAACCTCTTTGACTTATCTTCCCAGTTTTATTTTTCCTCCCCACAGAGAGTCATTATCATGCATTTGATGTACATCCTTCTGTTTGTCATAGTTCTACATACCCACGTATCTATAAACAATAGGTAATATTTTTTCATTTTAAAACTTTGTGTAAGTACATTATATATTACAGGCATTTTTTTTCAGTAAGCATTGTTTAAACGTATATTCATGGAGATAAAGGGACCACTAATTACAAAATGGTTACTTTAAGGATACTTTTGGTTGAAATAAGAATGGCCTTCAGCCTTTAAAATGCAGGTCTATAAATAATGCAGCTTTTTGGAACATACATACCAGTTGTGCAAAAATATGTCTTCATTATCTTGGTACAGCCAAGTCTTTTTAGTGAAGAAAAACTGTCATGTTGGGCATACATTTTAGAAAAGGCAATAGTACTAAATCTCAGCCCCCATAAGTTGGAATGTAGCATAGTAGTGCATGTAGACAATATTCAGGTTGGTGCTCTTAAATTCTGTCTAGTTCTTCCTTGTACATATCAGGCAACACTAGTAGTAGAAAAGAAAAATTCATGCCAGTCTTTGGACCCGAGAGTTCAGAGGATATGTCAATGCTTCTCAAATACTTTTGCAAAGTATACAAAATGACCTTAATATAACATCTAAAAAGATTTCTTGTATTTGGTTATTTCCCCTTGAAATAGAGAACTCCAACAACAATTATTATTAAATAATGCTCTGAATTAGGGTTCTGAACTTTAGTGTGCAGTCAGAATTGCCTGAAGGGCTTGTTAAAACACAGATTACAGAGCCCCATATCCAGAGTTTCTGGTTTAGTAGGTCTGGGGTGGAGCCTAAGAATTTACATTTGTAACAAGTTCCCTGCTGAAGCTGGCATGCCCATCTGAGGACCACACTTTGAGAATTTCTCCTCTAAAAGAAAGTGATTAAAGAGCAGACTTAAAGCTATATAACAGTGAGGAGGTTGGTAAATCCTCTCCTCCCCAGCCCTCCTGACCCCACCCAAAAAGCAGCTATAAACCTGGACAAAAACACCCCACAACCATTTCAGATCTCTGGAAATCAAACATTGGAATACAACAGTCTGAAAGAATTTATGCTTCAAAAGTTGTTGAACTTCAGATAAGAATGGTGGAACTCTTGACATTCTTGCTCTCATCTCTTCTTTCCTATTTTGGTCAGTGTGGAAGTTCTGCAGAAAGGGGCAGGCTGTGTTGCTGTGGTCAAGAGACTCACTTGACTCAGATGTGGTGATGATCATGCCCCGCAGAGTTGTTAGTGGAAATCAAGATCTTGGCCAGGGGAAGGGTCAAAGCCTGAGGTTGTGGCTGTGTTTGGGACAAGCATATTTCTGGCCAAGGCTGAACATGTGCATTAGAGTCCAGGGGGGCTCCAAGATTTTTATATACTCCCAGCCAATCCTGAGGCTGTATCTACATGCATAGAAGACACACAAGGCCCAGCAGAATATAAAAGCCAAAGAAGACTTGAATATAGTCTGAGCTTTGATTGTGCTCTCCTACCCACACAAAGATCTATCAGCAGAGAATGGAAGCCTAACTCAGTCAATGGTGTTTGAGCAAGATGACTGTCCAATCATTGGCTGACAACTAGACTACAATGAAATGGGCAACCTGTAGCAAGCTAGGATTAAAAATAAAAATAGGAATTTAAAAACCTAAGCAAAGATATAAGAAGAAAAAATACCATGGGGAAAAACATTTCACAGATTTAGCTTAGGTAAGTTATTAAACAAAACAAATAAAAACAACTAAAGAAACAAATAAGCAAAAAAACCCCAAACCTCCCAACAATGATAACCCTCAGATGGAAAATAATCAGATTACAGAATTGTTACAATATATTATCCAAAATTACCAGTTAAAAAAAAAAGAGATAGAGAGAGAGAGACAGACAAGACATGAGAAGAAATGGGAAACTGAAGAAATATACAGTTAGGAAGTAAAATGGTGATTGGCAGGAGCCCAGGGAAATGGGGAGTTATTGTTTAATGGGTACAAAGTTTCAATGTGGGAAGATGAAAAGTTCTGGAGATTAGTGGTGGTGATGGTTGCATAACAACATGAATGTACTTTATGACACTGAACTGTGCATTTACAGTTAAAATAGTAAGTTTTATGTTATATATATTTTACTACAGCAATAACAACAAAAAATCAGTAGACACTGTCAGTGAGTGTTCCCAGATATCCAGTGTAGCACACAAATAACTCAGGAGGGTTATTATAAATACAGTGGACTCCTGAACAATATGGGTTTGAAGTGGGTGGGTCCATTTTTACATAGAGTTTTGTTTTATAAATAAAGTAAATGTATTTTCTCTTTATGATTTTCTTTTTTTTAAATATTTTATTTATTTATCAGAGAGAGAGCGAGCGAGCACAAAGCAGGGGGAGCATTAGGCAGAAGGAGAGGGAGGCAGAAGGAGAGAGAGAGAGAAGGAGGCTCCCTGCTGAGCAAGGAGCTCAGGGCTCAATCCCAGGATTCTGGGATCATGACCTGAGCTGAAGGTAGATGCTTAACTGACTGAGCCACCTAGGCATCTCTTTATGATTTTCTTAATAACATCTTCTTTTCTCTAGCTTATTTTATTGTAAAAATACAGTATATAACACAAATAACTTACAAAATATGTGTTAATTGATTATGTTATCAATAAGGCTTCTGGTCAATAGTAGGTTATTAGCAGTTAAAGCTGGGAGCAGTTAAAAGTCATACACAGATTTTTGATGGTGTGAGGAGTCAACACCCCTAACCCTTGTATGTTAAAGGGTCAACTGTATATTCAAGAAACTAAAGAACACATGTTTAAATAATTCAAGGAGTATGATGACAATGAATCAACAAGTAGAGATTCTCAATAATGAGATAGAAATGATCACATTCTAGAATGAACGGTACAGTAATTGAAAGAGCCCCAAGACAGCCCTGAAATCTAATAGCAGATTAAAGGTGTCAGAAGAGTCACTGAACCAATATAGAGCAATTGAAATTATCCAATCTAAAGCATAGAGAGAAAAAAAAAATATTGAAGAAAAATTAACAGAACCTCAGATCTGTGGGATAAGAACAAGCATACCAACATGTGTGTAATGGGAGTCCCAAAAGAGAATAGAAAGAGGGGAAGAATAAATATTTGAAGAAATTATAGCCAAAATCTTAACAAATTTGATGAGAAACATTGATCCCCACATCTGGGAAACCACAAGAACCATTAGTAAGATAAATACAAGGAGATTTACTCAACAGAAAAACTGTTGAAAGACAAAGACAGAGAAAATTAGGAAAGCAGCAAGAGAAAAATAAGTCATTGTATGCAAGGGACCATCAAATGATTAATGGTTAATTTATCTTCTGATACAATGGAGGCCAGAAGTTACTAAAATAACATATTCAAAGTGCAAAAACAAAACAAAACAAAACAAAAACAAACCCAAAAAAAACCTTCAGCCAAGAATCCAGTACCTACAAAACTTTAAAAATGTGGGTGAAATAAAGACATTCCCAGATAAACAAAGACTACAGATCTTTCTTATAAGAAATACTCAACAGAAACACTTAAGTCCCCAGGCTGAAGGAAGACTATACCTGATGGTAATGTGAAACAATACACACACACACACACAAAAGCACCAGACATGATAAATATGTGGTTTGATATAAAAGACTCTACAAATACATTTTTCTCATTTCTTCGGTTAACTTTAAAAGATATAAGATTTGTTTATAACATACATAAGTGGGCTACATATGACGGTAGTGTGAATGAAGGTATAGAATGAATATATATTAGAGCAAAGTTTATATACTGAATTACACAAAAGTTGAAAGAATTCACAGTGAACTCTTATATGTCCACCACCCAGATTTGATATTTGACTATCTTTGTCCTGTCACACCTCTGTGTAGCCATCAATCTATGCACCAATTCATTTTTTCTTACGTTATTATATTTAAGACTACAAAATGGAAATGACCTAAATGTCCCATAGTAGGGGATTAATTAAATAAATCTGTGTGCTTCCACTCTATGGAATTAGATGCGATCATTCAAATTTATAATTTTCAGACTATGGAAAATCCCATATCTAGTGATAATCTAAGAGAATATGAAAGTACTCACTGTGCATTGTGATTTCAATATTACAAAACAAATTATACAAATGGAAAGAACCATAAGTGAGTATAGAAAAATAAGAGATGCTTGATCTGTTAGCATTAGTGGAATTTTTGTAACTATTTTTTGGTTTTCCATTAAAGTTATTGTATTGTTTATTTCTTGTATACATTTAACACTTTAAAGTTAGGAAAATAAAACCATAACTGTAATGTACATCCAAAATTATTTAGCAGGGCAGGGAATAAATTGGAATGTCTTTTATTAACTAACTGTATACTGAACACTTTCTAGTGCCTGCATACAGGAAGATGAATAAAATGGAATTCCTGCCCATTAGAAACTTACAATATATTACAGACTACGTGTCTCTAAAGAATAACTATTTGGTGAACAAAAATTATGCTGGGTATATTATACAGTAGTTGAAAGAGTGGTTTCTGAACCCCGACTGCCTCTGTTTGCTTCCATTTCATACCACCTGTTTGATATCAGGCAAGTGACTTAAACCTTTCTTTGCCTCAGTTCCTCATTTATAATAAGGCTGAATATAATTCCTGTCTCTCAAATTTGTGTGAGAATGAAATGAGTTCATACAAGTTAAATGCTGAGAGTAGTCCTGGCACATGATAAGTACTAAACAAATACTGGCTGTTGTTACTATTTAATATTAATGTGTTGTTTTTAATATTCTGTAGTCAGATTCTTGTTCAAACATCAGTCGTGTATTTAACCATATTTTTATTTATATGCTCCAATAAAACAAAATAAAATTAACATAATTATGTTTAAATGTTCAGACTTTAAAACTTTAGGTTTTACTTTAGTTTGATATATTTAAATCCCCTTTTAAAAATCTTTAGTGGCAAAACAGCCATTAAGAAATGTGAGGAAAGGGCGCCTGGATGGCTCAGTGGGTTAAGCCACTGCCTTCGGCTCAGGTCATGATCTCAGGGTCCTGGGATCGAGTCCCGCTTCCGGCTCTCTGCTCGGCAGGGGGCCTGCTTCTCTCTCTCTCTCTCTCTCTCTCTCTCTGCCTGCCTCTCCGTCTACTTGCGATCTCTCTCTGTCAAATAAATAAATAAAATCTTAAAAAAAAAAAAAAAGAAAGAAAGAAATGTGAGGAAAAATCCATCTCTAGCTAAAAACTTACTGTTTTAGGGTACAGATTGATTCCCTGAGACAGTCTCATGCTTTCAACTGTCTTAGCAGTGGTGCTTTAACTTTTCTAGATTTACAACAGCCTTTTGAACTTGCTCAAGGATTACATTTGATCAGGACATGTGGTTAGATGAAAAGCAGTTTCTCTTTAGCTGTAAGCCTAATGCCAATAGAAGGTTACATGTGTCTTTCGAGTGTTCAAGATATATTGTGTGATTCCTTGGTAAATACAATGAAATATTTTGAGAATAATAAAGAGAGAAACACAAGAAAATTTAGATGCTTATCTCATAAATCACCAAACAAAAGAGAACATTTATTTACTTATTTATGTTTCTTTACCTCCTTTCCATGAGGAGTTGGAGGTGGAAAAGTTGCCAGGTTTAGTTCTCTCTCTGAATATTTTAGTGTCATTAAATGGGAATAATTTGGATCACGTACAAGATTATGATGAAAATGATGGAATGATGTAATGACTTTGGAGCGAGTTTTATCCTGTCTCAGGAGAACTCATAATTGGATTGTGTTTATGGAAGATGAAGGAGGAGAAGAGATATAAAAATGGAGTAATCTCTTTATATTCAACCGACTTTCCAGTCTGTATTACAGTTTTTAATTTCAAAAGAGCACAAAGAATTTGCCTACTTTGCCTATTCCATACAGAAAGTCCTCTTGAAGGAAAGTTTGTTCACAAAGTAGAACTTAATTTTTTAAAAAATTCTGTTCTATTCTTCTGTTATTTTTATATGAGTTTCATAGGGAAACTCTAAAACGAATGTGGTGAGCTTTTAATAACCTGATGTAGCATGATAAGTACTGGGAAAAGGTAGATGCAGGGAATGGATGATATGGCAAGACTGTGTGGGGCCAGTTTCAGAACCTCAGATCGGTAAACCTTTTTTTTGTAAGTCAGAAGGTAATTTAAGATTAACTACATGATTGCTTTCTTCCTCACCATCCTTTGAGATGTTTGGCAAGACAGAATGAAAGAATGCCAGATATTAACTGTTTGTCAGTGAACTGCTTTTCCTTAGAGCTGATGCAGTTGGTTATCTAAGGGGGACTATTCAGATGGTGATGAAGATAAGAGTTGTCAGGAGTGAAGTTGACGATTAAGGTTATTTTTGAGTAAGAAATATTTTTGATATATATATTTTATAAATATATAATGGAAATTATATATTATATGTTTATATTAAATATATTTGTATGAATTGTTTTTATATTTATATATTATGTAATATATAAATGTATAAAGACTATTCCCAGTCCAGTTAACGTCTATGGTCTTTTTGGCTTTTTTATCCTGAAAATGGTTTTAGATATCTTTATTAGAGATAATCTGAAATATTCTGAAAGATATTTCACCTCATAAAATTAAATTAATAACTTCAGACCACACTCAGAATATATAAATATGATGTCTGCTGAGTTTGGCTTATGAAAAGCACAGTATTTTTTTTTTAGGTTTTGTAGTATAAGAATCTCCACATAAATTATACAAAGGTGCTGACTTTGAAAAAAGGTTGTATATATTGTTGCAAGTTTTATTTAATCATCTCCTCTAGGACACTATACTTCAACAATTATGAGCTACAATAAAATTTTATTCTGTACAGAGTTTACCACTGCACCTCTATCCTAACTTGCTCCATAGCACTGCACCAAACAATTCAATGAAGAGTTAATTTCTTTCAACCTATTTATTATTTAAGGTGTACAATCTGGAGGAGGAAAAATGAGGATTTCAGTTGTATTTGAAATGAGATGGAGAGTTAATAAGACAGAGAGATAACAGAAATTCTGTTCTAGCTAGCAGGGATTCCCAGGGAGGTAAGGAGTAGGGTAGATTGAAGAGACAAAAATGAATTTAAAATATATAGGCAGAAGGAGGAGTGTTTGTCAAGGCCCATGATCTATGATACAAGCTAGAGCAAACAGGTAGATCTTCTTTTCCAAAAGGAGGATATAGTGAAAGGAAAATTAAGCTTAAGGGGAACCTTGAAAGTGATTTGTAGAAATCCCATAACAAGTGAGTTGTCCTTTGTTTCGCAGTCCATGAGGAAGCATTCTGCATCTGTCATCTGACATCTGATGAGAAAGAACATTGAATTCTTAGAGTCAGGGAGCTCCCCCTGTCAGGGAAGGCCAAGATACAGTGTGTGTAATAGCAGGGCTGGGTGAAGTGTGGAGGTGGGGGATCTATAAGGTGTAGGAGCAGTAGGCCCCTGTTAGACTGGATGAATGAAAGAAATACTGGTTAAAGGAGGGTAGAGGGAGGGAACATTAAAATCAGTCAAGAAGAATTCTAAGTGCTTACTCATTTGGAAATGAACAGAGGCCTTGCTGCCCAGAAGCTAGCAAATAGCTTAGAAGTAATGTTTCCTGGTGGATAAAGCAGTGGTCAGGGAGGAATTTCAGTCACTTGAGTTTGTTCTTATCTCTCTCACGGGCACACATGTA
Source organism: Lontra canadensis (assembly GCF_010015895.1). NCBI lineage: Eukaryota > Metazoa > Chordata > Mammalia > Carnivora > Mustelidae > Lontra > Lontra canadensis. The sequence continues at coordinate 16,618,378 of NW_022631010.1, forward strand.
CTTAAGAGGAGCTTTTCTTGTCTGAGACCAACCTTGCCCTCCCATGCCTCACAGGATCAAGTAGCCAGAGGTAAAAGATCAAAGTTGAAAGAGATCATCTATGAGGAGAAAAATCTTTTCTACCTCATGTTTAGGATTTTCTATTTTTCTGTCTTGATTTCATAGCAAAACTATTCAAGTATCCAGAGCCCTAAGTTGTGTCATTTGCATACCTGACATCGTGTGCAAATGGCAGTGGTTGATGGAATTTCACTTGGGGTCTGATGGTGCCCACGGAGCTTCAGAGGCTCCAAATGACTGCTTTTCTCTTACATATCGAGAAGCCCATTCAAACTTTTAGGGCTCTGCCAACTTGGCAATAGGAACAAACTTCTCATGCTGGGTTTCTTTTAGTTTGAACGTTTTGAAGTGGGTCTGGGTCTGATGAGTGAGGTTGTGATAAATGCTGTGTGGAGTCCTCCTGAGGTCTTTCTATTTGTTGACTGTAAGCTTTTCATCATTTGACATAAATGAGAAACATTATTACTTTGCAAGGGTATTCTCTCTTTTTTTTTTCTGTTTCCTTAAAGTTATCCTAGAGACTTTTTAGTTATCATATGAAATCATAAATTCTCCAGGCAGATGCCTGTTTTGACAAAGTACCTTAGGGTATGTGGCAAAGGTTTAAACAGGTCCTAATTGATTGGACTTAAATACTGTATATGGTAATTAGTTTTGTTAAAACAAACAAACAAACAAACAAACAAAAACAAGAAAACCCCAACCACACACACACACACACACACACACACACACACCCTAAAATACTCCTTGTATTTTTTCTTCTTTAACTCTTCCAAGTTTTTTCTCTAAGACTCAAAATTCATCAGTTAAACCAATTAGGTTAAGGAAATAAAATTGTTTTAAATCTCCTAAGGGCTTGACACACTGGTGAAAAATTGTAAAGTTTACGATAAGTTTACAAGTTGCCAGTGGGGACTTATTTTCATAGCTTCTTTAAATGAAATCCCCAAGCAGAATAAGGAAATTGCAGATAATGGCCACAGAAGTAAGAATACATTAAAAACAACAACAACCACTTACTTAAAAACTAGATACATGAGTGTATTTGTTTTGGTATATCTAGATTATTCCTAATTGAATGAAATGATATTAAAACAAAGAGTTTTCATGACTCTCCTATATCAACTCATTAATATATTTTGTGTCTCAAACTCTGTCTTTCTTAATGTTCTTCTATAAGCCACCATTACGTTTATCTAGTTCTTACTAGATAAAGAGGTGCTTTTAAATTCCTTCTCCCTCTTTTATGGAATAAAAGACTCCCCAAAATAGTATGCCATTTTTACTTTAATTTATGAAATATGGCTTATCTATGGCTTTCTCATCTAACGCTTAGTATTATGGCCTTTATACTTTTCAAAGTGCCAGAAGGGGTAGCTTCCTCACTGGCCTCATGGTTAAGATGATTTGCTTTTTCATCACTTCCCAAGTCAAAAGTAAGTGAGTTTGTTGTCTCTTTATATTGTGAGATACTTAGAATTAGGGGCAAAAGAGAAGGTTTGACTGTGAGGGCTAAAATAATATGACACAGACATCTAACAGACCACTGAAGTCCGAGTACCCCATAAATAATAAAGAAGTATTGCCAAGAAGCAGCTATTTAGCCAGACAACATCTCCCAGTCTCCCTTGCATCTAAGTGGGCCTTGTGTCTAGTTTTCATAAATGGAATGTGAAAGAAAATGGTATGTGTCATTTCTAAGCCACAGCTGTTAGGAAACAGGTGTGACTTCTTCATGTTGTCTTCCCCTGTCTGCTGGCTGAGGATAAAGGCCTCTGAGAAAATAGGGAATGCCAGAGCCACAAGATCAAAGGTGTGTGGGTCTCTGCATTACTACATGGAAGAAGGCTGTGTACCAGCAAGAAACAATTACATTGGACTGCTGCATGTGCACAAGATAAACTTCTCTTGTGTAAAACCACTGAATTTTTTATGGCAGCTAATGTTACCTTCACTAATACAGGTGAAGAAATCTTGCTGCTTGTCATTCTTGGAGGGGTCTCCTAATCCTGTGGACTATAGAAGAACTGCTTTAGGGGGTTGAATGGTACCAAGACCTTTTGAATTAGAGAAGTCTGCTCTACCAAAAAATCTTGTTTATAATGGATGCATTCAACATCTTCCACAAAGTGCTGACTACAAAACCTAGAACAGCTGCAGCTAGGACTTCCATGGTATGTTTTGCACTTCCTGGAAAATGGCAACTATCTAGCAAATATGCTTGCTAAGGAAGCATCAAGGCAAGAAATGGAAAGGATTTTCACAATTCATTAAAGAATATTCTAGATGAGGAGCAACACTTAGATAACTAAAAGAGTAGACTCTCATTGAAATAGAAATAATGAAAGAACTGGAAGAACTTTATGGAAAAGAAGAAGTGCTCTGATGAAGATGGAAGAAGAGTACTTAAGAAGACCATCCAACTATTCTGGAACTAAAAACAAAAACAAAAACAAAAACAAACAAACAAACAAAATCAATATACTACCAAACTCAACAGATGACTTGAAAAAGGAAGATAATCTTGTTGCATATCATGCAGAATTAATTTTGTGGATCAAGGTTATTGCTCTACAATATAGAGCAAAAATAAAAATAAAATCCATTTCATTACAGAACTAATTCTGAAAAACTGAAATTTACATGGAAATCAAAGCACAACTTTTATAAACCCTTTATACATCTGAGTATCCTGTTTTGCTTAAGGAATATTCCCTACCTCAGAGTTCTTAAAATAGTCTATTTTGTAATGTGGTTATCTTAATTTTGGCATTTAATATTTTTAGTGATATTTATTTATTTATTTATTTATTTTTACTTTTTGTATAGTGTGAGATAGGAGTTTAAATTTACTTTTTCTGCACAGATGCCAATGTCACAGCTCCATTTAGTAAGAAAAGGATGCTTTTCCACTGATTTGAAATGCAACTTTTATCATATATTGCATCCTCTGGGTATATATTTTCAGGACTCTTGTTCTTTTTTACTATTATTTTGTCTATTCAAGTAGCCATAGTATGCTGTATTGATTATGGCATCTTTATAGACTTTTAAAATATCTGATGGGGAAAGTGCTCTTTTCTATTTTTGCAAAGAAATTTGACTTCCTATTCTTACGACTTTTAAAATCATTTGCCAGTTTACAACAGTCACCACAAAACATTGACATTGTAACTGTTTTTAATTCTTACTTTGTCTTTTGTACAATTTTGAAGTTTTGTGTATGAAGATACTGTGACTTTATTAAGAACTTGTTCTTATATATTTTGTAGTTTTATATTGCTTTGGTGAATAGAATTTTTTTTTCATGTCCACTAATAATTGGTTGTTATTCTAGTGAAATGCTATTGAACTTTTAAATATTTATTTAAACCCAGCTACCATATTGAATTCTCTTATTACTTGTTTGTTAAATTTGAAATAAAGACATTTTGTCTTTTTTCTTCCTAATATTTGTATCAGCCATATAATTTGAGAGTCTTATTTCATTAGCTAGAACTTCAAATGCAATGTTGAAATAATAGCGGTAAAGCAGGAGTCCCTGTTTCATTCTTTGAATAAAAAAGGCTTCATTGTTTCACTGTATTTGGTGTTTACTATTGAATTTTGATAGTCTTTAAGATGAATCTTGTAACCCCTATGTTAAATAGATTATTTAGATGGTTGCTGAATATTATCAAATGACTTTTAGGTGTTTGTTGATATATTGTTTTTCTCCTCTTCTTTATTAGAGGAGGTTTTGGAATCCAAGAACGCAAGAAAGAAGTGAAGAAAGGAGTGGTCCTTCATATCAAAATATAAAGCCTGGTTCCTACCCTTGTGAGCCATTCACCAAGTAGGGGAGAGAAGACTAACATGTTTATATTGGCTCTTCATAGGAACCTCTCAAAGTCTTCTTTCCTTAAGAATTTATCTTTTTTGAGAGCCAGTGAATGGAAACTGAGGATTAAGCTGTTAATAATAGCTGACATTTATACTGAGTTCACCATATGCCAGTTGCTATGCTAAGTACTTCATATACACATTTAAATGAGATTTTCTTTATATCCCTGTACCTGCAGGTCTGTCTCCTATAGAAGAGTGAGCATTTTCACAGGGATGACTGCATATTATTTTTCTCTGTATTCTTAATACCTAGCAACATGCCTGGCATATAGTAAGCATTTCACAAATGCTTGTTGGATGAATAAAGAGTGTGTATGAATGTAATCTAATTGGTGGTGAGGATAATCAGCCTGTTCACAGTACCCTTAGTCATAGTTCTTTTTATGTTTGTTTTCTGTTTCTATTTCACTATGGTTTTCCTTTGCTAATTCATCCTTGTGGTTAGTACAGGCTCTGGTTGTCACTTTACTATCCATTGTTATAGCCAGTTCTTATATTCTGTCAGCTAGTTATTCCATGGGAAATCTTCTAATCAGGATTCTCTTTGTCTTGCACTGAGATGGCTTATACCTTCTGACACATCCCTTTTCACTACTACAGGGCAATGCTGTCGGCTGGGTGGTGTGGATAGTAGGCAGCACATCCCACCAAGGTAGATGAGCCAGGATTTTCGGTTTGTGTTTGTAGCATCTGTAGGGGTTTAGCAAAGCCCCTTACAGGCCACTGTGATGAGAGGAAAGATAGAAGACTTCCGATCTCCCCTCTAGTTCCAGTCACAGGAACTCCACTGCTGTTTCTTTTACATATTCATCTTTTGAGTGAAATACTGTTATATATGACCTATTTGAAAACCACTGGGTAGAAAATCCTAGAAAAATCCACAGTTTAGGCTTCTGTTCTTTTTAAAATATCACTGTAGTCTGTAAGTAGTGGAAATAGCCATGTAAATAACTCATCTAATGTGCCCTTAACATTGGAAAGTGGAGGCAATATAGTATATTTCTGAAAATAAATCAAAACAAAACAAAACAATTTCACCCTCAAAAAAAAAAAAAAATAAGCAAACAAAAAACAAAGCCAAAATCAGATGTGAGGATAAAGAGACTTTTATAGACTGGTTAGTCTCAGCAATAAATCCAGAAGGAAGTTCTTTACTCTAGGTTTGAGAAGCCTATAGCAGTCTACACAGAGACCATTGTTGGGTGGGGCAACTCTACTCTTTTAGGCTTGTCCCTTTAGCTTCTCAGTGGGTGCCAGAGGCCTATGGTCTACACTACACAGGCATGGCCCTTTTTTATTTGTGGAACCTCTAATTCATTCCTTCCCAACAGGCTTTGTGGTTTCTTAAAACTTTTTGTACCTTGCCCCCTGCCTGTTTTGTCTTTTCTCTATGTCCTTTGGCCCAGGTTGCCATTTGTTAATTTACTTGGATGGGATTAAGGTCTTCTAATCCCCATGGATAAAGGCAATAAAAAAGCCTACCCTCATGGGTCTAGTCTCAACATCAAGCATTATAATGTAAGGTCCCAACTCTAGAATATAAGCTTACCGAGGTCAGGTGTTTCAGTCTGATTTTATAAACAAATGTTCCCCTACATTAGGGTGCCTGGCTGTTCAGTCATTTGAGCATCTACCTCTTGATTTCAGTTCAGGTTGTGATCTCAAGGGTTTAGGGACTGAGCCCTGCATCAGCTCCATGTTGGACATGGGGCCTGCTTGAGATTCTGTCTCTCCTCACTCTGCCCTTCCTCTTCTCTTTCTCTTAAATAAATGAATAAATAAATAAATAAATAAATATTTCCCTGCCTCCTAGAGCATTGCTTGATAATTCAGTTAGTATTTATTGAATGAATGAGTGAATGAATGAATGAAGCAAATGCCCATGAAACAGTCGGACCTTCTATACTGCCAAGACTGAATGTTTCTTTGGCTTATCCATCTCTGTGTTACTAATTATGCTAAAAAGATTTCTTTGCTTTTAGAAGTGGTAAGAGAAGATCCTCTTCTGCGTTTCTGTTTTCATAGGTCTACTTTCTGAAGAAAAAAATAAAAAATAAAAGCTAGTATTTTCCTGTTTCAGAAAAAGGGAGTAGGAGGATACCTACAATTCCTTTCACTCTCTCTCCCAGAAGAGCCCTTTGTGGCCTCACACATGGATTGTTTGCTTTGCCCTCTAGTTACCAGCAGGCACAGAGAGCTTGATGTTAATCACTGTATTCTCCACATCAGTCTCCACAAGTAACATCCTTCCTGGCATGCCTGATTCCTCAAACTGCAGTTGATTTGGAGACATATTTTCCATTGTTCCCTTGAGGGGAGTTATCATTTTCTACTCCACCTGTAGTACAACTGTCCATCCCTACCCTGCTTAAGGTATTTGGTCCTCCTGCAATTATATTTTCTGTGTCTTGATGCCAGTGGCATGACCCACAGATTCAGAACCAGAGTGTCCAGCTTAGATCCCCATGTTGGTATAACGAATGTGCCGCCTCTCTTGGACTGTTTATTATCATTGAGCCTCCTCCTGCAACAAACCAGGGGATTCCATCATCTAATAGTTTCTCATCTCCTTTTTTCTCGTGGTTGCTGGGCTCCTAGGTTAAGGCAATCATGACCATTAATTTCAATGTCTGTTTTTCACAGGAACATCAGTATTGGTCTCCAACTGCATTTTATAAAATAGCAGAGATCCTAACTAGTCCACTGATGAATGTTATACATTGAGTCCTCTTCCAGAAAATTTCTAGCTTATGCTTTTTTGATACCTCCAAATTCTGTAACAAGATCCAATTCTGGGTCAGTCGACACTGTAGCTGAGCACTTACGTGTCTGCATGTATTTTTGTATTCACAAGAGTCCAGAGGCTAACTTTAATAGTCCCATTTTTGCCTCCAGTATTTGTATTTTGATCATTCTCAGGTTGACAAAGGCCTGTCTCATTGTGAGAGGTTTGTTGATCCAGAAATCATTCTGGATAAAATGCTAATGAAATCATGCAGTTTAAAATATCCTTAGTTTTCTAAGATTGATGGTATGTGCTTTTCGAGTTATGGTTAGATTGGTCATTTAATTTATTATTTAGGAGTGCCTGGGTGGCTCAGTGGCTCACATGGCTCAGGTCATGGTCCCAGGGTCCTGGGATCAAGCCCTGCTTCGAGCTCTCTGCTCAGCAGGGAGCCTGCTTCTCCCTCTCCCGTTCCCTGCCACTCCCACTGCTTGTTCTCTCTCATTCTCTCTGTCTAATAAAAAATACAGAAAAAAAGAATTTATTATTTAGCACATGACGTTTTAAAAGTGAAAGGGAGTGGTATTTATAATAATATTGGGTCAGAAGTTATAAATCAGGACAAATAGTCATTTTGGTTATTGCAGAAATCTCCTGTTGAAAAAGCCTGTCTCTAACTTATATCAACAAATCATTTCAGAACTCCTCTGAGTTAGTCTCTCATCTTAAGGTTTCACTTTTTTCTGACCTGTGAATGTCCTTTCTAATATAATTCAGTGATCTGAATTCACCCACCCTTCAAATTCTTCATATTCTTAGTTCCCTTCTCCATCTTAGCCTTAGAGGCTGGTTAGGGCTTTAGAGGTGCTCTAAGCTTTCCGTTGAACAAAAACCAGTTGACTAGACAAATGGAGGCTTTCTTTTCCAATTTATTGTAGTAAGTCAGAATTTCACTCTCACTTTGTCCCAGTGCCAAGTATGGACTAGTGGTGGCTAGGCAGGAGTGATGGAGAGGGGAAAGGGAAGGACAGGATGAACAAAGGATGCATACCATTTAGTTACATGTCAGAACCTATTACAGTCATGCTCTTGGCCATTGCCTGCATTGCCTCTCCCTCACTGCTCCCTTGATTACCCCAAGGATCACACTGAAGGGGAAAGGGAGGGTGTATTTAGAATACTCTCTCCTGCTCTTCCTTCATCCCGTTCACAAATGCTTCTCAAATGCTTGATCTCATTAGCTTCCCCAGCTCTTCTTCATGGTCCTGAGTGGCTTCCATAGCAGAGCCTGAGTGGCTTCTCATAGCAGAGCCTCAAGCTTTTTCACATGCCTCACTCTGGATTGTTTTTACCTCCCAAGAACTCCCTTAGCATGCTAGGGATCAAAGATTGGAGAACCTTCAAAGAATGAAAGTTTGAGGGATTGGAAAGAGTCCCAGTTTTTCTTTTTTCCATATCTAGAACATGGTAGTGAAGATGTAGTTTTGGCATCCTAGTTTAGAATTCTGAAATGATTTTCTCACTGAAACCCCTTTATAACTGGTCATTTTGTTCTAGAATGCTACCAGTAGTAAGTGCCCTTTGATAATGATGTTGGTGTTTAAATAGACATTTGTGTTCTTATTTGCCACCCTATTCACCAACTATGATGATATTCCTATACAAAAATCTGAGTTTAGCTCTCCAAGTTTGCTTAGATGAAATTGAGAGATATAGCCTATTTATAGTTAGGTCTATTTACACTTTTCACTGGTTGTCATTTGAACACATTCAGTTCCAAGCTGTTGAAAGTTACCAATGTTAATGATAATGATGAGCATTCATGTTTATTAAACATCCACCTTGTAGCTGGTGCTGTGCTAGTCACTACATTATCATTATTTTCCATACCCATACTCTGATGCAAGTATTATTTTTATGTTACAGATGAGGAACGTGAAGCAGGGAGAGGAAAAGTGAGGTGCTTGAATGGTAATCGCAATTTACACAGTGGTAAATGATGAAGCTAAACTTCATGCCCAAACTTGTCAGACTCTGTAATCAACATCTTTCTACATGCCATGTGGTTACCTGTGCCCAGCCATATCTGACTATATTGGTATGCCTATCTTAGGTTATGAACAATTTTGAGTGATGCTGTACCCTATTCTGCAATTTTATTGGAATTTAGGCATATTAATTAGAACAGTTGGATCTTAAAGCACTTAGGATAACTTTTTAGATCATTTGCATTCCTAAAGAGTGGTAAATGAAGATGTCAAATAAATTATATATTCACATTAGTTTCAAGTTGCCTGTTGTGTTTGTCCCTCTTCCTTCTAGTTTTATATTCAGCAGAGCCAGCAAATATTGGATCCATGCTGATGACCAGCTTAAATCTTTTTTGAAAGTGCTCTCTGAGTTTGGAGGGAGTTAGAGAAGTTGTGGGGACAAAACATTTACCACAGAATTGATTTCTAAAGACAGGGTAGTAAGTAAGACTGATGTCAGGATTCTGATGAAAAAAGAACAAAACTGGGACACCTGGCTGGCTCAGTCAGTGGAGCGTCCAACTCTTGATCTCAGGGCTGTGAATTGAGCTTCACACTGGTGTAGAGATTACTTTAAAATTAAAAAAAAAAAAATCTGAAAAAAAAAACCCCAAAACCCAAGTCCTTTCTACTATCATGATGGCTGTAATCAAATAGCTTGCATAGCTTAGATACAATAAAGGTTCAGTGAAAGTCACCAGAATGCCAGAATGACTGGCAGTATTTTTCATGTCCCTCTCAACCCAACCATAATTCTTGTGGTACTTAAATTGCATAGAAATATATTTTTCACACTGTCTCTAAATCCTGGTTCTCTTTTTTGTTATCTTTTTTTATTTCTCAGTTAAAATAGAGTGGGTAAATTACACAAATTCTGCCATTGCAGAACATCTATTTTGAGAGTAATTGTGACTCTATGAAGATCCAGTGTTATCTTTCAGAATTTCATTTATATTCTGCCTATTCACAATTTTCCATTTTTTTCCCATTTTACTTTCTCCCCCCCCCCAAAAAAAGACATTAGTAAATCAAGAGAGCCATCTTGTCTTGTCTATATGTTTCAAATTAAGCTGTCAGCTATTGTTAGTAGTTTTGGTTGGAATTTTCTCTTCATAGAAGTCTTTCCAGTTTGATTTATATTTCTTTTCAGAATTCATTTTTGAGATCAACCGTTCAAAGGCATTGACAACAGTCCTTACATCAGCTAGTTTTCCAGAATATACTTAAAACCAACCTTGATTACATAGACATCAAAAAAATAGATTTCTAGTGAACAATTTGAAAACCACAAATAAAATATACATCAATGGATGACACTAACATTATAGGAAATATGCTAACATACCATTTCTATAGAAAGAATGCTCTGGGGACAATGACTCACACTGTACATTATGAAATCATAAATTTCAGCAGTTTTGTTTTCTGTGATTTATATTAAAACAGCTAAGAAAGAGTATATGTTTGGAAAACTATTTCTTAATGATCTGTTAGGTACATCCCCATGCATCCTAATGTGTATCACATGTGGTTCAACTGAGCTTGTGAAGTTTGATGAAACACTATTTTGAATTAAATGAGTGCCTCTAAATTTAGTTTTATTTTCCAGGTCCACTTAAGGGGCAATTATTCTAATCATTATGGTTTAGGGAAAAAGCCTGATTAAATAAGTGTCTTTAGGAGGCTGAGAAAAACAAGCAGCCCGGTTCATGAAGAAGGGACTTGGTTCAACAGGAATGGATGAGACGCTCTTTAGTTTTCCCTTTCTCATTTCTGACCTCCGTAGCTATCAGTATAATATAAACTAACATCTTATATAATTTTATTAACCTTAATGTGAGGTAAGTCTAACCTTTAAAAACTCCCACTCCCACTACAGAATAAAGTCTACACTTCTTACAGTGGTACAGAAAGTTTGTGATCTAGCCCCAGCCTAACTTTATTAGCCTTTTTGCTCACCACTGTCTTGTACTTTTATCAACCTACACTGCTTATACTCCCTTCCCAATCTCCTGCCATTTCTTATGCCTTTGCCCTCATTGCCTCTTCTCATTGAGATACCTTTTTTCATTCTAATATCTATTCACCTCCCTGATGGATTATTTCAAGAGTCAGTTGATCTTCTGTTGCTCAGGGTGGATTAACAAATGTTACAAATGGTCAACAAAGGTTAACCATCTCTCAGAGTGGATTGGACTGTCTTCTCTGATCCAGTAGTAAGGAATAACCAGCATCTATAGAGCAATAGGACAGGCTCTTGGTTAATTCTCTGTGTGTGTTTTCTTACCTAATTTCTATACCAAACCTATGAGGTAGGTATATGAGGATGGGTCTTATGTAATAATAGCCAGAACACAGATTAAGTACTTGTTTTTCACCAACTTTTGCTCCTTTGGCCTTTTTCTGCCATGTATAATTAGATCCTGGAGGGTAAACCTTGATTAGTTGTAACCTATTATGTTTATTCACTTCCCATTTTCAGTGACTGCTTGGGAAAGAACATGCAATGCGGTTATGGCTGAGAGACCACTACAGGAATGACAAGCTGAGCTCACATACTCTATGTGAAAGTATTTTGCACACTGTACACATTTTGGTTTTAGGTTGTAAGTAACAGGAGACCAAAAGATTAAACAATAAAGCTTGTTATCTCACAGCACAACTCCATAGATATGACTGTTTCAGATTTAGTTAATTCAGTTGTTCATAGAGATCAAGGATCCATGTTGCCTTTTATTTTTCTGCCCTGCCACCCTTAGCATGCTGACATTTGTCTTCAGGCTTGTCACTTCATTCTCGTGATACGGCTACCACAACTTCTAGACCACCTCCTTATACAGTGAGAGTGTAAAGGCTTGGGAGAGGAAAAGTTCCTTTTTATGTCCTCTTTAAATATGGAGATGAACATTTTCAGAAGCTTTATAGCTTCTCCTGGGCTGGTCCCAACAGAGAGGTACATCTCCTGCCCATTCCTGAGCAGTCAGTGAAAATGGGAATTAAATGAACATACTGGCCAGACTAATCAAGGTTTGCTCCCTAGACCTCTGGAGGAGTTGAGTTACCCAGAGACATGTAGCCATTCATCACCTGAATGAAATTGGGATTCTAGTGAGGGAAGAAGGAGCTAAAGCATGCCTTTTTGTTAATGAGAAGTACCTGCCTCTGTCCTATACAATTTTGAGTTCTTATTTTTAATGTTAGTACTTTCATATTTAGTGTGTGTCAGTAGTTTCAGAAAGATTAGCCTGTAAGGTCATTTTAAAGCAAAGAATTCCTTCCTTCCTTCCTTCCTTCCTTCCTTCCTTCCTTTTTGAAGGGTAATACTATTTCTTGTTCTCTGTTATAGGTTGCATTGCCTTAGATTCAAACTCCAAAAGAGTTGAGTGCAAGTAGTTTATTTGGAAGGCAGGGAAGAGTGGAACGTGATACAGGAAAGCAGGGAGTGGGGAAGGTGTCTATGGTTTTATAGTTTACCATATGGTGGGGATGCCATATGAAATCAGCCATAGTTGTGGGGGACAGAAGCTTAATGCCATAGGGACATTTTGGGAGATGGTATAGAATTAGTCTGAGAGTCAGCCCACATGAGAAGTAAGGGACCTGGGGTATTCGTACCCCAATTTTTGTTAGTCATCTGTTGAGAAAATCAGTAGAGCATATTAATATCTCGGGCCCCCTGTGATGTAGCTTTTTGCAGTTTATGAGGAATCTCGGGCAAAGATATCAATATTGGAAATTAGAAGTCTCTGGGAAGCGATGAGCTTGGGGGATATGGGCTGATGATCAATAGGAATTACCACATTGCTTCATGTCCAACAGCATAAAGAGCAGAAATGTCAGAGAGCCTGCAAAACTATCGGGGATTGTCTTGCCATAAAGGAGAAGGCACTTCCATATATATATATATATATACATATATATATATTTTTTTTAACTTAGTTCTCAAAAGGGGTCATTTTTAAAACTGTGTGATTTGAATATGTATTATAGTGAATTGTTCCCCTGCACACTGCTTACACTCAGATATACTGGCAAAAGAAAACTGATTTTAATAGCTCTAAAAATAGATGTTCTCACCTGCAGAATTTGTTTTGATACTTACAGAGTAGCATAAGTGTTGAGAACTTACCTTTAAAACATTAACTCTAGCTAACTGAATACATTTTGATGTTACAGGATTGGTTTAAATACTTGTATCCTTCCACCTTCCAATCTGATTAAGTGCACTGAAATATAATTTATCTTCAATTTTTCAGTGTGTGTTTAATATTCTCATTTATTTCATATATAACAGAATGTCAATTAATTATTAAATCCAAAGTAAGAGAATCATTGTTCAAACAAGCAGGCTATTCTTCATTTAACTCTTACAAATACCGCATTCTAGTGAAACAAACTTGTGTATCCCAGTAGCAAAAGTTTGCTAATAATATAATAAGCATCACATACCCTTACCTGGTAAGGTATTTTCTCCAGTTGCTTTTTTGTTATTTTCTCCTTTTATTTTCCCAAGAAAGCAAACAGTTAGCTAAAAGCACATGAAAAGCTCTGGGAATCATTTTATTTTCCATTTGTACTTGAGGGCAGGGAAAGTGGGAGCAGGAGGGATGGGAAGGTGTGGTGGGTTGAACATTGTGCCCCCCAAAAGAATACGTCCTCTTGAACCTGTGAAGATGACCTTGTTTGGAGAAAGTGTCTTTGCAAATGTAATTAAGTTAGGGATCTCAAGATGAGATCATCCTAGTTTAGGGTGGGCTTAAAGTCAGAGGGAGATTTGAGAGACGGGTTCACAAAGAGGAGAAGACCATATGAACATGGAGACAGAGGTTGGAGTGATGCCACTCCAAGCTGAGGAATGCCTAGACTCATCCCAAAAGCTGGGTGAAACAAGGAAGAATTCTTCTCCAGAGCCTTCTGAAGGAGCAAAGCCTGGTGACATCTTGTTTTCAGACTCCTGGACTCCAGAACTGTGACAGAATAAACTTCTATTGTTTTAAGCCACCAAGTTTGTGGTGATCTGCTATAGCAACCCTAGCCAATAATAGAGCAAATATTTTTATTAGTGGTAGTATTGATAATGGTAGTATTGATAATGGTAGTATTGATAATAAATACATTTATTTTTATTTTTACTTCTGTATGTTTGTTTATTTGTGTTTATGGTTTTATAGTTTACCATATGCTCTCATCCTCACGGTAAATAGTAAACTGAATGACTTTAGTTAAATGAATTGTCCCAGCTCTGGCCATAAACACCAGATACAGATACACTAACCCCTAGGGGCCAGCTGTGTGCAGGAAAGGTTGAGGAGTTTACTCAAGCCTCGAAAAAGTGACAAGTTCTGTATAAAGTTGCGTCTCTACACCCCAGATTTCCTCTTCTAAAGCTGGCCTTGTAAAAGCTGTGCCTCAGTTTTCTCATTAAAAGTTCCTCTCAACACTCCATGTTTACTGCGTAGTCACATTCCGATGAGTTCTTGGTTTTTTCTTTACTGTATGATGATTTCAGTTTGTGCTCATTCATTTCTTTATTGAATGGGCATTCACTTAATACCTGCTAAGGGCCTACCCCTTGCTTATTCTAGAGAACAGCAGCAGTGCATATCATGATTTTAAGATCCAGGATTTCTAAGAAGCATGGCTTTGAGAGGAGGCACAGAACATCCTTCTATAACTAATAAAATTTTTCACTGTAACATTTGTGCAGTATTAAGAGCTGTTACATAGTATTATATATGTATAAGTTTTATGTGATCGAGATTGTTTATAGTCATTCAGTATTTGGACAAGTTGGTTTTCATTAGTAGGTTTTTTGTTTCGTTTGTATTTGTTTCTTTCTAATGTCTTTCCTCTTGGTTAAGAGAATGAATGCTTCAGATGTGGTGACCTGGACACCTGTTGCCATTGGCATTTTCTTAGAATGTCAGCCACTTCATCTCTGCTTAAATGTACTGCATATACTGCTCACAGTACTGAATTATTGATGTGAACTTGAAGTTCCGGGTTTAGCTGATATATCAGAATTAGGCTTTTGTAGCAGAGATTACAGAGAAGTGCACTGAATTTGTGGTGTGTCACTGTCCTTCTTGTTTTGTGGGAGGGACAGAAAGATGTGAAGATGGATTTAATCTGTAAAAGGCAAATAGTCACATGACTTATGATTATATATTTATAAATAATTTCTTGGTTATCAAGACTCTTACAAATTTATAAGAAAATAATTTAAATGACTGCTATTTTTTGCTGTATAGTGGGCCAGGTGGCAAACCATTTGATCTTAGAAAAATAAAAAGAGAATGGAAGTGGGATAAAAATAAAAAAGTTGCATTCATCCCTTATATCTGAACATCTGGTCATATTGTGAATTTCTCTTTTACCTTTAACTCTAAATAGTATTGTTTTAAACTCTCTTTTTCTGTTCTATATCTATTTCATTAATTATGCTCTTTCCAAAAAAAAGTTGTGTTAGTATTTTTAGTTGGAATTTTTCCTTTATGGAAGCCTTTTAAGTCAGATTTGTATTCTTTTCAGATTGCAGAAGTTAGAATGATTCCCCTTTGGGAGCTAGTGAGTACTTCCTAGTTAGAAATACTTAAAACAGAGAATAAATGAATGATTTTATCTCAGAGTACTGTTACATTGGTGTGGACCATTAAAGGAACCTCCCAAGTTCCCTTCACAATTTAAGATTAAGTCATTCTACTCTTGAATCAGGCATATTTATAAGGGTTACCTTCTTATTATTTTACAAGGAGTCCTGTCAAAGTCTTGGGCATTTCTTTGATTAGGTATCTGGGAGGCTGTGGTTTAATAGTCATCAAAGTCTTGAA
Source organism: Lontra canadensis (assembly GCF_010015895.1). Taxonomy (NCBI): domain Eukaryota; kingdom Metazoa; phylum Chordata; class Mammalia; order Carnivora; family Mustelidae; genus Lontra; species Lontra canadensis. The sequence continues at coordinate 16,633,911 of NW_022631010.1, forward strand.
TAAATAACGAAGAAGCAAGGCAGAATTAACTATGCACTGAGGTCATCCCAGAATCCTCCTTTAGCTGCCATGACTTTACCAAGATCTTCACATTCTTTGGATTGAATGGCCAGGTAGTACTCAAGTAATTTGTTTTTTTTTTGTTGTTTTTTTGTTTTTGTTTTGTTTTTGTTTTTTTTTTTTTAAAGATTTTATTTATTTGACAGAGAGAGAGAGATCACAAGTAGGCAGAGAGGCAGGCAGAGAGAGAGAGGGGAGGAAGCAGACTCCCTGCAGAGCAGAGAGCCCGATGCGGGGCTCGATCCCAGAACCCTGGGATAATGACCTGAGCCGAAGGCAGAGGCTTTAACCCACTGAGCCACCCAGGCACCCCTACTCAAGTAATTTGTACCAAGAAACTTACACATGAACAACTGAGCATGTCATACTGAATCCCAAGAAGGTATTCTAGAATTGAATTTGTGGGAGGTTTCATTAATTCTTTAAGCATATATATCTTTGTAGATAGAAAGTATTAAGGTTAGTAGCAATATAACTACTTTTGTTTATGGAGTAGTGTCTACCTGTTAGAACATATGAAATAGTTTAAATCTTAGAGAAATAATCCTCTTGATTATTGGAGAGAAACATATCATGGCTACACAAAAAACAAGCTGGGACATGGCAACTCTTAGAAGTAAAATCTTTGAGCTATTTGTCATTGGAAGGAATTACCTGTAGTTTCACAGGAATCTCATAAAAAGGAATCTTGCCATGATACCCAACAACAACATAAATATGTGCAATGTAGACTTTTGGTGATTACCGTTTAATATAAAACATATCTCTGTTACCATTGTCATTGCTTAAAAATGCACTATCCATTAAGATTATTGGAGTTTAACTACCTGATACTTCTAAACTTTCATGTCTCAAGTGGAGAATTTCACTGGGTGTAGAAGAATGTAGACAAATGTATAGCACGAACAGACGAGAATTGAACTCTGTTTCATTTTATACTTGAGGAAGAGTAAGAAAAGCATATGAGAATCAATGATGTAGAAAACATACATGAGATAACTGGTAATTTATTCTTCATGAGGAAAGTTTATCTTTATAAATAGGTATTAAAATGGTTAAATACATGTTGTTTAGTAGTAAAGTAGCATAATGATGGTGATGATGGATAATTTTGAACTTTGAAAAAAAAACTAAAGTAGCTGGGGCTGAATACTAAGTAAAGTACTTTAGTAGTTTACTAAGTAGCTAAACGTGACTGGTGGCCTTGGTGTATGTTTGTCTGTGTCTGTGAATTAAGTCACATTTCTTATTTTGTTCCACTTTTGACTGAAGGCAGATATTGTTGGAGAACATATCTATTTGTGAAACCTTACTGGGAACATCCAAATTGGCAAAATGACTTGGTGCCCATCTGCAGTAAATCAAGAGGTACATCTGACTAGGCTGGGGCTTTGTGCCAGTGCCTGTCTCAACATGTTCAGTTTTTAACTGAATTCTGTCAAAATTTTGAGTCAGATAATAATGTCACAGACATTTTGTACATCTTTCTTATGGAAGTGTCTGTTTAACTGTGGATCTAGTCAGAAAGGCTCAGGGTGTCTTGGCCATGATCTTAACTGAAGAGTTTCTCCTACCCATGGTAAATCTTCTCTCTCAACCCCTCCCCACCCCCATGCCGGATCTTCTTTCAACTCTCATTCCACTCTGGAATTGATCATTGGAATGGTTGTTGGAGATCCTGCTCCACTGTGGAAGGGAGCTCACATGAGTATTGAGCTATTTGAGGGCATTATTTGGTATCCTAGTTTGGATTTCTCCAAAAACAATGATTTGGATATGATATTTACTTGATAATTTTAGGAAATAGGAGTGAGTCAAAGGATAGCAAAGAACCCCCCAAATGTTATTTCAATGAGCAAAATAAAGATATGGGTAACCGAGGCTCAGTTTTATGGGGGATCTTGGGTAAAATGGCCCCTGAATTAATTGTTCATTCTCTATGCAGCGTCTAAAATAATAATTAAAATGCATAAATCAAATCACACTACCACCTTGCCTAAAACCCTCTCCTGGAAAACCATTGCTCTTAGAGCAAAATCCTCCCTGTTTTTCCCTGCCTACAAGAACCCAGCTGTCTATTTGCCTGCTCTTTTCTATCCCCCCAGCCCTCATCTCCCACCTTTCTACTGTGACTCTCTCAGCTCCAGTCACACTGGCCAACTTTCTGCTCCAGGGATATACTGAGCTGTTACCTTCCTCAGGGAGTGGATATTTCCTACTCAGTCTGCCTGGGATACTCTTCTCTCCTGCATTTTTCTAGCTGGGCTTGTTATCATTCAGTTGTCAGATCAGCAGCTACCTCCTCATGTTTATTATCTGCCTACATATTTATTATATGTCTCTGTGACCCCATCTCCCCTCCAGATTTAGGTTCAATGAGAATCAGGACTTTGTACTTATTGTTTCATTACTGTATCCCTAATGCCTAGAACTTTCTGGTTCATATTATATCATATATGTAAATATCCTAAGTTACACAAAATTTAGCAATACCTGAAGTCACGACATTTTTGTTGCCTGCTCATGTGACTCTGTTCACAATGATCTCAGATCCATTGTGTGTAATAGTTTGAGCCAAAGACATTACTTTTCAAAATCCCACTTTTCTCTTATTTATTGAGAGGAGTTTTTGTTTTTGTTTTTGTTTTTGCAGAGACAAGTACCCACATATACACCTTCTAGCTGGCCTATCAAGTTTAATCATATAGAGAACTTTATAAATATCCTATTCTGCCATCCTCCCTTAACTCTGGCTTTCCCAGGGGAAATGGAAGAGGTAGCAGAGTGGGCTGGTGGTGGGAAAAGAGAGTGTTAGGAGGAGTGAGGGAAGAACTTGTATGACAATGACTTGATTCCATCATTTAGGTAAGTAGCAATATAAAAGCCCTGAGGAAGTAGCCACATGTACATGTACTCTTAGATTTGGGCTCATTTTTGCACAGGTAGCTATATCAGCACTCATGCCACTAAGACATTTTATAAACTGTTTCCTCAAAAAAGGAATCCTATCTAAATTTCCCTAGTGAAGAACTTTTTAAAAAAATTAGTAAGATGCATTTTGCAAAAATACCGTAAATGCACTATTTTTTTATAAGCCTTGGGGACTGAAAAGTAATGCTGCTGGTATATTGACAGGTTGCTTAGTTTTTTTTTTTTTTTTTTTGGAAAAATTGGGAGGTTGGGCCTTTCTTTTGTCCACAGATATAGAGACAATAAATTCTAGTAAGGAAGTGCCTCATGTTTTCCACTGGAAAATGAAAGGTAGGCTGGGAGGAATGCATTAGACATAAGGGTAGCGGTTGCTAGTTTCTGGATGCTAAGTGAATCTACTTGGGGATCTTTTATCATTTGGACTTTTTGCCATTCTTTTTAAAGGGTCCTGGTAGCTTTTGATAACTCACAGAGAACTATAGTTTAGATCCAGTTATCTGTAAGGACGTAAATATTTCCTCATTCATTTTTTAGGGAGTTAGGGGCAGAGGGAGGGAGAAAGAATTCCAAGCAGGCTCCATGCCCAGCCGTGATTCTGACACTGGGCTGGATCCCAAGACCCTGAGATCATGACCTGAGCCAAGATCAAGAGTTGAGGCTTAACTGATGGAGCCACCCAGGCACCCCTATGTTCATATACATTTTAAAAGAAAAGATGTTATGGCAGTGTCCTTAAGTAATGACACAGCCATAGTTTTAATGTTCACCTGAGCCTAGTGGAGATTTTCAGGAGTCCCAATTTATTAAAAATAAGACTCTAGAACCAAAAATGATGGGACAACATCTTTATATTGCACTTGTTTGCATTCAGGACATTTTCAAATTAATCATGTCTGTGAACTTGGTTATGTTTATTACCCAGATGGTATTTTACCACATGAGCAATTAATATAATTGGAGACTATGAAGTGTTTATGTCAAGGCAAGAAGCAGTAGAAGCTTCAATGTGGTAACTTTGCAGACAGCTGAACATATTTTACTGTGTGCTTCCAACCTTCCCTTCTCTTGCCCTTCCCTTTCTATTTTTACATTTAACAGAAAAGAAAGGGAGTTCACTCAGAAACTGGCAGTTTCTTGTAGAATGTGGTATATTTCTAATTTCCATATATTTCCTTCAAGTGGAATGGCCCTGGGAGCACAATTACCTTCGGTCTTGACAGGTTTGGAAGAGGCAAATTCTGCCAGTTTCTGATTGAAATGTTAAACCGACTTTTCTGAAACTGGCATGATGGGTGACAAAAGACAGAGACATTGCTGGGTCAGGTGAAGTTGTTGCCATAATCCCTTTTCCCTGTTTTGAGCTCTTGAGCAAGAAAATCCTGTGTCAAGGTATATTAGCACCACCTGCTATCAGCACTTTGAAGGGGTTGCCGACAGACAGGCTAACTTTCAGGATCGTATTCTCTGTTCAAAGGGGCTCAAAGACAGAAAACCAGGCATGGTTTCTGAAGACTATATAATATGCTCTCATTTTCACTCTTCATCTAGATTTCATTTCTTATATGAAGATGATTTGCCAACTGTCCGTAATTAGACCTTTCTTACTCTACATTGTAATATATAGTGTTTGTGAATTCTGTTGATAGGGAATATATTCCTTCATGTAATGAATGCATTCCAAAAAAAGTGTCGGTCAAAAATTATAAATCATATTATATCTTAATTATAGAATTGATGTCTCTGAATAATAAGCTTGTGATAAATCCTTGATAAAATTTTATATTTTAAAATATCAAGTAATGTATTGTTCTCTCAATCTGGATATATTTTGTATGTATATATTTTTAAGATTTCATTTACTATTTGAGAGACAGGCCACAAGCAGGAGGAGTGAGAGCCAGAGGGAGAACGAGGGTCCCTGCTGAGCAGGAAGCCTGAAGGAGGGCTTTATCCCAGGCCTCTGGGATCATGACCTGAGTCGAAGGCAGCATCTTAATCGACTGAGCCACCCAGGTGCCCCTATTTTGTATATACTTTATGTGAGAATAGGGATGCTTAAAGGGAAGCACACATATATTAGTTTGTATTTAGTGACAAACTTTTGCGAGATGGATTTGAGACTCCATTTAGTCTGGCAAGTTCTTTCTCCATGGATCCTTTCTTCTCCAGGAATCAGTTTCTTACTTGCTTTCAGCTCTGTTCAGATGTCATCTTGTCAGAAAGGTTTTCTCTGGCCACCTTATATAATCCTGTCACCCCTATCCTGCTCTACTTTCCTTCTATCACTCACAGTCATAAAGCATATTATACATTTATTGTCTGTCTTTCCCGAACTCAATTCCATGAATCCTGGGTCTTTATTTTAGTTACAATTATATCAGCAGACCTAGGACAGTGCCTGGTGCACATATGCATACTCTATACTTATCAGATGAATGAGTTAGTGAACAAATGAAGAATTGAGAGGGAGTGGCATCTGCAAAACTCCCAATTTTATCTGCCCCGTTTTGTGAGAGTGTCTATGGGTGTATTTCTTGGGGAGAAGGAAACTGTATTACTATACACTTCTTGTTTCTCTTGATCCTGTGATAGTTGTTATAGTAGAATCTGGTATATCTAACTGCTCAAGTTTTAAACTTATACTGATAAATACATTCTTTAAATCTTATGATTCTGAGATTCACTCATTAACTCAAAGAATGATCTGATCATAGTAAGTATATATTACTTTAGAGAACTACAAGTCATGAAATAGTGTGAAATTCCAAGCAAGAGAAGGCCGACTGAGGGACTTACAAGCTCATATGACTGAATGACTTAACATTTTAAAGAGTTTTAATTTAATGTTAAGATTTTAGAAATTCAGTGTATTGCACATAAAAATCTGGATTTCCAAACTTTCTTGAATTATCTAAAGATCTAATGATGCTGGGTTCACAGGCTTGCATGGCATCTGATAGCTGGAGCTGAATATTAAATGTGTTAACCACAGTTTCCACCACTCCCTTTTGTTGTTTCCTTACCTTACTCCTACATTTATCTTACTAATATTGGCACTGTTGGCATTTGGCTTTACATTCATGCTCTAAGCCAAACTAATCCTTAAGCACCATTTCATAGGCTTGCTCTTTATGTAGTTGCTGAAATGGAGTTGAAAAACTTTATTGAGGTTAAGGAAAAACCAGTATCCTTTTTTTACTCTAAGCATTCTATGTATTTTGGATTGTTTTAAAGAAAAGAAAAGAAAGCCTTACCAAGTATTTTTTATTTTCCCTCAAAATAATCTGTAGCTCAGTGTTCTGTATATTGAGAGAGATCTGGATGTTCATAAGCATATATGTGTGTCACAGCTGAGTGAGTGAACATTTAAGATTTTTGTATTCCATGGTATACAAATTTTATAAACTGAAAGCAAATATTATATCATATTTAATCATATGGATATGGAAATATTTAGAGGGAATTTTTCTGGTGTCTTAAAATCACTCTGAAATGCACCCAAAACAGATGAATTAATGAATGGATAGAGGGATGGATGGATATAAATACGTTATAAAAGAGGCATAGTAAAATGATAATTATGGTAGAATCTAGATGGTGAGATTATGGGATTTCACCATACAACTCTTTCAATTTTGCTATATGATTAAAAAATTTCATAATAAAATGTTGAGAAAATCTCAGCTGCTGCTGAATATGACTTATTTGCATACTGTTTCTGCTTTTTGGATTTTTTTTTGGATTGTTTTCAAATTAAAAGTAAACAGCAATATTATTAACAATGGCCAAATTGTGGAAAGAGTCCAAATACCCATCAACTGATGAATAGATAAAGAAGATACCACACACACACACACACACACACACACAGAGAGGAATATTACTCAGCCATCAAAAAAGGAAATCTTACCATTTGCAATTATGTGGATAGAGCTAGAGTGTATTATGCTAAGTAAAATAAGTCATTCAGGGAAAGACAAATACCATATGATCTCATTCATGTGGAATTTAAGAAACAAAAAAGGTGAACATAAGGGAAAGAAAAAAAGAGGGAGGCTAAACATTAGAGACTCTTAACTATAGAGAACAAATTGAGGGTTGCTGGAAGGGAGTTGGGTGGGGAGATGGGCTAAATGGGTGATGGGTATTAAGGAGGGCACTTGCGATGATCGTGGGTGTTATATGTAAGTGATGAATCACTAAATTCTACTCCTGAAACTAATATTATACTAGAGTTTACACTAAATAGAACTTGAGTAAAAAAAAAAAAAAATCATAAAAAATGTGAAATTTTACTCAATTAATGAAATAGGAAATTACTGAAAATTTTTTTATTCTGCTTCTCTAGGATTAATTTTAAAGGAATTTCATAGTAAAAACAAAACAAAACAAAAAAACCCCTGAAGATTGATTTGGAAAGTAATTGTGACATATTTTTATTTTGTAGAAAATTATCCTCTTTAATCATTTTCTTATTCTTTTCTATATATATTTTCACATGGCCAATCATCTCAAATAGTATTCTCTGGACCCCTTAAGTTCCAGATCTTTTAAACTCTTATATGTGGGGTATGAATTATTTTTAACTGATTATAGTTTCACTCTACACTTTGTAAGATGAAGTTAAGTATTGATTGCTTAGTTCATAATACATTTTTTATAAATAATTGGCATCTTGGTATAATTAAAAGTTTTATTTTTCCTGCACAGATTTTTTTCTTCCATATATTTAGAAATTTCTATTCTATAATTATAACTAAGGTGTAGGACTATTAAAAGCAACTTAATTGTAAATATTAAGAGTGGCAAAGTGTTATAGGCAATGACTAAGCTACCCAATCTCATGATATAGGCTTTACTTTTTGATTAAAGATGAGTTATTAGGGCAAATATTTGGATGGTTAATGGGCAAGCTTGGCTACAAAGTCTTCAGGTAAAGCTGTTTTCTACCTTTTGGAAAAGAAACTCCACTTGTTCTTTGGCAGAGTGATTAACATTTGCAGTAGGGTATCTTCAGTGATGTGAAACAGATCTATGTACTAACACCCAGAGTTCTAAACTTCAGAGTTCTCCTTCTTCTGGATCACTCTAAATTCACTTTATTTTTTTCAAAATATTCAATTACTCTATCAAAACATCACTTACACTGCAATGTCAAATGTCTTTAAAGCATAAATCATTCTCTGTATAGATAACATCATCAGGAAGACCATGGACCTCATATCTCTCCTCATGATAAAATTTCTCTTCCTTACCAAGGGTCATCAATCTTTATTGCATCCAGCTAGAGTCTTATTGAAACCAATTTTCCCCTAAATATTTCCCTATTATTTAAATTTACTAGAACTCCAGTTAGTCCATTCAACTAACATTCACTGAATGCCTATTAGGCTAGTTCCTGGGAATGCAGACACAATAAGATGCCATCCTTGCCCTTGAGAAGACCTCATGCATTTATGAAATGCTGTTGTGGCAAAAAGGAGACACAACCAAACATTTGATGGAGCAGTGTTCCAAATGAATTAAAATACTATCTATGTTCTAATGACTCATTTTGAAAGTATTTTTAGGTTGACAAAGATATTCTTGGACATTTATTACTTAGTAGTTGGAATAAAATTATTCCTTCTAATATTTTTCAGAAAATAGAGAAGGGCTCAACATGTGAATTTTGTTTTTAAATCATTTTATTTTTAGCTTCTATGGGAGGCAGCAGAATACAGTAGAATGAGCAAAATGAGTTTGGAATCGAACAGTCATACCTTCTAGTCTTCACATATGAACTCAGTGATCTAGATCTCGGTAACTTGTTTAAGCCCCATGCCTCAGTTGTGAGAGACAGGCAATATAGCTGCCTGTCATGAACACTAAAATATTAATGGAATAATGAAAGAAAGTTTCAAGTCCATAGAGCAGTAGCCCAATATGTGGAAAAGGGCTGTTATTATTGTTGTCATGATGTTGAAGATGATGATAGTTTTAATTTGGGTTCCTAGAGAACCAAACCTGACACAAAAATTATGCTATAAGTAGCTTATGTAGGAGGCAATCTCAAGGAACACTGGTAGTAAAGTGGAAAAAAAAAAAGAAAGGGACAGAGAAGGAAGAAAGCTAGTAAAATGGTGGACAGCTGGAGCTTAAGTATGCTAGGGAGTACTGACAGATAGTATATAACATGTACCTCAGGATTAATCTCACCTGAGAGATAAAGGAGATGAGGTGTTTACAACATTTCCTGTCAGCCATTGCTAGAGGGCTGCTCTCAGGGGGTATTAATTCCTTGGCATTTGCATCCTGCCACATTAATAGGCAAGGTGGTCTTTGGCAGGTAGAGAAAGCCTTCAGTCAATGATTCGAGTGTTGATAGTTAGAAGTCAGCCTGACATGTCTGAAATGGTCAAGCTGAGGTCATATGGACCAAATACTGATACAATCTTCCATATGATGATGATGAGACACACTTGATGAAGGGTTGGCGGGGAGACTGTCTTTCTCTGAGAAATGAAATATAAATGGAGACGATTAAATGTAGGGAGAAGCCTGTCTAGGAAAAAGAAGCACTATATGTCTGCATACCTGTACACACAATTTATCTGACAGTCTTGGAATTATTCTAGCCTTGGTCGATGAGTCATTTTATTGGGCACACATTTCCTCTCTACAGGTCTTCTGTCTGAGCCCTGGGTAGGTTTGGTGTATTACTGGCGGCTCCTTGGATCTGAGAACACAGTGTTTCATTATTCTGACCTCACCTCCTAAAGCAGTGTGCACTTCACAGCCAGCAACCTTGGTCTGAGGTGATCTAGTCATTACAGCCTGCAGGATCTCTTAAGAGCTATGATTCAACTTAACCAAAGCTAATGAGCAAGAAGAAGCAGTTACACCACTCCCTTGCATTGTTTGAGGAGCTATCCAACCATCTTCCAATTTAATTATGGGATGTGGTTTCTAGGTAGGAGAGCAAGTGAGATCTGCTTCTTTGCATTTTGTTTTGTTCATAACTGAATCATAGCAATTAAGCAATCATGCAGGGTGTAAGCAATAACTTTTATGAACATTAAGATAGTGCATTTCATAATATCTAAATGCCGTGTTTGTTGAAGTTCACTTTTGAGAAATTGTGGTAGTTAGGAAAACACTATTAATTTGAAGGTGTGGAGGAGAGAGATAAGGTACCTCTTCTAGAATTGTGTATGTTCCAGTAACTATTATCTTTGGGAAGCACTGAAGATGTCTTCTTTAATAAATCTCAGAAGGTATTCAAGCCATAAACAATTATTTACATATACAGGTGTAGAGATAGTTGTATATATATATATACATACATTATTTCAGCCATGTCCTAGACACTTAACAAAGATGGAATTTCATTGCTCGGTTGCTTGCAATGTCAAAGACAAAAAGGTAAACTCTAACCAGTGTTCCTTTTAAATTCATAAGCATACTCTATTTTTTATTTGAAAAATGAGAATAAATTCATAAAGGAATGAATATATTAACAATCACTGATTGAGAATAGATCCCCCTGTTAATTTTTGAAGCATGAAATGCTGTGCCTCCACACTGTGGAAATTAGGAGCCATTGAAACTGTCTTTAAATATACTAAAAATCTGTCACAGATGTCAATATGAGAGAATTTCTGTAACTTTTCTCGTATTGATAGCATCAACTGTTAAGGTAAGCATTTCAGTAGCTATGACATTGGTATAGCAGTAGGCGTGTTGTTGACTAATATGTGATTCACCTAAATAGAATGAAGAGACCTCGGGGAGAGAAAAGGAGCAAATGTTTTACAAATGTACTTTTCAACAGTGATTAGAAGATGAGCAATGTGTTGCTACCTTTCATAAGTGGTTCTCTTAATATTTTGACTGGCTCAAAGAAAAAAAGATATAATCGCTATACCTTTTTAGGGAGTCAGTTTTAGGATAGTGAAGTGAGAAAACAAAGAAGAGATGATATCTTACTCTCCACAGTTCCCACTGCTCTCACCTGCCTATAAGACAGATCCTTGTTAATCACCCCTACTTTGCTTCTTGCCTTTTTTCTCTACTCCTCTCCCTTCCTGGATGGCTTTGCATTCTTTTGATCCCAGCATCTGTCCTTCAACCAATCCAAACATATATCTTTTTTCTTTTAACTTTTATTGTCTACGAGGTCACAATCATACTGCTCCTAAGTTGGATATTCTCTCATCATTACGAATAATAGCCATTGTTGCTAGAAAAAAAAATGTATTTATAGAAGTGATCACATTGTTGTATGGTAATATCTCATAAGAGGTGCTCACCCAATAACTACCTTTTCTGTGTCCTCCTTTGCACTTTGTGCATCACTCCAGTTAAGTGATACATTAAGCTGTATCATAATCGCTTGTTGTTTCAGTTATGTGTGTTGCTTAACAAACCTCCCCAATATTTGGTGGCTTAAAACAATAATTTATTATTTCTCATGATTCTGTGAATTAGTTGGCCTCAGCTGGGAGCATTTTCTTCCTCCATGGTATAGCTGAGTTCACTCATGCAGCTGCATTCAGCTGGGAGCTTGTTTGGGGCTAGAAAATCCAGGATGACTTATGTCCCTCCAATGTCCCAATAATGTCCCTTATGTCCCTCCTCCATGAGGAGGAGTCTAGTCTGAACTTCTAGCATCACGTCTAGGCTCTGAGAGAGGGAAGTTAAAGCTGTCAGTCCTCTTGAGCGCTACACTAGGAGTCCCAGATATCACTTCCAGTGCACTTGGTTGCAAATCATAAGATCGACCCAGTTTCATAGTGAGGGAAATAGACTCCAACTCCCGATGAGAGGAGTAGCAAAGTCTCATAGGAAAAGAACATGTGTACAACCATTGGAAGGGTAATTGGTGACCATGTTTGGAGATAATCTTTACACTTGTATCAGCCTTTTCCTGTAGACTTTGATTTCTTCAGAGTAAGGACCTTGTCATCTTCAGATTTTTAGAATCAGAATATGAAAAATATTTTGCTCTTTATTTCTCAAATGAATAATTGTTCCACTTCTCACTTTATCAGTAAACTTCAATGAGAAACTCAGTTTTATATTCAGATTGCTGATATGAAATAATGCTACTATATCTTGATTTTTTTCTCATTTTTTATTTTTCGAGTTTTTTTCTGATAGGTATCTAAAACATAACTACTATCTTGGGGTTTCTTTGTATAGAGAAATACACAGAGTTACAGATTAAAATCCAAGTGGTTCCTTTGGGAGCTGATTGCAGGAAACATAAACAGGGAAGTGAGGGGATTAAAACAGGGAGTGAATGAAGCTGAGAAAGGGGTGTCAAGCACATAACTTGGAGCAAAAAGGGGTTATTTCTATGAGGGGGCTCTGGGAAACAGTGCAGACGTGTGCCCCAGAGTTATTTTACCTGAGGGATGAGAGAGCTGGAGGACAGTACTTTTTCACACTTATGGCTGTCCATAGGCAAAGCAGACTTTGCCATGGGATACCATCGGCGATTGTCATACACACAATTCCTCTCCTCTCCTCTTCTATCCCTTCCTCAAAAGAAGCCTTAACTGTCTCACCAGCCTTCCTTTAAGGACCCTGTCACTTGGCAAATTCTCCTCCTACCAGATTGTTTTAGCTAAAAGAAGTACCAAGAAGAAGAAAAACTCACTTTTTTTTTTTTTTAACCCATCACAGTTCTAGGTCACATCGTAAGAGATCCTTAAAGATTATATTCACAGACAGGGGAATAGCAGATCCATGAAGTATTACCTAACCCTAATGGCCTTTCATTTTTAGAAGGAAACAGGAGGGCTCAGGTCATGATCTGAGGGTCCTGAGATCCAGCCCGGTTCCAGGCTCTGTGCTCCATGGGGAGTCTGAGAGTCCCTCTCTTCCTTTACCCCTCTCTCCCACTCAGGTGGGCGCATGTGTTTCCCTCTCTATCTCTAAAATAAATAAATACATCTTTAAAAAATAAAAATTATTAAAAAATAAAATAAAACATCATGCATAAGGCAAGGGACTCTTCCTGGTAGGAGCATTGGAGGAAGCCAATATCATATGGTGAATTAAGACTTACATGAAAACTGGAAATAAGGAGGAATGACAGAGTGCGGTGAAAGGTGTTGACTGGGACCCCTATCTTCTATCAGTAGTAATCAGTAGTTTCATTTTGAAGAATAATGGTGCTATGGCTCCCTCACCTCTCAGTTCCAACTGAAGACCTGTAACGAATTACGTTCTTTTTTCAACGGCTCATATTGACTGTCATGCTGTCTTCTTATACAGAAGATACTCAAGTTGGAGGGAAAAAAAACTAACTTCTTTTTTTTCCCTTTTCTTTCAGTGTAATTGTTACTAGCTTTGAATGAGTAACTTCTGTAGTAGAAGGCCTCTGTAAATGCAGTAGAATGCTCTTTATGTATAGTTCTGTGCTGCACATTTTTATTTTGTGGACTGTTGTGAGAAACATGAAAATTGGGATTTTATTTGTCCTAGGCCTCTTATGGAATAAGGTAGTAGAATCAGTTCTTTAATGCAGTGTGTAGTTTTAGACTATAATGTAAATTAAATCAACTTGTGATTCAGTGATGCCTTTATTAGTTCTCAAATATTGATTCAAGTAATGATATTAAATTATGTATGGTTGAAAAGATAAGTCTTGCTTCTACCATACTACATGATGCGATGAAAATGTTTTCCTTTTCTTGAAGTAAAATTAGAAGTAGAACATAGGTTAAACACAGTTCTCTTCACACCTTGTAATTTCTGATTCTGTAAGTTATGTTGAGTAAAGAAAAGACTAAGTTGACAATAAACTTTGTTTATAAATATGCCAGATGCTAGGGTAGATCAGTTCTGCCACTGCAATTATTATCTGTTACAAAGATGGCTGAACTAAAAGGGAATTACTTCCTTCCATATATTTTGAGGTGGATTACCATTTGAGACATGACTATGCACTTGGATTACTTTGTAAAGGAATACATGAGAATAGAGTTTTATATTTATTGAGTAAAATTGAAATAATAAAGGATGAAAAGGAAGCTTAATATTCTCATTTAGATTTTAATCATGTTAAACTTTGAGGGATTTTTCCTGAAATGTTATACAATTACTGCTATAAAGTTGGCTATAATTTTATATTCTTTTGTATGTATAATAATATTCTTCTGTATTTTTTTAGAAGACTATGTATGCATAGTTATGTATAGAGTTATTTTAAAGCTGAAACTTCATTTTTTCTACCTTATTTTGAGTTGATTCATTGAATTTGTTTTCAGGATGGCACTGAAGGAATGTTACCTTTAAAAAAATGTTTAATTCCTTTAATACTTTTCACAGATAAAAGCATATGCTTATCTTTCCCCTTAAATTGATTAGGGAGGTTAGAAACTATGAGGGCCATGCTGAACTTAGAATTAGAACATCTGGGTTTTATTCTTTGTTTCATTTGACCTTGGAATGATGCAATGGCTCTTAGATTTTCTTCTCAAAAATAACTCCATTTCTCATTCATTTATATTTTAGTGACACATTGTGTTTTCTCTTAATCTGACTGACATAGCTTTTAATCTTTATACAAAGTAAAATTTAGATTACTCATATCCTCTCAGAGGAAGAGTGTGGATAAGGGCCATAGAGAAGACACCTGTTTTTCTCAGGAAAAGTAGCACACAACCACACCTTACTCCCTCCCCAAAGAGATTTAGCCATAAGAAGAGTAAGGTGCACATGGAAAAAAAGGCCACATTGTATAGGATGGAGGATTTCAAAATTTGTTGGACTTTAGTTTCAAGCAGAGAGGCTTGCTGAAAATACAGATTCCAAACTTACTGAACCAGAATTTAGACTCCTAGGGCATGGACAGCTGGTTAATAACCATCAGAGGTGGTAGCAGATGAGTCAGGACCTAGCCCAATTTGAAGTAACATATTGGGAAGCTTTCTTGCTAACTTTAATTCTTCCATTATCTGAATCATTTCAAAATTTTGAAGCATGGTTTTCCATCTGTCACAGTTTAAGTGACTATTCAATATTGAAATTCCTGGCCCTGGATGTTAGTAAGATTCAGCTGTCCACAGAACTCGGCTTTCTTGAATGTCTCATCTCCTCATGTCCTGTACAGCTGTTTCCTTGTCCTTTCATTTGCCACCTTAATATCTGTTAGCTGCTATTATTTGGGGCTTTTAATACTCCTTCCCATGTTCTTATGCTTTTCTGCCTTTTTTCTTTAGCCCTTAAAGGCAGTGTTTCTTCTATCTCAAGGGCTTCCTCTGAATCATCCATGATTTGTAGATCACCCTTTGGGAAACACCAAGATTCTCAGAATGTTCATTTCTCTGCCATTAAATGAGTGCAGGAATGTCTGCTGACATTTCCCTCGACATTGGAGGGTGTATATAGGCTAGATGAGAAAATGCTTGTTGAATGAGGAGTGTTGGGCTATTACTGGCACTTAGCTCGGAAGCTGAAGCCTGAGAAGCTTAATGATTTGCCAGGGCTGTGCAACCGATCATTGTTAAGCCAAGATTACAACCTGGAGAATTTGGGTTACTTTTTCAGAGAACATTCTGTTGGATAAACTGGACTTATTATTTGAAGTGTTCCACATCCCTGTAGACCAGAGAGGTAGAATTTATGACAGCAGTTTGATCTTCAGAAACTCCACTTAACCCAGAATTACCCTTTAGTTTACTGAACGCTCTGGGGAAAAGGGAGCAATGAGTAACTATTTAGTTAATGAGATTCTGTTGCTTATCTGTAAGGGATATGTGTGGGGGAATCTTTAATTTTCTTACATGTGATATAAAAATTCCTTTTAATCAAACAACTCTCAGGAAAAAATTGCAGAATTAAAATAGAAGTTTTTGAGATTTTTCCTTAAGTATAGATTTAGAAAAAGTATACTTGGAATTTGATGACTTGTAGAGAAAGTTTATGAGGAAGGTTAGAATTTTTATATTTATTAAAATTAAACACGTGTGCATTTTGAAATCAAGCTTTTATTTTTATTTTGTTTTTTTTTTTTTATACATTTGATAGAGAGATTTCCTTAGAATAAAAATGTGTATGTTGTTCCTTGGTTGGTATTCTGCATTATAGAGTTGGGATTCTACCCCTGAAATTAGAATTTGGGAGAATGTCAAAGCCAAGCTTGGTGGTCCAAGAGGTATATGTGAGCTCTAGGTCCACTGCTTTGGCAGTGAAAAATCAGGGTGTCAAATATATACTTACTCAACATTTCCTGTGAGCGAAGGTACTGTGAAAGGTACTTTATATACTTTCATTTAACAGCTAGAGAATTAACAGCTTTAGGAGCCCATGTGTTCTGGACAAGGAAACTGAGGTTCTGAGATGTTAAATAACTTATCCAGTGTGGAACTGAGATGCTAAATCAGGTTCATCCCACCCAAAAACACGTAGTCCACTTGTTCCTAACAGGAGCACATGTACCCTGCATTTCATCAAATGTCGGCACTATGGACAGGACTTGGAAATGACATGGACACCTTCTGTTACATACACAAAGCTCTGCCTACATCATGTACTAGCTTACACGACTGCAAAGGCCCAAATACAAACTGTGTGCGCCATATCCCTTCGTTAGCACATTTTCTCTTGCATGGTTATTCACTGTGAGGATGTGATGAGTTGGGACTGTGGGTAGAAGCTGCTGCAATTAGTTTTGCCTCAGGTAGAATGCTGACATCAGTTGTAATGAGATTAAAATCTTCTACTCAGCTGTTACTTGAAATATTCTGTTGTGTTCTCATCCAACTGTTTTAACTAATTGAAGTGACTTAACCATATAATTATTTTCAAATGTTTACAATTACTTTTAGATAAATATAAATGAATGTTTGCCTGCATATTAACAGCAAAGGGAATAATTTGGTGTCTTCACCCAAATAGTCTAACCCTCCTAAGGAAACATCAGAGTGTATCAGTGGAATTCAAATGACACAAATGAGCATTATTAATACTAAATGAAATATTACTTTCAGTTCCACTAGGATGGAGTAGCCCCATTCCTGCCAAGTACACCCCCTTACAACTAAAACCCTCTAAATATAACATGACAAACAAGCACAGAAGCTCTTTGAAAGATCAGACAAGAAGGTGAGCTGCCTCAGGATTTGAGGAATATAGCAGTGAGTTCCTTGGATTTCTTTACTGTTTCTCTTATCTCCTGGATGGAGTACTCCAGAAGTTTCCCGTCCTGGACCATCAACAAACACAAACCCAAAAAGCTCCAAGAAAATTCTTGTTTCCCTTAGCTAAAGGACCAAGAAAAGACCTAACAACAACAACAACAACGAATTGGTACTATCTGCCAAATATCATGAAAAAAAACATACCTTGCCCCTTACATGGTGTCAGGGGTGCTGAGCAGGAAATTGATTCTCCCCCATGCCCCACTAATTGCTGATACTATTAGACTGTGATAAGTTACATATGTATATTGTATCACATATATAGAGGAGACACTAAGAAAGTGATACAAGGAAATATACTTTTAAAAAACCTGCTATAAATAAATCAAGAAAGAAACCTTAAAAGTGATCAAAGAAATAGAAAACAGAAAGCAAGTTATAAAATGACAGACTTAAGCCCTAATATCAATAAATTACTTTAATTATAAATAGTCTATAGAAATGCAAGGAACCCAGAATAGTTGAAACAATCTTAAAAAGGAAGAACAAAGTTGAGTACTTAAACTTTCCAATTTCAAAATTTATTACACTAGTATAGGGATAAATATATAGACCAATGAAATGAAATTGATAGTTCAGAAATAAACTCATATTGATGGCCAGATGACTTGCAATAAGAGTGCCAAGGCTATTCAATGGGAAAAGAATAAGCTTTAACAAATGGTATTGGGACAACTGGATATCCACATGTGGAGGAATAAAGGTAAAACCTCTTCCTTAAACCATACATGAAAGTTGACTCCAAATGGATCATAGATCTTAAATGTAAGAATGAAAGCTGTAAAACTCTTAGAAGAAATCATAGCTATAAAATTTGTGACCTGTGTTAGGCAATGAATTCTTAGATGTCACACGAAAAGCGTAAGCAACAAAAGAAAAGACAGATACACAGGACTTCATCAAAATTTAAAACTTTTGCTTCAATCACACCACAAAGAAAGTGAAAACCAACTCACAGGATAGGATAAAATAATAAAAAAGACAGCGGGTGAGGGTTCTGAATATGTACACACACCCACCCACACCCACACACCCACATACAACTCTTCAGTGAAGTTATTAGAATGACCACTGAGAATATGAAAAGATGCTGAACATTGTTAGCCATCAGAGAAATGTAAATCAAAACCATAATAAGATTCTGCTTCTTTTCCACTAGGATAGATAGCTATTATCAAAAAATAGATAATAACAATTGCTGACTAGAATATGAAGAAATTAAAAACATCATATGTTGCTGATGGGAATCTAAGAATGGTGTGCCTAGTTTGGAAAATGGTATGACAGGCTCTCAAATTGCTAAACATTGTAATTCTATTCATAGGTATAAACCCAAGGGATAAAAAGACATTAATACAATAACTTGTACATGAATGTTCATAACAACATTATTTGTAGTAGATACTACAAATGGAAATAGTTGGAATAGTAGTAGATACTACAAATGGAAATAGTTCAAACATCCATCAGCCAATGAATGGATTAAAAATTATATATGCAGAAAATGGAAAAGTTTATCCATAAAAAGGAAGGAAGGACTGAATCTTGTAAGATGGATTAACTTTGGAAACCTTATGGTGAATGAAAAAAGCTAGTCCTAAAAGATTACATATTGTATAATTCCATTTCTATGAAATGTTCCAAAATAGGCAAATCTATAGGTACAGGAAACAATCAGCTGATTTCCTAGGACTGGTGTTGGGGTAGGGTAGTTGGGATTGAGGTGGGAGTTGAAAGAAAACAGAGTGAATACTAGGGGTAGGGGTTTCTTCAGGAGATGAAGTAAGTATTCAAAAACTGATCATGGCAGTGGTTGACACGCCTATGAATATACAAAAGCCACTGAATCGTGGACTTTAAATGAGCCAGTTGTATCATGTGAATCATAAAACTGCTAAAAATGTAAGTTGTCTATATAAAACAAATAAAAAACAGATTCTGGCAAAGTGAATAAAAAACATGATCCAATACTATGCTGCCTGCAAGAAATTCACTTTAAATATAGCAACAGAGGTTAGTTGAACATAAAAGGATAGAAAAGATATACCATGCAAACAGTATTTAACAAATAGTTGTTATATTAATATTAGATCTAGTAGACTTTAGAGTAAATAATATTATTAGAGACAGAGACATTACTTAATTAAACAGAGATCAGTCTATTAGGAAGACATAGCTATAGTAAATGTGTACTCATCAAACAACAGTGCCTAAAAATACAGGAAGCAAAATAAAATATTACATGTCTCAGTTTAGTTCTTTAAACCTACTGCAACTATAATGATCATTTTTTAATTACAACATAAATTTAAATCTAACATTTGTACTAAGTCTAATTATTAAAAGAGCTGCCTCTGTCTTTTTACTCTTAAAATACAAGATTGTATTACATATTGAAATGTGTGCGTGTGTGTGTGTTTGTGTGTGTGTGTGTTTGTGTGTGTGTGGTGTTTGTACACAAGATAGACAAAGCCTATGATTCTGTAATCATAGAATTTAGGGCTACATGGTAATTTTTCAAGCTTCCTTCTTTTATGACAGAGAAGAACAGATTCACAAAAGTGTAAAGTCAGTTTAATTCCATAAATATATACTAGTAATATTCTTGATGCTCTAGGGGCGCCTGGGTGGCTCAGTGGGTTAAGCCTCTGCCTTTGGCTCCGGTCAAGATCTCAGGGTCTTGGGATCGATCCCTTCATCGGGCTCTCTGCTCAGCAGGGAGCCTGCTTACCCCTCTCTCTCTGCCTGCCTCTCTGCCTGCTTGTGATCTCTCTCTCTCTCTCTGTCCAATAAATAAATAAATCTTTTTAAAAAAATATTCTTGATGCTCTAAAACCTTGTATCTGTTCCAAAGTGACTTCTTCTTTTTCTTTTTTTACTAATTGATATGACTGAGAAAGATCTCTTCTTAAAGAGAAAGTATGAACTTTAGAAGTAAAGGCAAATTTCAGTATTTATATTTGGGAGCAGTAAACTACCTGCTAGGAATATTTATCAAATGGAGATATAATTGCCTGCTATCTCCCTGAACCTTATTAAGTATAATAATTGTGTTTTTTGAGTTTGCTTTTCTTAAGCGATATAAATTAAACATTCTAACAGCTTATTTTCCCCCCAATGGATAATATCATATATAGATGTAATTTAGACAAATAAAGAATTGTATTTTATATAAATAAATAGGTGATAGCATCTGGTAATTTTAATACACGATCTATATAAATCCTATCCTGTAGAATAAATAACCTCTGAAACAGTCAGCTATGGGAAAGGATGAAGCTAGTATGCTTAGATAGCTCCTTCCAGAGCCACCATCCCTCATTTTCTCATTGTTGGTTAGATTTTTGGTTAGAAATTTTATACATCTAGATTATATACTCAAATCTATTTACTTGATTTATTAGTTTCAAGCATTACCTCTTAACCTTTCTGTATGCAAAATTGGAAGGTCAGCACATTTACACTTTTCTACTTGTTCTTCTGTTTTTTTTTTTTAACCTACATTATTATTTCTAAAAGTTTTAAGGCTTATCCTATTTGTATATTTTATAAATGTAATTTCAACATTTTTTTTTTAGTTATATATGTTAAACGGATTTAAGGCTGACCTCCAAAGCTTTTACAACAAATCCCCCATTTTATAAGTTGACCAGGGTGATTTCCAAATATGCAAGTCATGCATAATTTGTAGATCCCTTTGGGGAGTACCAAGATTCGCAGAAGTTTTACTTGTGTCATCACGTGAAGACAATAATGGCTGGTACCATTTCCCTTCTCTGCCACTCTGGTGTCGAATAGGGTTCCAGGACCCACCTAATGCTGCAATTTGAGGCTTTTTCTTTCCTTTATTTATTCACACTTCTCTTTGTTTTGATCTCCTAAATATGAAAATATTTTAGTAGCCTGTGTATTTATGTGTTAGGTATTCAAGCTCTACTACTTAGTTCTTAATAATTAATATTTACCTGTGCTTTTTGATCAGCCAGATTTTTCAAGCAAGAGAGGAGAAGCCCTTACTACCTGTTTTAAGAGCCCTCTCTAGAGAGTTTTAAAAAACAAGGGATTGTTAGGATTAAAGGCAGTTTTGACATGTTACAAGAAAGTGGTGAATTTGGTGGAGATGCTAGGCAGGAAAAATTGTTTGCTATTCACACTTTGTTGCTTGAAAGTGGACAGCTATGCTTAATGTACATATACACGCACATACTTACACACTGATATGTAGGAGATGAAAATGGAATAAAAAACTGACCTCTGGAATATTCAGATGCAAGCACCATTCTGTGGTTGCCTCCCCAGGTCATCTAGGGACTGATAGAGGAAGTGCAGTGTACCTCAGGGATCCAGTACTGTAACAGGGAAAAATAGGACAATTTCAAATGTCATAACTCATTCTATGAATGATAATCATCCAACTTTATTATTTAAGTGAGAAAATTCATCCTACGTTTGACTGTCATAAATGTGATTTTCTTGAGAATACTGTTATATAATGTGTTTTGCACCCTCCAGTAGACCCGTGGGCATCAGAATGGGTCATATTTTGTCTAACCTATGTCACTGGCCACTTTTCGGCAGTATTGATTTCTGGTGAATACCAACCAACACTTATTTTAGCACTAATTGCACAGAGTCATTTATTTCCAATTTTTATATAACAGCAAACTAATAAAATATATTGAATTTTTAATTTATTTACCTCTTATTCTTTCTCATCTTATGAATAAACTTTAGAGTTTGACCTTATTAACCTACAAGGAATCTCAGAAACGATTTCCATGAAATAAAGTTTGATTTATTTTCATTCATCTAAATACCAGGAACTTTAACAGATGGACTGTCAGATTCAAATGAAGTTTTATTGCTTTATGGTAATATGTGGTAATTAAGATATTGTCCAGATAGATTAACACCTAGACCCTGGGAGTCTTGCATCTAGTGTGGCATCTAGGTAGAGGTATCTGGTAAATTTTTAATACTGCGTGTAGGCCAAGGGACATCTCTGTCTATTATAATTTTGTATAAATTATATGTGAGGGATTGTTTATAACCTAAGATGATATTATTCAAAAGCATTTTATTAGATTTATTTTTGGAGTTGAAACCTGATTAGAAAACTGCCATTTTCAAATTGTTCTTTTTAAATGTCTTGACCTTTGAGACATTTAGTTCAGTTATAAACTCTCTTATGATTGTGGACTAGAAACTGCTATAAGCTTGGGCAAATATTTGAAATAATTGCTGAAAGACCTTTTATTATCCTAACATTTTATATTTTTGTGGACTTTTGAATTTTAACAAAGTGATCTTGATTCCTATGTTAGATTTTGGGGCTGAGTATGGAAATTTTCTATTTTTATTTTTAATATACCACAGGATTTCTCCAGGTATTTTCATTGTGCATTTCAGATGGTAAGCTTTTTATTTGCTTTTCTAATAGCTAAGAAACCATTTAAATCTTGAAGGTATTATTATTGTTTCAGTTTGCAAGGGTTCTACCTATAAATACTATATTGATGAAGAAGGAATGCCATGTTGAACACATCAAACAGTTCATGTGGGTTACTTGAAAATGACAAATCAAAAGCTGTCATGTAATAGAAAAAATACACTTTGAAACATAATCTCTAGTGATGTATTCTCTCTACTACAAGTTAAACTGCCCTCCTCATGTCATGCATAAAGAATGAAGTTTACAGTCAGTTTTAAAAGCTGAAATAATTGGGATGAGAAACATAAAATGCCCAAGAAATTATTCTGGTGAGAATTGCAAGTCTAGGTCAAGAAAGTAAATAAACCAGAATGTGAAGCATGATCTTTTTTATTTATTCTTTTTTAACTTTAACAGTCC
Source organism: Lontra canadensis (assembly GCF_010015895.1). Lineage (NCBI taxonomy): Eukaryota > Metazoa > Chordata > Mammalia > Carnivora > Mustelidae > Lontra > Lontra canadensis. The sequence goes on from NW_022631010.1 coordinate 16,656,945, forward strand.
TTAGCCATAATTGACAATTTACTGGTTTTAACAGGAAACAAACATTACTCTATTGCCATCTGGACATCCTGAATAGAACCTATGCCTCTGGATGAGGGAAGGCATAATGATTAGATAGATATTTTGGCAGAAAACTCCCTTTTTTAATGTCTTGGGATTTGGGATGTAAAACCAATGGCCATAATTTTGAAACATCTGTTCTTTTCATGATCTCCTCCACATGGAAAGAGATTAGGAAATGGAGTGTTCTCAGGTATCTTTGTTGCAGTAATCAAAAATTTTCACTTTGTCCAAATACATAAGTGGAGTTAAATTCACTTCTTAGTAAACCCTGTTACACCAAACATGTAGCTTGCTTTTTTTCTGAATTCAACATTGTCATGTTTAATTTAGTGTATTTATTGTTATATGCATCCATCTACTTCCACAAAGGAGGTAAGTGATTTTACACTAAAAAGAAATAGGTATAATAAAAACAGTAATGTTCACTAAGTAATGCATGATAGCAAAGGATGATCAAACCAAAACATATCTGTCAGTTATAATAACTGTAGTTGACTATAAAAATTGGATCTGTATATTCCAGCCCCAGGCTATCTTCCTACTGTTTAAAATTGGTGTCCATTTATCTTTTGGATGCATTTCCCTCTTGTGGAAATAAAAGGAAGTGAGAATGTCAGTGAATCTAACACCCTGGACTCCAAAATGGGATGAATTTAAAAAATGAATGGGTATCAAAAAAAAAAAAAAAAAAAAAGAATGGGTCTCTTCTCACCTTTTGTCTGAGACTCTTGGCTTCCTAGCTTGTCTCTATCCTCTTGAATTCTTTCCTCCCCTTTAGGCTAGAATATTCTGCAGGAAGCCTTTCTCTGGATCTGTTGCCTGTCAGGTTTTTTCCAACTCTCTCCCTTGGGATTACACTATATTCTGTTCTAGCATCCTTTTGTCTCACTTTAAAACTCTTGGAAAAATTTGTTGCCACTTACATCATTTTGATCATTCCTGTTCTGTGCTTTGCAAGCCTTGTGTCTACCCATACCTCCTAGATCAGATTTCCCGTGGACCTCATCATTGACCTACAATGAGCCAGGACCTACAGTTACAACCTTCCTTGGACTAAATTATCCAATCTATGGACCTTCCCCATGCAGGTCTAGGGTAGAATTAAGCTCAATTCTGTCCCCACTTTTCAAGGCTTCTAATTTATTTTCCACTAGCATCTCCCCCTGGATTTTTCCCTCCTCCTCTGCCTGTATCTCTGATGGGTAGCATAAAGCTAGGATATGTTAGTCTCTTACAGGGGTAAAATCTTTGCACAAGCTTCCAGGAAGCCAAGTACAAGAGAGAAAACATGATGATTTGTGAACTCAGAGTGTAATGAAAACAAATACAGCAATTTGCAGGGCAGAAAGCAACCCCTCCAAAAAAGGAATCAGAATCTTTTCAGAGATTTAAGAAAAACTCTTCATTATTCCAAAATGTCATGTATGTAAAGGTTAAAAATTATGGGCACCACAACAAACCTATTAGAATGGCTAATTTTTTTTGAAAGAGTTATTTATTTATTTGAGAAAGAGAGTACGCCTGTGCACAGAGGGGAGAGGCAGAGGGAGAGAGAGTCTTAAGCAGACTGCGAAGAGCCCTATGCGGGGCTTGATCTCATGATCCTGAGATCATGACCCTGAGATAATGACCCTGAGATCATGACCTGAGCCGAAACCAAGAGTCACTTAACCAACTGTGCCACCCAGCTACCCCACAGAATGGCTAAAAATTTTAAATGCTGCAACACCAAATGCTGGTGAGAATGCAGAGAAACTGGTTCTCTCTCATCATTGTTGATAAGAATGTAAAATGGCACAACCTTCTGTAAAGGAGGTTGGCAGTTTTTTTGATTTTGAGATAATTATAGTTTTATACTTAATTATAAGGAATAATAGAGATTCCGTATGTGCTTTACACAGTTACCCCCCAATGGTGTTACATTTCAGACCTATAATACCTAAATATAATTCAGACCTAAATATAATTTCTCTTTGGTTCTTTTTTATACATTTTATTTCTTTCAGAGAAGTTCCAATTTTTCATTTAAAAAGCTATGGTACAGTATCATTGCCAGGATATTGACACTGACAGTCAAGATAAAGAACGCTTCTGTCATCACAAGGATCCCTCATGATTCCCTTTTGCAGTCACACTCACTTCCCTCTCATCATACTACTTCCTTAACCCTCTTGTCATTTCAAGAATGTTTTATAAATGGAATAATATAGTGTATATTGTTGGTATTGGCTTTCCCTATCAAGATATTTCTCTAGAATTTCATTTAGGTTGTTGCATGTATCAGTAATTCCTTTATATTGCTGAGTAGGATTCCATGGTATGGATTTGCCAAGTTTATCTTACCATTTACCTACTGAAGGACATCTGTGTTGTTTCTAGTTTTTGCTGTTATTAATATAGCTACTATAAACATTCATGTACAGGTTTTTGTGTCAACAAAAGTCTTCATTTCTCTGGGTTATACCCCAAGAGTGTAGCTGCTGGATCATATGATGGTTGTATGTTTACTTTTTTAAGAAACTGCAAGAATATTTTTCACTGCGACTGTAACATTTTACATTCCTACTAGCAACACATGAGTGATCCAGTGTCTCTGTATCCTCACCAGCATTTGTGTTGAATATATATACGTATATATATATTTCTTTTTTGATAGGCATTTGATATCTCATTTTGGCTTTAATTTGCGTTTTTGAAATGGCTGATTTTTTTCATGGCTGATTTGCTCATTTGCCATTAGTCTGTCATCTTCAATGAAATGTCTCTTTACATCTTTTGCCGATTTTCTAATAGAATTTTTTATTGTTTAGTTTTGAAAATTCTTTGAATATTATAGCTACTACTGCTTTTTTGGATATGTGTTTTGCAAATATTTTCTCTTAAAATGTCTCTCATAGAACAAAAGTTTTAAATTTTGATGAAATTCAGTTTTCCTTTTATGGATCATACTTTTGGTATTCAGCATGACTTTTTGTTCATCTCTAGAATGAAAGATTTTCTACTTTTTTTCATGAAAGTTTTTAAAGTCCATTAATTTTTTTGAATTAATTTTTGTATAAGGTGTGAAACACGGATCAGTATTCATTTTATGTATATGAATGTCTATTGCTCTAGGATCATTTCTTGAAAAGTTCTGTTTCTTTCATTTAATAGTTTTTTTTGTTTTGTTTTGTTTTGTTTTGTTTTGTTTTGGTGGGGGGTCAGAATGCTTTGGCATATTTGTGTGGGTCTACCTTTGGGTTCTTTATCCTTTCTATTCCACTGTAATCAATATGTCTGTACCTCCACCAATAGTGCTCAGTCTTGTTTACAGTAGTATATAACTTTCCACAGTCTACAGGTACTGTCATTTTATCAGTTTGAGTAAAGCATAGAAATCTTACTTTTACATCTTCCTTTTACAAATCTCCCTTTTACATCTCTTTGCCTTCCTATATTTATGATATCATTATCTTAAACATTTTATCTATATACATTTAAAACCATGTTAGGGTTGCAATTTTTTAACCATAATACATAATTTAGAAAACTCAGGAGGAGAAGGAAATCCTATTGTTTTTACCCATACTTTTTCTTGCCATGTTTTTCTTCCCTTTCTGGTCTTCCAACTTTTTTTTTTTTCCCTATCATTTCTGTTTAGAGAACGCTAGTGACAAATTCTCATAGTTTTTATTAATCTGAGAATGTATTGATTTTTCCACCATTCTTGAAGAATATTTTTACTAAATACGAGATTCTGGGTCAGTTCTTTGATCACTTAAGATAAATTGTGGCACTTCTTTCTAGACTCCCTGATTTAAATGAAAAAAATCCACTGTCATTTGAATTATATTTTCCACTGTAACAAGGTGTTGTTTTCCTATGCTGCTTTCAAGATTTTTTTTTTTTTTTGTCTTTAGTTATCAGGAGTTTAAGTATAATATATATGGCATAGATTTCTTTTCTTTTCTTTTCTTTTCTTTTCTTTTCTTTTCTTTTCTTTCTTTCTTTTTCTTTTTTTAACTTTATCCTGCTTAGGATTTATTTGAGTTCTTGGATCGTTATATTTATGACTCTTGCCAGATTTGAGAAGTCTCCAACCCTTTTCTCTTCTAGTACTTTTTTCTTTTTTAAGCTTTTCTGCCCTCTTTGTCCTAAGTACTCAGATGACATAAATTCAGATCTGGTAGTTCTGTTTTTCTGTCCTCCAGTTCACTTGATTCTTTCCTCTGTATCCTCTATTGTGTTAAGTCCATTCCCTGATCTTTTTATTTTAGTGATTCTAAATTTTTTCCAATTCAAAAATTTTTCTTTTAAAGCTTTCTTTTTAAAAAAAAAAAATTTTTATTTTTTTATTTGAGAGAGAATGAGAGAGAGAGAGAGAGCAAGAGAGAGAGAGTATGAGAGGGGAAAGGGTCAGAGGGAGAAGCAGACTCCCCATTGAGCAGGGAGCCCAATGTGGGACTTAATCCTGGGACTCGAGGATCATGACCTGAGCCAAAGGCAGTTGCCTAACCAACTCAGCCACCCAGGCACCCTCAATTCTAAAATTTATGTTTGGTTCTTCTTTTTATCTTCCACTTCCTTGCTGACACCTCCTATTGTTTCACTTGTTTCAAGTGTATTTTTAATTGCTCATTGAAGTATTTTTATCATGTCTGCTTTAAAATCTTTATCAGGTAATTATAACATCTATGCCATCTCAATTTTTGCTTTTATTGTTACTTTTCATTCAGTTTGATACTGTCCTGGTTCTTGGTATGATGAGTGGTTTTTTTTAAATTGCAACCTGGAAATTTCCATATTATGTTACGAGACTCTAGATCTTATTTAAACCTCCTGTTTTAACTGAATTTCTCTGATGTGGCTGTAGCAGAGGAAGGGGTGGGGCACGGTCTCATTTCTGGCCAGGTAGAAAAAGTACAGGTACCCTACTGGGCCTCTGTTCACACTCAAGAATGGACCTCCTCTTTGGTGTTGGGTAGGAGTGAGAGTTTTGACTCCCTGGCTGCTCTCCATTAATACTGTGTGTATAGAAACCTCACTATCAGCTGATGAGGATGAAAGTCCCAGCTTCATGATTGGCCTTCTCTGACCCCTCCTTCATTGGAGAGGGGAATTGGGAGTGTCTCACTGCAGCCTTTCAAAGGTAAAAGTCTGTACTCCTCTCTTAGCCTTACTGCTAAGGTTGGGGCACATTATTTTCCTGTTGTATTTGGCTGGAATAGATTGTTTATTGTATGAAATTTTGTCTTGATTGGCAGCAGGCTTCTGATAGGCTTTTTTTCTTTCTTTCCTTTCATCCCTCCTTTCCCCCTTCTGTCCTCCCTTCCTTCCTTCTTTCCTTCCTTCCTTCCTCTTTCCTTTTTCTTTTTCTTTCCTTTCCTTTTTTTTTTTTTTTTTTTTCTTTTCTTTTCTTCTCTTTCCTTTACTCATTGACATTTCTGGGTTACCAGCTTCTTCAGTTCCAAGTCTAGGATACAGGGGACAAGGAGTAAACCCAGGAAACTCAATACTCTGTCCTTCCTTGGGTCTTGTGTTCATTTCTGATTTGCCTTTTTAATTTCACTTTTCAGAGTTTTTCTTATATTTGTTTTATAAATAATGTCCAGTATTCTTAGTTGTTTTTAGCATGAAAACCAGAGGAAATTGCGTTTACTTTACAGGTGGAAACAGCAGTTTCTTATAAAATTAACATAAACCTCCATATTATCCAGCAATTACCCTTTTGGGCATTTAATCCAGGGAAATGAAGAATGATATTCACACAAAACCTGTCATTTAAGTTCCAAGCAGCTTTATTTGTAATAGCCAAAGGCCGGAAATAAGCCAAAGGTCCTTCATTGGGTAAACAGATGAACTGTGGTACAGCCATACAATGGGGTGCTGCTCAGTATTGAGAAGGACAAACCTTAAATACATGCAGCTGCTGGGATGGATCTCAATAAATATTACGCTGAGAAAAAAAAAAAGCCAATTTTGAATATTTACATGCTTTATGATTCTATTTGTATAATATCTCAAAGTGACAAAATTCTAGTGAATTATGAATTGCCAGTTAGGGTTTAGAGAAGAATGTGACTAGTAAGGGTTAATATAGTAGAGTTCCTCATCTGTATCTTGATTGTGCTGATATTTACCCAAATTTATATGTGCAAGGAAAATTCATAGAACTATGCATGCATGTGCACGTGTGTGTGCACGCACACACACACACACACACACGAGTGCATGTAAAAACTAGTGCATGTCTAAATAACATCTGCACCTGAGTGAATAATATTGTACCAGAGTCAATTTCCTGATTTTGGTAATGTGCTATGGCTGCATTCATTTCGTTATCTTCATTGGAGGACGCTAGGTGAATGGTAAAAGGGACCTCTATATATTTTTGCAACTTCTTGGGTCTTAAGCTATCTTAAAAAACAAACAAACAAAAAAAAAAAACAAAATAAAAACAATTCAAAGCCTATACAATGATGAAAATAGTTGCTTTAAGAGTTGTTTTTTTTTTTAATTGTAATATTGGCCTTCACATAAATTTCAGTGTTTTATGTGGCATGTTGATTAATCTACATTTTTCCTCATCCAACTCTGAATCCTTTCTTTTCTTCTCTGGCTTACTTTATGCCCCAGGAGACTTACTTTTATTGACTGTATGGCCTGGGCCCCTCCTCTTCCACATCTCTACTTTTTGTCAGACTCTGTTCATTCTTTCTCTCTTCTTATCTCTAAGACCCAGTGGTAGAAATAGCTTTCTCTTATTCTTAGAACCTTTGTTGTTTCCTTCAAACTTTCCTTCATCTATAGACATAGCCCTTTTATTTCTTTTCAGTTAAAACTTTTGAGTGTGCCATCTGTACCTGCCAAAGCCCAAATATATTTGGCAAAAAATAGAAAAGTTAAATGGATTGAAAAAAAAAATTAGATAGATTGGGGCAAAAATTTTAACTCATGGGATAAACAGAGATTTACTCTTCCTAATATACAAGGAGTTCCTACAAAAGGATGAGAAAAAAGTTAACAACCAAAAGAAAAATGGGCAAAGGGTATGAACAAGCTTGTCACAGAAGAGAAATTCCAAACAGCTGATAAACTTGTAAAAGTATGTTTCCAAGTTAGTATTTATGGAAATACAAATGAAAATAACAATGAAATACATTTTTTTACCCATTAGATGGGGTCAGATCCTCCCCCACCCCTTTTTTAGTTAACATATAATGTATTATTAACCCCAGGGGTACAGGTCTGTGGTCAGATTCCCTTTTTGACTGAAGAATTCTTCCTTCTGCTGTGAGCCCAGGTGGCCAACAACTCAGGTGATTCCCTCTCCAAGAATTCTTCTCAGTCAGAGAGCTGTGTTCCTCAAGATTGTGCTTTGTCCTTGGGGATGGTCTGTAAGCAATGACTCATGATGTGAGATGTAAAAGTCCAACTCCTTGCCTCCAGGCTGGACCACTCTAAAAGGCTATTTTCCATAACCCAACCCACAGCACAACATGTGTGAACCCATAGGGGTATTGGAACTCTTGCAGTGTGATTGTTACAATCTCTTTTGGAAAACAATCTCACATAATCAGTTAAAAGGAAAAAAATACACATATATATTTTGATTTTGCAATCATAATTTTCAGTCTTGACAACAAGAAAACAGTACACAAGTATATATATAAAAATGACGTGTATTGTAATTTTATTTGCTAGTAAACTGAAAACAGCTTAAATATCCCATTGGTAGAGAAATGATGTATCAATAGAGAAATGGTATGTCTGTGCTCTGAGTTATGATGGTACTCAGAAGAATGAACTACAACTGCATCTGGTGGCATGTACAGGATATCTAAATGTCAATGATGTAATGTTGTATATTAATAGAAGAAGAAAAGCATCTTGTAGGGGTGTGTGTGTGGGTGTGTGGGTGTGTGTCTTTGCTCATTGAAGATCAACAAATAACACTGACTCTTGGAAGAACAAGTTTTATTAGAGCTGCTCTTCAGCCAGAGTGTGCTTGCATTTATGTTTGTTATTTATGATGATGACCACTTTGATTGGCTGGGTGTTTATTTTGATTAGTCAGTGCCTGTGCTGCCCTGGTTGTTAATTATTTTGATTGCTATCCTTGCCTATACAGCATATTGTCAGCTGACTAACAATTTTTGAAAGCCTCTGTATGTAGTTGGCTACAGAAACAAAAAAGATCCAATAAACCACATTTGTATTCAGATTATGTCAGACATTTGGATGAGAAAGGAAGTATTCAATCCAGAATGTTTGTATAACAAATATAAACAAGTTAGAATTATAATAAAAACTTCTAATTCTGTCTAGTAAACTCTTTATAATAGACACTCCCTCTGCATTATAAATAGCATATGGAAGGAGAGAAAGATTACACATTTTATAATTGAATACTGACAAAGCATTATTTGTCATTACTCGCATCATGGGCTTTTGGACACTGGAGCACCTATATTAGGAGTGCCAAATTTTGAAGTTTAGAAAATACTGTTGTAAAGCATAAATGTATACATCAGAGATGCATTCATGAAAGAGAGAAGTAAAATTTATTCAGGACTTTAAGGTAGTTTGTGGAATAATAAACCTATTTGTGTTAGCTTTATCTGATTTATATTACCTTTCTTCTAAAGCAAAAATACAATAGTAAAATGAAAATATTTTGATTGGTTTTAAAAATAAATAGATTCACCTAAGAAATAAATATATCTAGGTTACAGTTTGCTCATTTGTATTTGATATGATCTGACACTGAAGAAGGGCAAAGGATCTCATTATTACCCGGGTCTTTACAAGAAAGGGTCCCCAATGCATGACATGGCAATTTGTCGCCTTTATTTGGATAGATTTAGACAAAGCTTGCATCATTTAGCATTCAGTTCCTTTGACAGTACCTTTTAACATCCTTCTTATTGTTCTATTTGTGGGTCATTGCAAAGCCTTCATGAAGACTTTGTGGTTTAGGGAGCAAGTGAGGCTGTTGTCTAATTTGTTGTAATTGCTTAACTTACTCAAATAGTTTAATTTACCTCTGAATATGTTCAGCAGCTTAGAAGAGAGGTGTTTGTTCAAACATGAAATCTTTATAATTAGAAAAAAAATCATTGTATGGGTTTGTGTTATATAAATCTTGGTGAACTTTCTCCCTGCCTAATTTAATTAGTCTTTAAATAATAACACTGGCTTAATTCTTTGTGGAGGGAAAGAAGCAAGGAAAGATTATGCAAACTTTCAGAAAATTTAGGCTTTTTTGAGAAGTAAGATACATATTTTTCTGTTAGAGACATTTTTTTCTTCCTAAATCTTTTCCTAAACACCATTTCAACTTCTGCCTGAGGGAGTGGATTAGCTGTATCTTTCCTCACTCTCAAATCAGCCCTCTCCCTGCAAAAAGCTACAGCCTTAGTCTGCTTTCAGGTTACCAAACCATGGAGGAGTACACAAAATGTTCTTTCTCTTTTCCAATCTATCTTTGAAGTGCCAAGGAGAGAGATTCTGGCAGCATGTAAATCTGTATTTCTGTTTTGCCTAAAAAAAAAAAAAAAAAAAAAAAAAGAAATTCTCACTGAGGCATGATTCCCTTCAAACTAGCAATCTTTTCCAGTTCTTTGTCTACCTCAGTTTCTTTTAGGTATCTTATTAATGGGCTGGTATTCCTGACACAATCCTTTTTCAGAGTTAGGTTTCTGACTATATCTCCACTGCATTTTTAGAGACAAAATAGCATACAGGGAAAATGAAAAATAACACCAAAGTCTTGAATAATGTTGTTAGCTCACCTTCCATGATTTTAATTACATTTCCTCCCTTAAAAAAAGAAACAGTTAAACCTTCCATTTTACATGATGTTGTTTTCTCAAATACATTGGTTAATAGGATAGATATTGAGCTATTATTGAAAATGAATTTGTATTAGCTGGAGACTACAGGAAGAACAATATACATATATGGTTCTTTATGTATGTATATATAAAATGAAGACTTTGTATCCCTCCCTGCCAATCATCCCTTTCCAGCCCCATTTAATGAAACTTTACTCTGGATTAATGAAGTTACCTCCTAGGCTTGGTTTAGCAATCTACCAACATTTAAGTCTCTCCATCTTTTTTTTTTTCTTTCAACTTTTAAGGAGGCTAAAATTGACTGGAAGTGACTGCTTTACCCGCTGCTTATAAAGTAAAAGTAAAATGGGGTTAGACAAATTTATTTTAGGGTGAACTTTCTATCTTTTATATGGCTAGATGTATGTAGGAGCCAAAGCTTTAGATGCCAGGCTGAGTATTATAGACTGTGGAGAGTACAGCTACAAAGGAATCTGGATCCTAAACACCATTATTAAGGAAGTAGTTCAGAAACCAGCCAAGCTATAGGAAATGCAAATAAAAACAACATTGAATGGTTCCAATGAAAAAGGCAGGCAACATCAGGCATTGGAGCGACTAAGGTTCTTTGCTGGAGAAAGTGCCACCCACTTGGGAAAACTGGCAGTAGAATTAATGCTAAACATACACCTATCTTGTGACCCAGTAATTCCATTTCCAGGTATACACAAACAGAAATGAGTCCAGGTGTGCATCGAAGACATATAGAATAATTTTCATAGGAGTGCTATTAGTATTAGTTCTAACGTGGAAATAATCAACAGAAGAATGGATGGATTAATCATGGCACATTATTATGAAAGAATAATACAGCAAAAATCATTAGCCAACTCTAAGTACACTCAATACCATGGACAAATTTTATAAGTTCAGTGTTGAATAAAAGAAACTGGACATCGATGAGTGTATCTCATTCAGTGTATATAAACTTCAAAATAAGTAAAACTGATCTTTGGTGTTAAAAGTTAAGGTAGTGGTTAGCATTACAGGGTAGTGACAGGAAGGGGACTCATGGGGGACTTCTGGAGTTCTGTTAGTGTTCAGTTTTCTGATCTGAGTGCTGGTTACTTAAATATGTCCACTTTGTAATTTTTGCAATTTTGTGCATATTTATTTACTTCAATTAAAAAAAAAAAAAGATTAAGGGGCGCCGGGGTGGCTCAGTGGGTTAAAGCCTCTGCCTTTGGCTCAGGTCATGATCCCAAAGTCCTGGGATCGAGCCCCGCATTGGGCTCTCTGCTCAGTGGGGAGCCTGCTTCCTCCCTCTCTCTCTGCCTGCCTCTCTGCCTGCTTGTGATCTCTGTCTGTCAAATAAATAAAATCTTTAAAAAATATATATTCAAAGAAAAAAATGAAGAAAAAAAGCCAGCCACAGAAATGAAGATGGGCAGCATGAGAGTGTGTTTTTTCTTCTTCAACCACAGAAGGAGATCAAGAAAGAGATATATGTTTAAAGGTTGTGAAAATGAATCAAAGTTTTAAACCAAGTGGCCAAAAATTACTGTTTGAACAGAACACAAAACAGTTATCACAGTGTTTAAAATTGTCCTAATCTTCAGAATCACTTAAGGACGTTTGTCAAAATATTGACTCGATATCCTCTTTGAGAAATTTTAGTTTAGTGTGTTTAAGATGGGGCCTAGTATTTTTATTTTTAAAACATGACTTAGATGATTCTAATGGCTATTCAAAATGTGGGAAACAGATATGTGTGATTCCTTTTTTTTCTAACAGCAAAAAAATGATGTAGCCTGCTTTTTTCCTGTTTTCCTTTTTCCACCCCAATCTTCCTATCTATCCCCAATTCCAGTTTGAGCAGTGATTCTCAAACTTTGCTTTAAGCACTTGTTAAAAATATAGACCTCTTGGTTTTACCCTAAGGATTTTGAATTAAGTCTGATGAGTACCTTTAAAGGTAGTCAGATTATGTTTCAGTATACTTGGAGAAACTAGGGCCTGGGAAAAATAATACACTGACCAAACAGATATTTGGGGTAGTTTCTCCTCTTTTATGGCTGGGCTGGTTATCTAACATTTGTTATTAAGTGTCTAATAAATGTGAAAGTCTTAGGAGATGGGAAGTGTGTCTCATTTCCTTTTTAGGGGCAATTTCATAGTATCTATGAAACTGCTTAGGCCGTGAGCATTAAGGAAGTCATGAAGTTCAGATGGTTTCCTTTAGCACTGTTTTATTATAATCATTGTTAGAAATTAACCTGGAAGAGCACTGTTTCCTTTTATATTTGCATTACTTTTAATAAAATAGTAATCTATTTTGCCAGCCTTAAGGTTTATTGAGTATCTATTATGCACATGGCTGAAATACTATTTGGTTCCTGTCATTTCATGGGCTCTAATTAGAGGTGTGGGGGCAAAGAAGTTTCATGTTCCAAATGGTACAGGACCTCATGAATTTTTGATGTTTCATTCATCAATATTATAGATAAGTGTTTGCTCAAAATTCCTTGATAGACATTCCATTATAATCAAAATTCAGAGAAGTATCAGAAATGGGTTTAGTTTATTCTAATGCAGATTCACCAGTCCTTGGGAATTATAATCATGGGCTCTTTTTCCAATTAAGAAAGACCAGATTATTCAATTGCCTAAAAGCTTTTCTTGCCTAACACCTTAACTTTATGCATCAAGTAGTTGTTGCTGTTATTCTAGGAGAAGGTACTTTCAGGTACCTTCTGAGAAGGTAATTCAGGAATGCACAGATATATGGGAATGAAAAGAAAGAGAAAGACCATTATCACTCTAGCTAAATGATCAGTCATATTCAAGTAGGAAGAATTTACTTAATACTTTTTATCATAGGTAATATGAGATCTTAGAATTCCTGACATTTCTTTGCCACCTGTATTCAGTAGTTCCTGTTGGTACGTGAAAGTGCCATATAGAAGAGTCTAATAACAGTGAGTACTAAGGTATGTTTATTATATTACTGCTATTTTTAAAATATAGGCCAGTCGTATCTGAATTTCTGTGAAAATAAGTAAAATAATGAGGTTATGCATAGAGATAAATTGGCATCCATTTGGAAGGAATTTCAGAATATCAATTAGATATTTTCAATATCTAATTGAAAAACTTACAGCCTAGAGTAATTGGGACTCTGCTGGCAAAAGAATAAATTATTACAACCACTTTGGAAAACTGTTTGACAGTGTTTACTAAAACTAAACATTTATCTACTCTATGACTCAGCAGTGCCAGTCAATACACTCAAGAAAAATATGTAAAATATTCACCAAAAGGCTGCATAAGAATCTTCATAGCAGTACTATCCATAATTGTCCCCAAGTAGAAATCACTTTAATGTCAATCAATAGTATGGAGATGATAAATAAATTGAATGAAAATGAGCAGTCTCTACACACAATAATATAGTTGAATCTCACAGACAATATTGAGAAAAAGAAGTCAGATGCAAAAGAGTATATACTGTATTGATTTCTTTTATTCAAAGCCCCCAAATGGGCAAAACTAATCTCTGCTGTTAGAATTCAGGACAGTGATTATTCTTGGGGGTTTTATAGTAATAAAAATGGTATAAGAGGTTGTGTGTGTGTGTGTGTGTGTTGGGGGGAGAGTAGTAATGTTCTATTTTTTTTTTTTTTTCTGATGTTGCTTAGAAGGTATGTTTAGTTAATGAAAATTCATTGAGCTGTACATTTATCATCAGTGCCCTTTTATATATGTATATTATCCTCCAATAAAAAGTTTAAAGATATTTGCAAGCATAAGTTTTATGTGGAGCCAGTTTCCAGTTTTTATCAGTTATGTTTACATGAATCTATTTTAGAACTTGCTGGCCTCAGAAAAGTGGAGAATAGTGTTAAGTATTCTCTGTCTAGTATCCTTAAGCATCATGAAATAGCCTTTTATTTATTTATTTTTCATCACGTTTAGTGTATGATAAGGAGGTGGGATACCTAGATGGTTTACTGTTAGGATTTGGTATCATAAAACCAAATCTGTGTTCTGGCTCTGTCCTTGGCAAACTGTGTTCTTCGGCCAGGTCATATAACACATCTAGGCCTTACTTTGCTCATATAAAAGTGAGTTATAATATCTAAGGCTGTATGGATCTATTGTGAGTCCCTCGTATTTTATATCATTTTATATATTGTTTGTTTACTAGAATGTGAATCTGAGAGGGGTAGAGATTGTTGTCTAATTCATTATAATGTCCAAGTTCCTGTAAGTATGTCTGGCAAAAAATTAGTACTTGCTAAATATTTTTTAAGTGAATAAATTTCTAAAGCAAGAATACCAAAGGAACATTGAAAGTAGAAAATCTGTGCACATTCTAGTTGCTCTTCTTGCTCCTGTCAGACTATTATTAAAGATCACCAGTGAAAAGCCACAGGCAAAAAGAATGAAACTGGACCGCAAACCAAAAATCAACTCAAAGTAAATTAAAGACTTGAAACTGTAAGACCTGAAACTGTAAAATTTGAGAAAACATAGAAGGTAAGTTCCTTGACATCGGTCTTAGAAATGATTTTTTTTTGGATTTGACATCAAAGGCAAACGGAACAAAAACAAAAACAAACAAGTGGGACTACATCAAACTAAAAAGCCTCTGCACAGCAAAGGTCCAGAGGAATAGCCTTTTTCAGCCACAGCATACCTATACGTTCAGGCTCAGCTGTTACTTATTTCCCTAAAAATATAGTACTACCTCCATCATTCCTTCTGAGTGTATGAGGAAGTAACCTCAAACATGAAGAACTGAACTTCCTGGTGCTTTCTGGGTTCCATAAAGGATATGGTGAAATGATACTGGTTGGGTGGAGGGTCTCTGAGAACATGAGATATTCCTAAGGCTGTTGTTCCTCTACTGGCTTAAACTCTGTGTCTTGTTTCTGCTCTCATTTCTCCTTGGGCTTAGCGTGGAAACTTCTTGTTTGGAATTCACCTTCCTCCCTTCACCTCCATCCCTCTTTCCCGCGTTCCCTCCTTCCTTCCTTCCTCCCTCCCTTACTCCTTCCTTCCTTCCTTCCTTCCTTCCTTCCTTCCTTCCTTCCTTCCTTCCTTCCACCCTTCCTTCCTTCCAGGCTTCCTCCTTCCCATCCAGAGTGTTATCTGATCTTCTTCTATTGAACCCTCAGCTACATCTCTATAACCAAAACATAGCATTTAACCTGCCCTTCAGATTAATTCATTCATTAAATATACACTAAAGCCTATAGAGAATAGTGGGCAGTTAGGCAGTGATCTGAACGTCTTCATTGGTGGCCGTGCTTGTGTTGCAGGGCCTTACAGTCTAGGCTTTTCTAATTAAATATCTGTTCATGTGCCCACTACTGCTCTAAGACAGATGACTGATGTACATGAGGATGTTTAGTCAATGTTCTGAATTTTGGAAGTGATTAATTAAATATATTAATTGTAAAGTATCATGCAAAGTATATAATACATATTATAGACAAGTATTCACATGGTTTTTGGTATCATCATCCCACTCTTAAAAATGATTGAGCACCCCAAAGAATTATATATAACAATATTTACTGAGGTAGAAATTAAAACAGTAAAATCTTAATTATTTCAAATAATAAACCTGCTATATAAATAGCAAATATAAAACCCACTGACATAAATGCATTTTAAGTGAGATAGAACTATATTTTCCAAATTAAAAATGTAGTAAGAAGAGTGGCATCATTTTATATTTTTGCAAGAACATTTATGTTTAATATCTGGTTAATAGTAGACAGCTGGATTCTGTTTGTGCACCAGCTTGTTATGATATCATACATCACATAACCCCTGGAAAACTCCACTCTACCCTCTTGAGAAATGAGACTTAAAAGTCAAACAATGTCTTAGTATTATTATGAAAACAGTTTTGACCTCATGGACTCCTTGAAAAAGCCTGGGGAATGCCTAGAGGTTTGTGGACTACACTTGAGAAATGGTGTCAGAAACACACAATTCTATTTACTTCATGTTGCATCACATTTGATCAATTGAATTTTAGTGAGTACTCATAGAGTTTTATTAATCCTGTATCAAATAGGAAAATGATTTATTAATTTTGGTATATCTACCTTTTATAAATACATATTTAGAATACATTATGAATGCAGGGAAAACTTACAATTCCCAGTGTTTAAGTGTTATTTTGAATAGGGATTTTTTTTTTAAGATTTATTTATTTTAGAGAGAGAGAGAGAGTATGTGGAGGGAGGGGCAGAGAGATAGGAAAAGAGAGAATCTCGGGCAGACTCCATGCTGAGCATAGAGCCTGCTGTAGGGCTCAATCTCATGACCCCAAGATCATGACTTGAGCCAAAGCTAAGAGACATTTAAATGACTGAGCCACCCAGGTGCCCCTGAGTAAGGAATGTTTTAAATGTAATTTGAAAAAGGACATGTTCTATATAGGTCAGTGAACTTTATAAAAAAGACAAGTTATTGCCAAAATAGTGTTATAAAGATTACCTAGGCAAATATTTATCTCTCTATTGAATGATGCTTAGAATGCTGTAATTAAGTGTATAGAACTTGTTGGGAGAGAATCTCGTGTTTATTAAAATGCCTGAATATGATACAGATACCTAAATAAGTAGCTGTCTTCATTATTAAATTGGAGAGTCTAACTTATCTAAGTTTTGTGGAATAATGAATTTTTCATGGGTATGTGATCTTTTAGGTAACATGCATCAGGAAGAAGAATCAGTATGCTGATTCCTAATCCAGATTCCCTATCCCTACATTGATGCTTATGAAAGGGAAGAAAAATGTCATTACTTGATCTTCAAGATGACACAGAGAGGCTTACGCCACTTGAAACAGAGGCTTCAAAAATGTGCAGAATCAGGCCCCATTTGTGATGTGATTTGATGGCCAGTAGCAACAGAGCTGCCTCTCTTCATGGGTGATTAAAGACAATGGGAGTGAGATGGCAGGAACCACAAAGCCCTTACTGCCACCTGACAGATTTTTCCTCCAATTCAAGGAAGCCCTTCTGAGAGGCCCTTTATGTGAGCCTAGTTCCCTTGCCAGAATCTATTTTGATTTTTTCTATCTTTGCTACTGGATTGAAAGTATAACTGCCATTTTCAATATGCCTCAACACTGCTAATAACAAAGTTCCTTTGGGGAGCCAGATGATTAATTTAGACAATGCAAAACATGGAGGACCCAAGTTCGGAACACTCTGTAGGAATTTGCCTTATTTGGATATTATTAAAAGGCCCAGATTCAACCTAAATGTGACACTTTTCAGTGACATCTGATTTTCTGTTTGCAAACATTGTTACATAAGAGTTCTCAGAGGTCAAGAGAGCAGAAAGCCACTCCATTTTTCAAAACTTTGGTATATTACAAAGGTGAAGAAATTCAAAAGCAGTATTAAAAACTAAATTGTATTTTAAGGATCTCTATTGGACAAATTAATACTTTAACACAAATGTAATATGTTATAATTGGGATATTCTCAAGGTAATTACTCGTTTCATTGAAGTATAGTTGATGTGCAATATTACGTGAATTTTAGGCATAGAACATAGTGATTAGACATTTATATACATTATGTAATGATCACCATAAGTCTAGTTACCATTGTCACCATACATAGTTATTACAGAATTATTGGCTATTTTCCTGTGCTGTATTTACACTGCTGTGACTTATTTATTTTATAACTGGAACTGTATCTCTCAGTCCCTTTTACTTCTTTCTTTCTATCCACCACCCTCCCCTTTGGAAATTACCCGTCTTCTTTGTATTTATGAGTCTTTTTGTGTTTTGTTTTGTTTGTTTTTAGATTCCACATGTAAGTGAAATCTTACGGTATTTACCTTCCTATGACTTATTTTACCTAGCATAAAATCATCTGGGTCCATCCTTGTTGCAAATGGCAAGATTTCATTCTTTTATATGGCTGAGTAGTATTCCATTGTGTACCACATTTTTTTACCTCTTCATCTATCAATTGCACTTTAGTTGCTTCCATATCTTGGCCATTATCAGTACTGTTGCAATATGCACATACTTTTTTTTTGAATTAGGGTTTTCATTTTTTTTCAGGTAAATGAATACCCAGAAGTGGATTTGCTGGATTGTACACTATTTCTAAGTTTTTGAGGAGACAGATTAAAAGAAATATCACTGATACCAATGTCTAAGGGTTTACTGCCTATGTTTTCTTTTAGAAATTTTATGGTTAAAAAAAAAGAAATTTTATGGTTTTTCTCTTTTTTTTTAAGATTTTATTTATTTATCTGATAGAGAGATACAGCAAGAGGAGGGAACACAGCGGGGGTGTGGGAGAGGGAGAAGCAGGCTTCCCACAGAGCAGGGAGCCCAATGTGGGGTTTGATCCCAGAATCCTGGGATCATGACCTGAGCCGAAGGCAGACGCTCAGTGGCTAAGCCACCCAGGCACCCCATGGTTTTACTTCTTACATTTAGGTATTTAATCCATTTTGAGTTTATTTTTGTATTTGGTATAAGAATAGGGTTCAGTTTTCTTCTTTTGTATGTAGCTGTTTTCCCAGCACCATTTATAAAGAGACTGTCTTTCCCTGTTATATATTCTTGCCTCTTTTGTAATAGATTTGTTGATTATATAAGCGTGTTTATTCCTGGGCTCTCTATTCTGTTCCATTGATCTATGTGTCTATTTTTGTACTATTATACTGTTTGGACTACTATATCTTCATAGTGTAGTTTGAAATCTGGGAGTATGATATCTCCAGCTTTATACTACTTCCTCAGGATTGCTTTGGCTATTCACGGCCTTTTTTTATCCCACACATTTTTAGAATTATTTATCTTAGTTCTCTGAAAAGTACTATTGGTATGCTGATAAGGATATTATTGACTGCTTTGGATAGTATGGACATTTTAACAATATTAATTCTTCCAATCCGTGAGCATGGTATAGCTTTCCATTTATTTGTGTCATCTTCGATTTCTTTCATTAATGTCTTATAGTTTTCAGAGTACAGGTCTTTCCCCTCCTTGGTTTAGTTTGTTCCTAGGTGTTTTATTCTTTTTATTCCATTATAAATGGGATTATTTTCTTAATTACTCCTTCTGATAGTTTGTAATTAGTATATGAAAATGCAACAAATCTCTCTATATTAATTCTTGTCCTGTAAGTTTACTGAATTCATTTATTCAGTTTTACTTCTTACCGTTTGGATGCCTTTTATTTCTTTTCTTTATCTAATTGCTGTTGACTAGGACTTCCAGTACCAAGTTGAATAAAAGTATTGCCAATGGGCATCTTTGTTTTGTTTTTGATCTTAGAGGAAATACTTTTAGCTTTTCATTCTTGAGTGTGATATTAGCTGTGGGTTTGCCATGTATGGTTTTTATTATGTTGAGGTATGTTTCTTCTATACCCACTTTATTAAGAGTTTTTATCATAAATGAAGGTTGAATTTTGTTGAATTCTTTTTCTGCCTCTATTGAGATGATAATGTGATTTTTATTGCAGGTATGAACCATCCTTGCATCCCTAGAATGAATCACACTCATTTATGGTATATAATCTTGTAATATATTATTGAATTTGGTTTGCTATCATTTTGTTACAGATTTTTGCATGTATGTTCATCAGGGATGTTAGTCTGTAATTCTTTTTTTTTTTTCGGGGTAGTGTCTTTGTTTGGTTTGGGTGTCAAGGTAGTGCTGGGCTAGTGGAATGAATTTGGAACCATTCCTTCCTTTGCAATTTTATAAAAATAGTTTGAGAGGGATAAGTATTAAGTCTTCTTTGTTTTTAATTTAATTCAATGTTTTATTTTTTATTCTATTTGAGCATAGTGACACACAGTGTTACATTAGTTTTAGGTTGGTAAAATTCAGCTGTGAAGCCACTTGGTCTTGGAGTTTTGCTTGTTGAGAGTTTTTGAATTATTGATTTAATTTCATTACTAGTAATCGGTCTGTTCAGACTTTCCATTTCTTCCTGATTCAGTCTTAGAAGACTGTATCTTTCTAAGAATTTACCAATTTCTAGGTTGTCCAGTTTGTTAGCATATAATTATTTGTAGTAGTCTTTTATAATCCTTTTTATTCCTGTGGTGTCAGTTTTAACTTTTCTTTCATTTCTGATTTTATTTATGTGGATTCTCTTTTTCTTGTTGAATTATGAAAAGTCTATTTGTTTATTTTTTCAAATACCAGTTAGTTTCATTGATCTGTCCTATTGATTCTTTTAATTCTCTAATTTATTTTCACTGTGATATTTATTATTTTTTTCCTCCTACTAAATTTAGGCTTTGTTTTTTTCCTCTTTCTAATTCCTTTAGGTGTAAGGTTACGTTGTTTCTTTTGAGATTTTTCATGTTTATTGAGGTAGGCCTATATTTCCTATTAGACCTGCTTTTGCTTCATCCCATAGATTTTGGAATGTTGAGTTTTCATTTTCATTTGTCTCAAGATATTTTTTTATGTCCTCTTTGATTTCTTCAATGACCCACTGTTTAGTGGCATGCTACTTAGCTTCTGTGTATTTGTGTTTCTTCTAGTTTTTTCTTGTAATTAATGTCTTGTTTCATACTGTTTTCAAAAAAAGATGATGTGATTTCATTTTAAATTTATTGAAAGTTGTTTTGTGGTATAACATGTGATCTATCCTGAAGAATATCCTATGTACATCTGAAAAGAATGTGTATTCTGCTGCATTTTGCTTGTAATGTTCTGAATATGTTTGTTAAATCTATCTGGCATTATGTGTTGTTTTAAGGACACTTTTTCCTGACTGATTTTTCCGCCTGGATGATCTATTTATTGACGTAAGTGGGATGTTAAAGTTCCTTGCTATTATTGTATTATTATCAGTTTCTTCCTTTATGTCTGTAATATTTGCTTTATGTATTTAGTTGTTCCTATTTTGGGTGTATAGATATTTACAATTACGATATCCTCTTGTTAGATTGATCTCTGTCATTATGTAGCACCATTCTTTGTCTCTTATTACAGTCTTTTTTCCAAGTCTATTTTGTCTGATATTGGTATTGCTACCCCAGCTCTCTTTTTGTTTCCATTTATATAGGATTGTCTTTTTCCATCCCTTCACTGTCAGTCTCCGTTTCTTTAGGTCTGAAGTGAGTCTCTTGTAGACAGCAAATAGTTTGCTCTTATTTGTTTGTCTGTTTTTTATTCGTTCATTCACCCTATGTCTTTTGATTACAGCATTTAGTCTAAAGTCATTATTAACAGGCATGTACTTATTGCCATTTTGTTAATTGTTTTTGTTTATTTTTATAGTTCTCTGTTTCTTTTTGTCTTGCTCTCTTCCCTTTGATTTGATAACTTTCTTTCATGTTATGTTTAGATTCCTTTCTTTATTTTTTATGTATCTATTATAAGTTTTTGGTTTGCATTACCATGAAGTTTATATGTAATACCCTATGTATAGCAATCTATTTGAATTTGATATTTGCATACGTTTAAACACATTCTATAAGCACTACATTTTTATTCCCCCCTCCATATTTTATGTTTTTGACCTTATATTTTACATCTTTTTATTTTGTGTATCCCCTAGTTATTATAGATGTAGTTTGATGATTTTTGTGTTTTATCCTTCATACTAGCTTTTTCAGTGGTTGATCCACTACTTTTACTGTATATTTGCTTTTAACCAATGATATTTTTGTTCATAGTTTTCTTGTTTCTAATCATGTTCTTTTCTTTTCCACTTAAAAAAGTCTGTTTAACATTTCCTATAAGGCCAGTTTAGTGGTGATGAACTCTTTTAACTTTTGTTTATCTGGGATACTCTTTATCTCCCTTTAAATTTGAATGATAACCTTGCTGGGTAAAATATTCTTGGTTGTAGTTTTTACTTGTTTGTAGGTCCCCAAAGCACAATCCTTCCTGGTCAACAGAAGCAGTTGCTCCAGGGATGTGCCAATGTGGGCTGTGTATGCCCTCTTAATGTGGCTGGGACACAATAGCTGTGGTGTGCTGCTGGATGGGGTTAGCCCCCAGTGAGGGTGGCTGTGTGTCCTGGCCACACATGTTGTGAACATGCTGGTATGTGTTCTGGCCCCCTGACCCCCACCCCAGGGCAGGAGCTTTTTTGGAGAAGTATAGCTCCCAGCCAAGGCTAGCAGTTCAGTAGTCACACTGTTTGGGAAGGATGTAGTGCTGGTCCAGCTGAGGCTGCCTGCCAACTGTGGCCAGCCATGAGCTGCTTTAGGGAGTGCTGGATCCCACTGATCTGTCTTTAGGTGTGGCAGGGTGGAAGCTGCTTTGGAGATACACCTACAGGTGGATGGGGCAGGACAAGTCTATAGAGGAATGCTGGGCCTGGGTGAGCAGAGCTAGCAAGGTAGATGGAGAGTGCCAGCATTGGGCCAGCTATGCAGAAAGAGGACAAGAAAAGCAAGACCCATTAGCACTTCTGTTCCCAGAGAAAGTTCCTACAGATTTTTGCCTCCTGGCACATGCCTTAAAATCAGTCAGTAAATCTCCATGTTTGGCCCAGGCACTTTTCAAACTGCTGCCTCTGTGCTGGGTCTCAGAGGAAGTGAATTTGTGTATAAGCCATTTAAGAATGGAGTTTCAGTTTTCTGTAGTTTTCCAGCTCTCTTGGAGTTAAGTCTTGCTGATTTCCAAAGCCAAATGTTATCGGGGTTCATTTTCCTGGTGCAGGTTCCTTGGGTAGAGGTTTGAACCCTTTGTTCCTCTATGCCCATGATTGCCCTTCTACTTCAGAAGTGTGTGTCCCAACCAGAGCACACCTCTGTCTCTCCTACTTTCCCTGGCTCTTTGTATTTTCAGCTGTGGAAGAGCTGTTCTGCTAGTTTTCAGGTTGTTCTCAGAGAGAATTTCTCTATATGTATTTGTAGCCAATCTGTGTTACAGATGGAAGTGAACTCAGGATCCTCATACTCCATCATTTGGTTCCCTTGCATTTCCTTAGGATTTATCTGAATTATCTTTTTTTTTTTTTTTTAAGATTTTATTTATTTATTTGACAGAGAGAGCTTACAAGTAGACAGAGAGGCAGGCAGAGAGAGAGGGTGAAGCAGGCTCCCTGCTGAGCAGAGAGCCAGATGTGGGGCTCGATCCCAGGACCCTGGGATCATGACCTGAGCCGAAAGCAGAGGCTTTAACCCACTGAGCCACCCAGGCGCCCCAATCTGAATTATCTTTAAGTAAAGTTTGTTACTTCAACTTTATCAATATATCCAGTAATAGTTATGAATTTGAGGCATATGGTAAACACCACATTATTTTGATCTAGTTAGAATATTCTATTTGTCGTTGTGAATGACCTCATTTGGAGATAAAATCCCAAGTTTGAAGCTCTTTCTGAGTGTGGTCCTCAAATGATAGGCACTGCTATCTATTTTAATGAAGTGATACCTCTTCATCAATAATCAGATACTAGTTATGATAATGTTTTTAAACCTAAGGTTACTAGGTGGTCAGATCATGCAGGATGTGACTACTAAGGGAGAAATAGATTTCCAAATTTTAAAATGTTTTATGTAAAGTAACCTATTAATGAAATCTCCCAATACACATGCAGTTCTTAAAAATGATATGTTCACCCTGGAGAAAAGTCCTATTTAATATGTGAATATATATGCATCAACAAATAACTAATTTTATATTGAAGATTATTCTACTGAATTTGTAAAGAACTGTACTTTAAAACTTTATTTTAACCTAAAAGTGATTAAAATGATAACTTTATTTTAATCTAAAGCTTAAAATCATGTTTTTAGAATTTTGGCTTAGTTATTAGAACTATATAAGGAGTAGCTTGGAGTTAGAATTTGGAAAATCCTCCCTCGACTTAGAATCACAGAACTGGAAAGGAAAGTAGAGGAAATGGATGCCAATTCCCCCATCAAAGATGATAACACTTACTTGTGGAGCATAAGGAATAACATGGAGGACATTGGGAGCTGGAGAAGAGAAGTGAGTTGGGGGAAGTTGGAGGGGGAGACAAACCATGAGAGACTGTGGACTCTGAGAAAAAAACTGAGGGTTTTGGAGGGGAGAGGGTGGTGGGGGGGGGATGAGCCTGGTGGTGGGTATTAAGGAGGACCCATATTGCATGGAGCATTGGGTGTGGTGCATAAACAATGAATTTTGGAATACTGAAAAAAAAATAAATTTAATAAAAGATGATAATACTCAGGCTTAGTGGTTCAATTGATTTCTCTAAGCAAGGTTGTTGTAGAGCTAGATCTAGAACCTAGAATTTCTGAAGTACAACCTGATGTTCTTTCTTTCTTTTTATTTTATTTTATTTATTTATTTGATGAGAGAGATCACAAGTAGGCAAAGAGGCAGGCAGAGAGAGAGGGGGTAGCAGGCTCCCTGCTGAGCAGAGAGCCTGACATGGGACTCGATCCCAGAACCCCGAGATCATGACCTGAGCCGAAGGCAGCGGCTTAACCCACTGAGCCACCCAGGCGCCCCCTGATGCCCCCTGATGTTCTTTCTATCCTATGATTTGCCCTTCTTAAAATTTTACATATTCAAAAAATGGCATGGAATTTGAAAGTCTCTTATAAGAGGGAAAAGAATTAATTATTCATTGTCAGAAGAGATATATATATATGTACACACACACACATAAATATATATAAGGATATATATATATAATGCTTCTATAAATAATAGTTTTCCACAGATTGAGAAAAAAACTAATGCAATTTAAATATATTGCAGAAATATTGAATATGAGCTATTTTAAATGCTTTTATTTTTATCATACTTTTGAGCTCTTCTCATGATGTCTTTACACATCACAAAATTTTTTAACGATCTGGTAGTGGGATTTTTAAAAAAAATTCAACTGTTGTGCTTTACACAATTTGTAATATTCTATTATTCTTTCACTTAGTTGATAAAATGTTTCTAATGAAATTTTAATTTATTTAGAAAATATGAGCATATTAAAAATATTCATGGATAAGGCAGTTTGTTGTGTCAGCTATATTACTTTCAGAAAAAAGAAAATAATGTGTGTGTTTGATTCATTTTAAAAATTGGAAGTAGGGATTTTAGCATTATATTTAATGTAGGAATTGATAATCCAGTGATTTTTATTCAAATGATTGCCTTTTAGAAATGTGCTTTTTGATTAAATATCATTTCTTCCTTAAAGGGTCCTGTTGAGTTAAACGTTTACTTTGCTTTCTAATAAAAACAAAAGTAATGTAGAAACCCTATCGTCCCTTTTAAATTGTTGTAGAGTGTAATTCCAAAAACAGTGCATCTTATTATAAATGCTTTTGTCTTTAATTCATCCAAGACTTTGATAATATTACAACCAAATATCAGGTGGATTTAGTTAAAAGCAGTTTACGTTTCAAGTGCTCAAATGTTTCTGAATAAAACAAGTTTATATCAGATGAAGGTAAATTCATTGAAAACTAAGTTAGATATGACTCTGTGAATAAAAGTTTACTTTTCTACAGCTTTACAATTTTAGAGTGGGCTCTGGTTTACAGGTTTTTCAGCTATTTTTTCTACAAATTCCTTTTTTCTTCTCTAAGTCTTCTTGAGCTTCAGTGTTCTCCCTCCTATGTTTTCTTCCAAGTCTTTGTGAATTTTAGGTTGCCTTTCTTTAAACTGCTGCTGACTCAAAGTCCTTATCCGTGCTTTTTACTGTTTCATTCCTTTTTAATTCATATATTTGCTTATATTGAAAACAACACATATCCTTCTTCCCTCAGGCAGCAACTATGTGCAATTCTTGATAACCAATCTTTTCTTGACAGATGCAAATGACATTTTATAATCAGCTTAAAAAGCAAGTTTTAAACATGCTTTTTAAAAAATGTTTAATACTTGCTTTTTAAGCTTTTCAAACATTTCAATATTTGATTAATACTTTCTAATTTATGACACTCTATTTTTAATAGAATCTGTTTTTTTACATAGATGTACAATTTGATTATATTAACTTTTCCTTTTTATAAAGATATATTAAGAAGCTTGAGGGAAAAGCCCACTTTAATGTATTGCAATCATTTAGGATTTCAAAATCCACTTTGCATATCTTTGTATACTTGAATTAATATAAAAGCTTGATAAAGAGATGAGAATTAATGTACTCAACCTGTTAGGAGTAGTTGTATTGTTGATTTAAGCTTGTTGAATGAGCTATCTCAGAATGCTAAAGAGGCAGACCAGCAGGTTTCAGGTGATTAAAGAAAATCCCTCATCCTGGAGGAACTTGAAGGAACATGATGCTATTTAAGTAGAATCTAATCAGGAAGAAGAAAAGCTTGGAAGTAAAAAGACGGAATGTTTCATGTCATTATTTGCAAAGCAACTGAACAAAAGGTGAGCAAGATAATTAAATGCCTTGCTGTTAAGGAGAATTTTTCAAAGCAGGTTGATTAGAGGTCTTCCTTTTAAAAAACAACAAAAAATTAAACATCTATGTTCAGATAATCTAGTTGAAAAATCCAACTCAGTTATGTAGATGGAGGCCAGTTTGGAAGAAAATTGACAGTATTGTATATGGTGGCAGATGTTCACAACAATGAACTTAATTGCTCAGCAAAATGCTGATGAGCTTTGCACAGTTTTAGCATTAAGAGTATTTTAGTGTGTTTTAAGATTTTGAAAAATAGAAATCTAAGCAGACTCATGCAAAAACATTAAATAGATTATTATGTTGGTTACCTCATTTTTCAATTGATCTGGGAAAATAGAATTTGATTCCTTTTTTCCCCTTTACCTGAAAAAATACCAAAGCATGTTTTATCATTCTTATTATAAAATATTATTTGTAACTGTCAAGCAAAGATTGAATGCCATCTCTCTTATCTATATTTTGTATTTCAAGACATTTCTGTTGAAAACATGAAAAAAATGGTATGCCCTAGATTGTGCTTTGTAAAAACATGTCAGCTAGGCTCTGACTTCTTTTAAAGGGATGGTCAAGTCAAAGTACTGATGGATATTAATAGCTTAAAGTGAAAATTAGGAAGTCATGACTTTAGTGCCTACTTTCTACCAAAGAAAGGAAGCTTGAAGCTAACAAGGCATGACAGTCAAACACCTAGTAGAAATATGTTCTTTTGTCAGTGATTTTTTTACTCTTTCAACATTCTAATGACCTCCAGCTTACTTAGTAATGCATACTTTGGGGGCAAACATCTAGTAGCTGATTGCTTCATTTATTATCAATGAATATGATTTTTCAGTCAGTCATTGCAGAGCTTGATCTCTGAAGAACACTTTTTTTTTTTTTTTAGTTTTAACTTATTTATTTATTTATTTATTTTTATTTTTTATAAACATATATTTTCATCCCCAGGGGTACAGGTCTGTGAATTGCCAGGTTTACACACTTCACATCACTCACCATATCACATATGCTCCCCAATTGTCTATAACCCCACCCCCCCTCCCAACCCCCCTCCCCCCATCAACCCTCAGTTTGTTTTGTGAGATTAAGAGTCACTTATGGTTTATCTCCCTCCCAATCCCATCTTGTTTCATTTACTCTTCTCCTACCCCCTTAACCCCCCATGTTGCATCTCCACTTCCTCATATCAGGGAGATCATATGATAGTTGTCTTTCTCTGATTGACTTAAAAGTAAAACGGATCTTCTGTTTACCTGACAGTCCCCTTTGAATATAAAGTGAATAACTACCAGTGTGTTTTTGAGCAGTTTCAAAGGCTGATGTTGTGTCATATTGGGAGCTCTGTGGAAATCTAAAACAATAGCAAGCCCAGACAATCTCGCTGAAACATATGGTTTAAATACTTGATCTAGAAGGAAACAAAATGGATTCTGGGCCCTACTGAGTTACTTAAAACAGTCGTGGTCTTTACTTTGTACTATAAGACCGTGCTACCCAACTTTGCCTGCACATTAGAAACACCTGGGGAACTTGAAAAATTCTCACGTCCTGGTCATACCTAAACCAATATCAGAATCTCTGACTGTGGGACTAGTTTTTAAACATTTTTTTTTAAGATTTTATTTATTTATTTGTCAGAGAGAGTGAGCACAGGCAGACAGAGTGGCAGGCAGAGGCAGAGGGAGAAGCAGGCTCCCTGCTGAGCAAGGAGCCCGATGTGGGACTTGATCCCAAGACGCTGGGATCATGACCTGAGCCAAAGGCAGCTGCTTAACCAACTGAGCCACCCAGGTGTCCCAACTGTGGGACTAGTTTTTCTGTTTGCATTATTCCAGCATGTAGCTCCAAGTGAGGACCACTGATTTAAAGACTTATTATTTCTTCATTCATTGTGTTATTTATTTTTCTTGATTATTAAGTCAAACATCCTGTTATTATGACTTTCTTAATTTAGAATGCTGGCATAGAAGATTTTCTATTTAAAAATGTCCCTTCTGTGAAGGTGGACTTGAGAATATCACAAAAGGGCTATGGTTCAGAGATCATATTATTTTTATATTATTTAAGTATATAAAACATTGTCACCATGGTTTGATTTACATGGTGGACAGAGAGCATATTTTAATATGAGTGTTAGACATCTTTTATGTCCAACCTCACATTCTCCTAACCCACTTTTTTGCTTTATCCATTACTGCTGCATCAGCAGAGTACAAAAGAAATGTACCGTGATGACTCCTAACTGGACCCCAAACTGTGTTTTCTGATTTGGGGCTAAATGGCTACTTCTCTTAGGACTACTGTTTGGGATAATGGGACTCCGCTTACCAAGTACATTCACATACCTGACTCAATTCTTGATCAATATGGGATAAGTGCAAGTGGTAACATGCTCCTCTTTTCTGTGTCTAAGGCAGAAGCTCTGATTGTCTTCTACACATTTCCCGAGAGGGTCCCCAATAAATTGAGTTCCAGCTGCTCACATTAGTTGCCAGCTCAACGAAGCAGCCTTGGATTAGCTTTCCCTTTTCCTCTTTCATGCTTCCCACCCCCCTCAATCTCCATTCCAATTTCTTGGGAATCACTTCCCCAGATAAACAACCTGCACACAAGAGCTCATCTCCATCTCTGCTGTTTAGTTTCATCCAAGCCAAAATAGTACAGAAGGGGAAAATCATAATGGTTATGTTTTGGTGTATGGTCCCTCTTCTGTTGTGATTTTCTATCACATGCTTTTCTATTTAATATGTTAGTCTTATTGAACTATGCTAGGAAATAGTCTACTCTCAAATCTTGAATGCCAGAGGAGATTCTTATCCCCTGCTATCAGTTCACGGGCTAGCTCTTGCCTCTCCTACCCTCAGCACTCTGTAATTTGGTCATATTGAGTGTTGTTCCTCATGGCTTCTCACTAATTTGCCCTGTAACCTTGATCTGTACCCACCTCACACCTTCCCTCTAGATCATGCAGCAAATATTTTCTAGATACAAATCATGTAATTCAGTAGCATTAGCATAATATTAAGTGGGATGGGGAGATTTTGCAGAGAGAAAAATGATACTGATGCTGTGTGATACAATTTGTCTAGCAGAAAGACAAGCACTTTATAGATGGGGTCCCAGTGTGGCAAAATTACATCTACTGTTGCTCAGAAAATGAATACAGTTAACAGACATATTAATTATGACAACACAGACATTTTTTTCTTCCAACATTGAAACAGATTTCCTTTTTTGCAGAACATCAAGAAAGCAAATTTATTTGAACACTGTCAGGACTTTTAAAAAATTTTATAGTGGATTAAGAAAATAAGTTTTTCTCCTTTCAAATTCTTAGCCTTTAATATTAAGTATGATTCTTTTCCTAGAAGATCCCCTCAGTTTTGAATAATTCCCTATCTATGTTTTAGAACATTGGGAAGAGAGAAAGGAGAACATGAAATAGAATAATAAAATTATAGAGCTAGGAGAAATATGAATGATCAGCTTTTAAAGTCTTTTCCTACCCCCATGCCATCAACTAAGGCATTTTGGAGATAGGGACAGTGAATCATAGAGATTAAATGATCTCTCTAAGACCATCCAACAAGATAGTAACAAAGTTAGATGAGTCAAAGAACCTGAATGACAAGTCCAAGACCTCAAAAACTATATCATTTTTCTCTAAATTATTCCTGCAGGTGTGAAATCTGTAGAGCTACTTTGACATTATAGAGCTATAATTTATTTTCAAATATTGGTGACAAACATTTTCTATTAAATATTTCTTGATAAAATGATAAGGGAGAATTCTCTACATGTTGCTCATACTTTTAAAATTCAATTTATTTAAACTGAAAAAAAAAATACAAAATTAGTTCATCTACTCCTCCCAACCCCCAACCCTTTCTCTGATAACTACCAATCTGTTTTACATATCAATGAGCTTATATGTATATATAATATATATATAAGTAGATTATATATAATCCACATATAAAATAAATCATATAGTATTTATCTTTCTCTGACTTATTTTGTAGCATATATACCACTATATAATATATGTATCATATATAATATCTTCCACATACAAGAGAAATCACTGTATTTGTCTTTGTCTGATTTATTAGATAGCATAATGACCTCATGGTGCCTCCATATTTTCACAAATGGCAAGATTTTGCTCTTTTCCATGGCTGAATAACATGCCATCACACACACATAAACACACACATGTGAAAAGACATTTATATATATGTCACATGTATACATGTATATACATATAATGTGTATATATGATATACAATGTATACATACAATACACGTAATATACATATAATACAATGACATAGTATGTGTCATATGTATACTTGTATAAATACACATATCATATGTATATATGATATACTATATATATAACAATTTCTTTATCCATTCGTCAGTGCACACTTAGGTTGTTTCCATATCTTGGATATTATAAATAGTGCTACAATAAACATGGGGGTACATATATCTTTTTGAAGAATTAGTATTCTTATTTTCTTTGGACAAATACCCAAAAGGGATTGCTAGATCATATGGTATTTCTCTTTCATTTTTTGAGGACCCTCCATACTATTTTCCATAGTGGGTACACTAATTTACATTCCCATCAAGTGTTCCCTTTTCTCCACTTATTTACCAACACATATCTTGGTTTAGGCTGCTATAACAAAATATCACAGACTTGGTGGCTTAGACAACAAACACTTATTTCTCATTTCAGAAACATTCTCATTCAGAAACATTAATTTCTGGAGGCTGGGAAGTCCCAAGATCAGAGTGCCAGGAGATAAAGTGGCTGATGAGGGCTCACTTCTGGTTTGCAGATGAACATTGTTTTATTGTATTCTCACATGGCAGAAATGAGAGAGAAGAAAAGCAAGCTCTTTCATATCTCTTACAAGGGCACTAATTTTACTCATAAGAGTTACACTCTGCAGACCTGATTACCTCCTAAAGGCTCCACTTCCAAACACCATCACACTGGAGATTAGGCTTCAACATAGGAATTTTGAGGGATACAAAGCTAATATATATATATATTTCCTTTAGTCTATCATTCACAAATCATTTATTATATATATCCACCTAGATAATTACTGTCAATAGTCAATAAACCAGATAGATATAATTCTTGACCTTATGAAGCTTACACAAAATATTAATACATGAAGTATTCTTATACTATTGAGACAATCATCTTAAGGAGGTTACTTACCATTCCCCGAGAGATAAAACAAAATAAAAAACCCCCCAATTGTTATTTTGATGGAGCTGTTCTTTTTCAAAGATACAGAATCTTGGGAGATTAAAATATTTGTGTGGGAATTAAAACTTTTTTTAAAGATTTTATTTATTTATTTGACAGAGATCACAAATAGGCAGAGAGAGAGGAGGAAGCAGGCTCCTCGCTGAGTAGAGAGCCCGATGCCTGGCTCGATCCCAGGACCCTGGGATCATGACCTGAGCTGAAGGCAGAGGCTTTAACCCACTGAGCCACCCAGGCGCCCAGGAATTAAAATATTTTTAAAGAAAATATTGATCTTGGGGTGCCTGGGTGGCTCAGTCATTAAATTTTTGCCTTCGATTCAGGTCATGATCCCAGGGTTCTAGGATTGAGCTTCACATCTTCTCCCTTTCCCACTCCCCCTGCTTGTGTTCCCTCCTCGCTGTCTTGCTCTCTGTCAAATAAATAAATAAAATCTTTAAAAAAATTGATCTTTAATATTTAATTGATCTAGTGTTTACGGTGTGTAGTTTTCTATGTAGTTACTTGAATTTGGACCAACCAATATTAAATCTAACCATTTAAACACCATTAAAGAACACAAAGAAAAATTATGGCTGTGTCTTTGTCTAAATTTAAAAAATTATATGACATAAAGCCAATGAGTACACTTAATTGGACAAATTTATGATGGCTTACATGTGTTGATGTGTTTGCTTTCTTTTAATTTTTTGCATTTTAGAGAATATAGGGGAAGATTCATAGGTTGGTAGCCAAGGGAGAAATATAAATTTATGAAACAAGAACAATACATTTTTCTCTTGCTAAGTTAATGTGCTCTCAGGGCTTGTGATGAAGGGTGATGAGATACAAGGCATGTATAGTGTGTGTGTGTTTAAGTTTTAAATGTTAACTCTGATGAGGGGTGTTTGCATATTCTTTGGATAAATTGGTCTTTTCTATCCTTTCTTAGAATCTTCTAGAAGTTGATTTAATTGATTGCATCTTTCAATTTCCTAATTCTAGGGTGCCATGCAAAAGAATGCAGAAGAAAAGTTTGTACTTATACAGAGGACACTACAGAATGAAACTTTCTGCTATTACAATGAAAAATTCAAGTACAAGTTTCAATATCAAAAGACTAAAATACTTAGAACTCTATGCAAGGAATGCCAGTTTGGCTCTCTCTGTAGTTAACTGGTTAGAAATGCAGATAGTGACTTGAAAAAATTTCAAATATTACAAATTCTTAAAAAAATACTCCCAATTGGCATAGTTTTGCTCTACAGACTTACTTTATTTTACATCCCCTCCAACTTAGTCTTCACAAAAGTTAGTCAATTACTGAATGATCTGTCTTTTTCCCAGTGCTTTAATATGCTCTGTGTGTTATATACAGAGTTTCATCATATATATTAAGGTTTTTTCAGGAGTTTTTATTCTGTGTCACTGATATGTCTGCCAGTTATCAACTCTGGTTCCAAATTATGTGAATTATTATAGTCTTAATATTTCAAGAGACTGATACTTCCTCATTACTCTTCTTTCAGAAACTGCCTAGACTTATACACAATAGATTTTTCCTCCATCAGATGAACATAGAAATTATTTCAAGTTCTGAAAACTATTCCCATGTCACAGTGGATTTTATAGCTTAATTTAGGGAAACCAGATATTTTTTTATAATTTGGGCTATATTATATCTTTTTATTATATGGTTTTATTATATGTTTTTATTATATGGTTTTATTATGTGGTTTTATTATATGTTTTTATATATATTATATATATGTTTTCATGTTCATTTACTTGTGTCTCTTTTTTTTGTAGCTTTTATAGAATCTTATACTTTGATTGCCAATCTATATTTATTGTTAAATTGTGATTAGAATGTTAATTTTTAACTTGGTATATAGTGATTATTATTAAAAATTTCATGTTAATGTTCTCATATTTAGCTACTTTTTATGCCCTTTTTGTACTAAAATTTTTTTAGAAGATTTTTATTTATTTACATGAAAGAGAGGGATAGAGACCATAAGTGGGGGAAGGGCAGATATACACATATACACATTTCTTTTAAATGAGTTAATTTAAGGAATTTCATAATATTGAACCATCGTAATTTTTACATAAACACTACTTGGTCCAGAAGTATTAATCTTTTGATATATTGCTTTATTTTCAACATTTTATTTTTATATTAATTTTTAAGATTGATGTGTAATTTATATACATAAAACTTACCATTTTTAGTGTATATTTCTATCAGTTTTGACAAATGAATATAACAATGTTATTACCACCCCATTTAAATGTATTGCTTTGATTGCTATGATTTATGATTTTAGCTTCTAATTCTATAAGGATAGTAGGACCACACTTTTCTATTTCTCTTTGGATTTAGGAAATCAAGTTTTCCATCTATGTGTTCAGAAACAATAAATAGCTTAGCAATCATCTGTTTCTTAATGATTTTATAGACTCTCCTTTCTCATGAGAATAGATCTCCGACTACCCTTTCATTTTTTCCTCATTGTTGTTCCATTAATGTTTTCAGTTCTTAATTTTGGTTATCTATATTGCCTAGAAAATTATCCATTTTATTTAAATTTTCAGAATTACTGGCAAATAGTTTGATAATTAGTTGCTAATATATGCTTTTATTTTAAATTCATTTTGTAGTTATAACCCTGTGATATTTAATTGTATTTTCCTTACCTTGCTAGGTCATGAAAAAAAATACTTTATATATCTTTTAAAAGGACAGATTTTGTTTTTATAATTAAATATTCTTTGATTTTCTATTTATTCATTTTTGGATTAGTATTTCTCTTTTCTTGCACTGTTTGGTAATTTCTCTTACATTTACTATTTTCATGGGGTTGTTTTCCTGAAGCTTTGAACTGAGTGTTTAATTTCAAACTCTTTCATTTTCTAATATATGAATTTAAGATTACATATTTTCTCCATTACATAGTAAATGTTATAAGACATGCCTCTGTAGAAATATTCTTTGACTTCATCTTGCCTCTTTTGATATGTATGGTTTATCTTGTCATTCATGTCTAAGTAGTTTGTAGTATTATTTTTAGTTGCTTTAAAACCAGTAATTATGTAGACATTTAAAAAAATCTCAGCAATTGAATTATTTTAGAAGAGGTGGCATATAATTTTTGTTATTAACTTATAATTTTATTCCACTGCCTCAGAAAATATATCCTGTGTGATTTTCTATTTTTATAGTTGAAATTTTCTTTGTGTTCTAATGCATGATTCTTTTGCTGTATTATCTTTGTTTGAAAAGAATCTATTTCTTATTCATGGAGTGTACTTTTGAAGTACATTACTTTATGTATGTATGATGATTAGATCAAGTTTATTGTAATAAATAAATATTTTAATCACTTAATTATTTTTATATACTTGAATGACTGATTTGAGAGACATGCTAAGACCTCCAGTTATTCTTGTAAAATGGTCAATATCTCTTCAGGCAGAGAGAGGAGGAAGCAGGCTCCCTGCTGAGCAGAGAGCCCAATATGGGCTCCATCCCAGGACCCTGGGATCATAACCTGAACTAAAGGCAGAGGCTTTAACCCACTGAGCCACCCAGGGCCCCCGAGTCTCTGTCTTTTAATAATAAAATTTAAACCATTCACATTTATTATAATTATTGAAATCTTCAGGCTTATTGCTGACATTTCATCTTTGGTTTTCTCTATCTATACTGTTTCTTCCTCCTCTAGCTACATTAGTTGTGGCAGCCAGATGCCAAGTTAAGCTGAAAATCTAGGTAAAAAATATTTTAAATTCAGAGAGAAAAGTTTTAACAACAACCAGCTGGATCCAGCAGTTCACAAAATGCTACATATTGGTGTATGACATGAATTTTTGCAGAACTTTACAAAAAATATGCTGTCCTGATATACAAAGGTGACCTTACTGCTCTTTCCATCTGTGACGCATATGCTTTGAGCTGCTTTTCATGTGTTGGTGAAGAGTTATGTTGAGCCATGGCATACATTTATATGACAGCTTCTTGGGGTTAAGGTTGAAAACTGGATATTGGATAATTTTTCCTCTCTGGAGATATATAGAGAATTACATTTTTGGTATTTTATAATTCATATCTCTTGATCACTTTTGAGGTATTTTGACTACATTTAGGTGACCATAAATATTTTGTCAAAGCTGGAATGCTTTTGATCATAAAAGCAGGGCACTATTAATTAGTACTGTATAAACATATACAAACTGGGGCCATCTGGGGCAGAATGGGATGTAAAGTCATCCTAACCCTACTAGCTCAGGGAAAAAGATTATAGGTATAATATGAATGAAAATTTGTTCCCATGCCTTCTACTATAGAAATACTTACTAGACAAAGTGGCAGAATATTCGGGCTGGGTTTGGGGTTTGTGGAAGAGAAATGTTTAAATGAGCAAAGAGATAATGATGCTGTGACATGACTTAGGTAGGGCACATTCAACCTCCTAGCATACTCTATACAGTTGATTGGCTGTCAGGGTAAAACTGTAAACACAGCCTGAAAGACATGAATCCAAATTCATCCATTTTGCACAATGTTCTGGAGGTCTAATTTCTCTCTCCCATTTTTATACATTGTTTTTTTATATGCATATGGTCATATAACTGTATTTCCCCTATGTGTATATTTTATTTCTAATGGCTTACCAGTTGTGCATTGACTGAACTTTATTTTATTTTGTATATCTTAGTGCATTGCACTTCTTTCTGTGTCCCAAATATAAGCATTTAATTCACTTTTCCCTCATTGCCTTTGTCCCCCAAAGAACACAGGGCTGTTAACAGAATTCTTTGGTCCAGGGATAAGAGGCTGCATTCAAATCATTATGTATCAGCTATCTTTGCTCTCTCCCTTTCTTGCTAGTTTGGCTAGATTGGCTCCCTACAAGTATATCTTATAGCAAAGGAAACTTTAAATATTTCCAGAAATACTTGTTTTAAAAGCCATTTCAACAGCAACTATGCTTAAATCTGGCCACTTCTAGTTCCAGGGCAATTTTCAGAACACCAAAACCAGTGATGAACTGGACATGACCAATTCATGTCTGCAAAGGGAGAACATTAACTTAGTGCAGTTTGATACCTAGAAGAAAATATACAGCCTCATAAAGTTTGAAGAAGCTTTTTAAAGTGTACTTTAAGCTTTAGTGTAATGCCTTTATAAGACAGGTTCTGGGAACAGGAACAATATTATCATCACAGGCTAGCTAGAATAGCCTTTTGCTGCAACAGTCAAACAAATTTTCATGGAAAGCCAATTATATAGCTATAGTATGCTGTGAGGCCTAGAAATATATAAAAATATTTAAAAATGTATGGTTGTATAATTACCTAATGAATGAGTACACATTTCAGTTTTGTAGTATTTGTAAGAAGGGAGAGCTCGGTACTTGGTCAGAAATCTAGACTGAATGTGAAGGTAGGAGATAATCATTGAACAGACCAAAGAAAGGAAGACTTTCTGGATAGAAGAAGCTGGGTGTGGAAGGCCATGGCAAATAGGAATGAAGAAGGGCATGACTGCACATTCAATTTTATTTATTGGGGAATCACAATATAGTTTGTTTTCATTTTTGCTTTTGTTTCTCTTATTGCTTTGGTGTTCCTTAAATACTGGGCCAAAAAATATGAAATTTGTTGATAAGAGAGAGCCATGAGGGATATTTTAATGAGAAGGTGATACAAAGCCCTCTGTATTTTAGAAGTTTAGTTATGGCTGTTCCATGGCTAGGCTGAATAGGAAGAAGCAACTCAAAAAACCAAGGATAAAAATAAACAAACAAACTAACTAAAAAGTCAAGATTAGTAGCTCATGTTATAGTTGTTGTGTTTCAGGAACTTTGGGACATTTGACTTGGCCTGCTAAAAGAAGGGAAATTATAATACAGAGGAAATGTATATTCTTAAGTGTCTCTGGGTATTTTAATTTCCCATCTTTGAGACAGATTGCTTTTATTGTGTGCATAAGCATCATTTATTAGCAGTAGCTTTAGCAGATCCATCTCAATCTTAATAGGTTACACAATACTTTATTTTTTCTAGTGTAAACAGGATAAATTAAAATTTTCCTTTCTGTTTATAGTTTCTTTAACTGTAATGTTTTTTCATGGTTAGAAAATTTAGTGCTGGCAATTTAGTGCTGGCAAGTCCTTCCTTAAATTCTGACTTTACATGATCCTAAAACATTACTGGAATAGTTTGAGATAGGCAAATGATTTTAGATATTTGTTATGGTCAGTATGGGTCAGTGTATTAATGATGGCAAAATATTAGATGGAAATTTTATTTTAGAGACATAGAGTATGTGAATAATTTTTTGATAAAGCAGATTTAAAAAGTAGAGGTATATTTAATGTTATCTGAAACTATTTCTCTACCATGTCAGCTACTAAATATACCAGTGATGTCTTCTAAGAGTAAAATGTTAAAACTATTCTAAGTTGTTTCATAAAACATATTATTGTTTTTTATTATAATCTATGTATACTCTTACTAGTTTTCTTGCTTGATTAGGGGAAAATATTGACTAGATCTCTTGCAAAAGGCAGATATTTTTAAAAAGTATGGATTGTGTGTAATAAGAGATGTGTATGTGCAAGTAACATTTTGATTTGTACTTTATTGCTGTTTATATGCAGTGTGAATTAAGAATAAAACAAGGTGAGGCGAGTGAGTGAAGAAGGAATAAGGAATATAATTAACAGACTTAGTAGTTTTACATTATAGCTGCTTTAATTAACAGCTTTGTGGTGGCAAAACAAATGTGATTTGGAAAAGCTAAGAATAAGTAGGATCATGACAGCCTCTTTGGGAAAACGTTATGTTCTTAATATTTATTTATTTATTTTTTGGACACACAGCAGAAAAACAAAGTATATGACATTTGTGTCAAAGAAGTTATTTATATAAGCAATCAATTTCAACAACTTTATGTGTATTAAGAAATTTTTTCCTTTATAAATTTACATAGATGCCAAGTATCCTGCTATTATTAACATATTAGTTGTATCCTTCCAGAATTGTATGTATCTATAGTATTTTTAAAAAGGATGCAATTATGTTGAAATCATATTTTTTATTAATTGCTTTTTTGGGTTTTTAACCTAACTAGACATCGTGAATATAGAGTTATTGACTTCCAAAAATGGGGTAAGAAAAGCAGTTTTCAATTCAATACTTCCATCCCCCAAAAACAATTTTCATAAGCATCTTTATCTCCAAGCATGAAGCTAGGAGATAAGGCTAGAACAGAAGCTCTGAGAGACTGAGATTCTCAAGCAGGTAAGAAAATAATACATAAGACTTGGTAAAGGGTATTATTAAAGGGTATTATTTCCATCATATAAATTAATATGATTTGAAATTTGCTGTTTGGTGTCATGGTTTTATCTATATCTATTTTTTTAAGATGTTTATTTATTTGACAGAGAGATAGAAAGCACAAGTAGGCAGAGCGGCAAGCAGAGGGAGAGGGAGAAGCAGGCTCTCTGTTGAGTGGGGAACCCAATGCACGACTCAATCCCAAGACCCTGGGATCATGACCCGAGCCGAAGGCAGCTGCTTAACCGACTAAGCCACCCAGGTGCCCCTGGTTTCATGGTATTAAAGTGTTTTCATTTCTGTAGTTTGTTTTTTCTTTTTCCTTCTGACTAGTATTCATCTGTGATCTTTTAAATTCTCTCTCACATGATTGGCTTTGGTCCACTTATTTTAAAAGGAAAAAAAGAAGAACTTATAAGGCATTTATGGGTTTATTCAAATATGGAGAATGATGCTTTGGGAGAAAAACTAATACACAACTTCTAGTCCTTTCTCACAACCAAATATATATGTACATATATTATTTTTAAAAAAATTTTAGATATCTGCCAACTATCTGAACTATTACAGTTTAAGTAAAATAATTTAGAAGTAAACCTTAGGATAATATAGTATTTTATTCTTTTTTTCTCTGAAATAAATACACATGCGATGTATATTTTTTTGTGGAAAAGTTTGAAAATAGACAAGAGAAAATAGTATCTCAGACTACATTATTTTTATTATATACCTCTCCTGGATTTTTTTTTTTTTCTGTAGGACTACAGACATACTAATAGCAGACACATATTCATGAAAATGGGTAAAATCATATGTATCATTTTGTATTCAGTTTTGTTCATTTAATTCAGTTTAATCCATACATTTAAATGAACAAATGTTAGTTTATTAAATTAATTATTAAATTAAATTAACAAATAAAGGTTCCATCTTCATTTTTTAAAATATTTTATTTATTTATTTGACAGAGAGAGATCACAAGTAGGCAGAGAGGCAGGCAGACAGAGAGAGGAGGAAGCAGGCTCCCTGCTGAGCACAGTACTAGATCCCAGGACCCTGGGATCATGACCCGAGCTGAAGGCAGAGGCTTCAACCCATGAGCCACCCAGGCGCCCTCCATGTTCATTTTTAACGATAGCCAAGTTTTTGGGTCTATGACTATATTAGAATTTACTTAATTCACAATTTGTCTTTCTAATCATTCATAGTATACATAATCATGAGTAACATCCTTAATAAGCACATCTTTGTGTGTCTTATTTTCTTCTCAGGATGAAGTACTAGTAGAGTTGCTATGTCAAATGTTATGTACTTCTTTTTTTCTTTATTTGGTTTTTGTTTTTGTTTTAAGATTTTAATTATTTATTTGAGAGACAGAGAGCACAAGCAAGGGGAGCAGCAGAAGGAGAGGGAGAAGCAGGTTCTCCCATGAGCAGGGAGCCCAATATAGGGCTCAGTCCAAAGATCTTAGGATCATGGCCTGAGCCAAAGGTAGATGCTTAACTAACTGAGCTACCCAGGCATCCCTAATGTTATGTACTTCTTAAGGTTCTTACTATATATCATCAAATTGCCCTCAGAAATGTTTTACACACATACATACTAGCAGTGAAAATGCTGTTCTTTTGAAAGTCATACACTTACATGTGTCTATGTAACATTTATATTCTATACCAGGACCAAATTAAAGAATTCTATGCCAAACATATATTTTGATTTTTTATTAACAGTTTTTTTTTCCAGTAACAACAAACATCCCTATGTTTTACTTTAGGGAGGAGTTTCTATCTTTATTGGGAAAGTCAGATTTTCCCATTAAGGTTCAAATCCTTCATTTGAATGAGTTTAATATTATAAACGGCACTTCTGGCTTTCCAAAAAATATTTGAAATTTCTAACAAAAATTTGAAGACTTCCAGTACCTTTGAGAAGTATAATGTAAAAGAAGCTTTACCTTGTGTGAAATATACAGAAACTGATTTGTCCTAACCATATGTTAAATGACAGGTGGTAAATATTGTTCCCATCTTGCCTTTCCTTTTAAAAGTGGAAAGTGATTGGATGGGAAAGGGATTTCCTTTGTTTAATGGCACAAATTCACTCATCTGTCTGACTCATTCTTTGGTGGTTTACATACATTTTTGGTCACAAGTACAGGGTTAAAATTTGAATCATGATCTATACCTGATTTTTTGATGATAAAACGGGTGATCTTTCTTGTCTCTTACTGTAACTGAAGAATCAAACTCCTGACTCAGTCTCTCTCCTTATTCCTAACACCATCATAAGTGACTTTAGCACCTATCTAGAGGTCTTTTTGAGTTCCAGTTGAGAAAATTTGATTCTTAATTTCTTACCTTTTCACCAGTGTTTACTTTTTTCTCCATCACACTGTGAGCCCTTTGTCACTAGAAATTGCATCATCCCTGAAATCTCATTTAGTAGTAGTAATACACTACGGTTTGACCATTAGTTCATTTGCTCTGGTAGCTCCATTACAATCACTTGACTTTACTGAGAGAACTAATCCATTGGGTCCACCACCTTCTCACTATACATCAGCCTTTCCTGTTTTCACTTCCCTCTAACTTAGATTCCATCATCTATCATTACAACTCCTGATCAAATATCCTCACCTCCTTGTTTGTCTCATATTCTCTTGTCAAGTTCCACCTTAGTTCAACATAGTTTGCCTCCTTTTCCATGTCTATTCCCAAATAACTAGATATGACTAAAGAAAAACTATTTCAGAGGGAAATTTTGCCATAAAGCACATAAATGTGATTCTCA
Organism: Lontra canadensis; assembly: GCF_010015895.1. NCBI lineage: Eukaryota > Metazoa > Chordata > Mammalia > Carnivora > Mustelidae > Lontra > Lontra canadensis. The sequence continues at coordinate 16,698,622 of NW_022631010.1, forward strand.
CACATTGTAATGATTATTTATATTTTTTCTCCATCTCTCTCTTGCTATCCATTCAGATGATGGCTTCCTGAGATGATAGTAATTAAACAAAGTGACAAATCTCAGCCTCACAGAAGGAATGAGCACCTGTGACTTAACTAAAATTATTATTGAGTGCTGATTTTCTTGAATGAGACTTTTTTCCCTTCCTGTCAGTTAGTTACTTTATAAAATTTATGACTACAGTCTGTGGAAAAATGGAGTTTCTGTCTTCTTTCAATACATTTGTTTTCCTTTCGTACTTCTACCTATCCTATTTCACCAGTAAAATTGCCAAATTATTATGACTATGTGTCCATTTTGGTTGTTATGCTTAAACTTTTAGAAGTAGCAGAATGTAAAGAAATTGGAATCTGAAGACCCAGGTTTGATTCCTTTGATCATACACTTGTTAAGCTGTGACTTTAGGCAAGTTGCCCAATGTCTCTAAGATTCAGTTTGCTCATTTCAACAATGGAGTTAATAATACCTGCTGTGTTGGATTCTTTGGAGAATCAAATGAGATGTGATTGTAGATGTGATTTGTGATCGGTAAAGCCCTTCACATGTGCAACCTGTTATCATTTGAACATCTCACATTCAGAATTATTTCCATCATATAAATTATTATGATTTGAAATTTGCTGTTTGGTGTCATGGTTTTATCTATCTATCTATTTTTTTAAGATGTTTATTTATTTGACAGAGAGATAGAAAGCACAAGTAGGCAGAGCAGCAAGCAGAGGGAGAGGGAGAAAGAAGCAGGCTCTCTGTTGAGTGGGGAACCCAATGCACGACTCAATCCCAAGACCCTGGGATCATGACCCGAGCCGAAGGCAGCTGCTTAACCGACTAAGCCACCCAGGTGCCCCTTGTTTCATGGTTTTAAATATCACTGTACTTTATACAGAAATTTATAATGAAGTGTCATCTTTTAAAAGTGTTTATTTGGTCTCAGAAATATGGTCTGCAAAAGGCATTGCATTTTAAGAATACTTTTTGCAGTTTTATTCTCTCTGAGGGGATGTAAGTGATGAGTTCTTGATGAAATTGCATCACTAGTGCTTACACACAGTGGATATATTTCCATTACTCTGTAAATAAATTACTGTGTAAACACTTGACTGAAACCAAGGAAGTCTTATATGGGAATGAGAGCAGTTTGTTGTTCTTGGCTTTTCATTTCATCACAAAGCTTTTCTGAATGTTTTAATTTCCAAATACAGTAGTGTTTTTAAAGAAATAGAGAGGGAAGAGTACCAAAGAGTAAGTTGACTTGGAAGTGCTTATTTAACTCTCAAAAAACATGTGAAAAATATCAAGAAACCTGTCATCTTAAAACCTGGAATAATTTTGGAAGATCTGCTTGGAAAATTAACCTTCTAACATTAAGGAACTGGATTACCCAACTATCTTGTTTCAAGGAAAATAGAGAAGGCAAGTTGGCTGAAATGAAATCTGGTTCATTATTCACTAGCCTTAGGGATAATCACACTTAGGGGAGAGGCTATAATTAGCTTAGTTGTTGCTTTTACCTCATATGTGGCAAAATCCAATTGTCTCTCATTTCTTTTTTTTTGTTTATTTTGTTTTTAAAGTTTCCTTAATTTATTTCCAGTTTATACATTTCAAATTTTGCAATTCTAATAAGAAATAGAGAAGTTGTACCCAATTATATACTATTCACTGACATTAACATAAATTAGAGATTTTGTGTCTTTAGAACTTATACTTTGGTGTCATCTATGAACTTTACTTTATGCTCATGTATGTTATACTATGGCTGTATCCAAATAGGAGTGTTTAAAATATACTCTTCTTTTTTGCAACTGAAATATAGTTGACGTACAATATCGTATTAGTTTCAGGTGTACAACATGATGGTTAAGACAATTTACATCACAAATGTTCACCATGATAAGTGTAATTACCATCTGTCACCATACAAAGTTATTACAATATTATAGACTATTTCCCTATGCTATACTTTTCATCCCTTTGGTTTATTTATTTTATAACTGGAAGTTTGTATCTTTTAATCTCTTTTACCTATTTTACCCATTCTCCAGTGTCCCCCCTCTGGCAACCATGTTTGTACTCTGTTTTTATAAAAAAAAATATACTCTTCTTATCAAAGGTCTTCAACATAAACAAATCTGTGCTTCTCTCTCTTTGTTTGCTTGCTTTCAGCCTCCAGTAAGGGCTTCCAACTCCAGGTTGGAAGTTTATTTTAATTAGAGTTTAAAAGTAATGAACATTACAATCAAACATATGGCTGTTCCCAGAAGCATTTCTGCATGTAGCACGTTCATCAGCAGACTCACTAAAACCTCATGATTGTATTAAGAATTCTTTCTAAGACCATTTTGCTTAAGCTATATGCAAGTTTCTGTCATATTTCTTCTGATACTTCTAGGTTTTTAAAAAATTTCTACTTGCTTATTATATTATTTTGAGAGGGAGAGAGAGAGAGAGAGAGAGAGAGAAAGCATGAGTTGTGTGGGTGGGGGAGGAAGGACAGAGGGCAAGGGAGAGAGAGAATCTCAAGAAGGCTCCATGCCCACCACAGAGCTGGATGCAGGGCTTGATCTCATAACCTTGAGATCATGACCTGAGCCAAAATCAAGAGTCTGACACTTAACTGAGTGAGCCACCCACATGCCCCTGATATTTCTAATAGCACAAAAGCCCACTCTTTCCTTTATATATTTTTGCATTCACGATAACCATTTTTTCACAAATATTTATCTTCTTAGGATTTCATATTCACTTCCAGTATGAATATTCTAATACTTTTGCTATTGTTTAAGTAGGAGTATTAAGTCCTACAATGTATGACTTTAAAAAATAATAAGGGGGGGCGCCTGGGTGGCTCAGTGGGTTAAGCCTCTGCCTTCGGCTCAGGTCATGATCTCAGGGTCCTGGGATTGAGCCCCACATCGGGCTCTCTGCTCAGTGGGGAGCCTGCTTACCCCTCTCTCTCTGCCTGCCTCTCTGCCTACTTATGATCTCTCTCTCTCTGTCAAATAAATAAATAAAATCTTTAAAAAAATAATGATAGAAGTATTAAATATAATTTCATGATGATAACAAAAATTTTTATGTCCAGTGCTTAAGTATATTCTGCTTATATTTTGAATTCTCATTTTTTCATATTAGTTTAACCAACATTTCTCTGGAGAAACTATATATATTAATTGATTTACATGTTAATTAAGAATTTTTACTATGGATACTTAGTGTGAAAATGGTAGAATTTATTTACTGTAAAGTTTTCCTGATAGCCTAAGTGCATATGAAGCAATGTAGTAGGGAGATGAGCTTAAGGTGTAGCAAATGCCTGTAACAAGGGATTTCAGACTTCCTATTACCCTGCAGTTTCCTGTCATACATGTTCTCTGTGGTGCTATGACACATACCACAAATGTTGGACTAGGTCAAAAGATGAGGATTTTTCTTTTTTAAGATTTTTTTAAGGGGTGCCTGGGTGGCTCAGTCAGTTAAGATACTTTGGCTCAGGTCATGATCCCAGGGGCCTGGGATCGAGTCCTGCATCAGGCTCCTTGGTCAGTGGGGAGGCTGCTTCTCCCTTTGCCATTCCCCTCATTGTGCTCTCTGGCTCTCTTTACCTCTCTGTCAAATAAATAAACAAACAAACAAATAAATAAGTAAAATCTTTTAAAAATATAAAGATTTTATTTATTTATTTGAGAGAGAGAGAGATAGAGTACGTAAGTGGAGAGGAGAAGGAGAAGCAGCTTTCCTGCAAGCAGGGAAAATGATGCAGGGCTGGATCCTAGGGCCCTGGGACCATGACCTGACTCAAAGGCAGATGCTTAACCAACCGAGCCACCCAGATGTCCCAAAAGATGAAGAATTACAGGACATAATCATCAGTATTATAGAAGAAAAGTTATACTCTAAGCACAGTTTCATTATGTTTGTATTATGTCAATAGGATAATTTTTCTGGCTTTGAATATATGTTTAAAAGTTTAAGACAAAATATAGATATAAATGGGGCTAGCTATATTGATTTATATATATTTATTAAAAGAATATGTATTTGTGTTGAAGGCCACAACAGGTGTACTAGATGTTTCAGAGTGAGGCATTTACCATCTAGAAGGGTTCCGGCATTCCCAAATAGTTATACATCTGTGTATTAAGCACAGTAATAAAGATATGAGGAAAAGAACTCTGGAAAGCTGAGGAAAGATTAGGAGGGGGTGGAGGCTGGGTGGCAAAAGCTTCCAGCAGATACAACACTTAGGTTGAGTACCGCTAAAGTGAATAATCAGTTGCAATGATCAATTGAAGCATCAAGGATAAGGATGGTGAGAAATGGGGAGAGAACTGGTGGGAGAGTTTCAAAATCTTCCAAAGATTATTGGAAGATGGTGCATTTGATTGGAGCTTTGGAGGGCAAGTAGCATTCTGATAAACATAAATGGAGTAAAAGACATCCAAATAGTGAAATAGTGGGAGGAAAGTCACAAATGTCAGAACATGCTGGACATCTTGTGCAGTATTCCCATTTGACTGGATATGAGCTGCATAAGAGGGAGATAAGGATTTCTACAAATAGGCTGAAACCAGATCATAGAGAGCCTACGTTGCTAAACCGAGCTGTGTGGATTCTTATCTGCAGGAAGATTCTTTCAGCAGCAGTGCATAGCGTGACTTAGAATGTGGAGAGATTGGAGGCAGAGCCTCCATAGCATGTGCTATGTGTCAGGAGGCAGGAGCTGAATTATAATGGTGAGGAGCAGATTTAATAAAGTCCTGAGTGGAGCAGGCAGTGGCATTAGTAATGGAGAGGTGGGAACAGATGCAAGAGGCACTGTGGGTGAGGAATTGACATGACTTGGCACTGGCCTCACTTGGGAGGAGAACAGAGGAGGTTTTCAGGATGAGCTGAGTTTTGATTCCACGTGATGAGGAGGAAAGTGGTACCAGTGACAGAGATAGCTATCACTGCAACAGGAGTAGGGCTGTGAGCTGAGTTAAGGTGTTGAAAGTACATAGACGTTGACATTTTCAGTAGTCGCTTAGAATTAAGAGCCTAGAGAGTAGGAGAAACTCAGATATTGAGTTCACCACACTGTCTGGATAGGACAGATGGGTTAAGAAATTAATATCTAGGGCGCCTGGGTGGCTCAGTGGGTTAAAGCTTCTGCCTTCAGCTCAGGTCATGATCCCAGGGTCCTGGGATCGAGCCCCGCATCAGGCTCTCTGCTCAGTGGGGAGCCTCTCTTCCTCTCTCTCTACCTGCTTCCCTGCCTGTCTGTGATCTCTGTCAAATAAATAAATAAAAACTTTAAAATAAAAAGAATTAATATTAATTAATATTTTCAGGAGCTAATGATTAAGTTTTGAAAATGTGGCAGGGGCATCATCTTCCATAGACTAAACCCAAAAAACTTTCAGCTGTCAATCAAATCACTTAATATTTCTATAGCTTATTTTCTCAGCTCTAAAATGGGAAAAATAGTACCAGTTCCATATCCACCTCCTACATTCTGGGATTGCATTAAGACATCATTTTAGTTAAAAATTTGTAATAAGAGACTGTGTACATATATTTGTTACTATATTGAGAAAACTCCAAAAAGAAAATACAATTAGTATTTTAATTTTTTCAATTATATATTGTAAGAAGTTCTAAATACAAAAAAATTATGAAAATAATTAGCTTTTATTAGGTTTTTACTCTGTACCAGACACAATTCTAAGTACTATTCAAGTGCTAAATAATTTAATTTTTAAACTAACACCATGACATTTTATTATCACCATTTTTCAGATCTTCAAATCTAAAGCTAGATTTAACCATTAGTCCATGTTACCTTGATATTGACACCTACTCCAGACCATGCATCATTTTGTTATTGCATTTGTATTAATGTAGCCTTTTCTGTTATACTCCTCTCTATTTCTAAAGCTTATGTGGTCCAGACACATTCCATTCGCTTCCACACATACCCATTTCCTTGTTCCTATGGTACTTGTGTATTGCATGGGAAATTGACATGGCAGAAGAAAGTATACAGGCTTTGGATCAACTCCAAATGCTCAGTTTAAATCTAAGCTTCCTGACTTGTTAACTGTGTGACTTTGAGAAAATTCCTTACCCCTCTGAATCCAGGGTTCCCCATCTGTAAACACAGAGCTGTAGAGAGTGAAATGTCATAGTGTGAAATGCCTATATTGTGTTGACTCATAAAAATTAAACCCAAGGGCAAACATCCATGAGGTAGGATAGATACAATGTAGAGAACCCCCAATACTTTCTAGGGGCCCACAAAAATGTTCTAATTTCTCTTAAAATCAGAAGGAAAAAATAAACTTTTGAGTTAAATAAAATGTTTAATATATGATAACATATTTATGTTTATACCAAAATAGTGATAAAATATAATTTAAAAAAATTGGGTGCCTGGGTGGCTCATTTGTTAAATGTCTGCCTTCCACTCAGGTCATGATCCTAGAGCCCTGGGATCAAGGCCCACATTGGGCTCCCTGCTCAGTGGGAAGCCTGCTTCTCCCGCTCCCGCTTCTTCTGCTTGCGTTCCCTCTCTCTCTGTCTCTCTCCCTCTCCCTCTGTGTGTCAAATAAATAAACAAAAAATCTTTAAAAAAAATTTTTATGGCACAAAAGTGGCTTAGGTCCATGAAAATCATAATGTAGTCTTGGCCATCACTGTTAAATTAGATCCCTTAAACCTCTTCTAGTGTGTGAGCCATGATACTTTCCTGATCCCTTATCTTAATTGATTCATTGGCCAGCTGATTTCTAGTTTATGTCAATTAAGATAAACTAAAAACTGACACATATATTCCTTCACCCAACGGTATTTTTCTAACACCTCTTTCCTAAATAGTTAATGATTTCTTTTTTTGGGCTACCTCTGTCCTATGTGGTTAAGCTTCTCACCCAGTACTTAACTATTTATATTTACACATCTGTCTCTTACTAGACCATCAGAACCTCTTAAGAATATGGATTGCATCTTTTTTTTTTTTTTAAGATTTTATTTATTTATTTGACAGAGAGAGAGAGAGAGAGAGCACAAGTAGACAGAGCGGCAGGCAGAGAGAGAGGGAAAAGCAGGCTCTCCACTGAGCAGGGAGCCCGATGCAGGGCCCAATCCCAGGACCCTGGGATCGTGACCTGAGCCAAAGGTAGCTGCTTAACCCCCTGAGCCACCCAGTCGCCCCCCTGGATTGCATCTTATCCACTCCTGTGTCCCCAGGAACAAGCTGAGTACATGGCACAGTTGTTCGTTCCTTAAGTTGGTGAATTAAACTGATGCTATTTGCAACACTGACATATTTCTATCCATAGGCTAACTGGTGTTTGTAAATAAGCTTTGTAAGATTTCACCTAAAACTTGAAATAGCTGAAATGAAACATTGACATCCATCCTGCAAAATTAACTCCTTCTTATGACTTTTCTATACTTCTCAGCAATACTCAATTATTCCTTAAAAATTGAAAAGTTAAATAAATTCATTCGTCAAGTCTTCCCTCCCTTGCTAAGTTAATGAACAAAGGGCCTATGAAAATATTCAAGGCCCTTTGATATCTTTATGTATACATTCATGTTATAAATAATTATGTCCCACTGATCTAATAGAAATACAGTGTAAGAGGGAAAGAAATGAACCTTAATTCCTCAGTACCAAAGACAGACCAGCATTACCTAATTACAGACTAAGAGACAACATATATCACTACTAGAGTTTAAGCCTCTAGTTGAAAGGACAATGGCTTTTCTGATTTTACTTTAATATCATTTATAAAAGTTTCATTTTCTCTGAAAAGGAACAGAATATATAATAAATTATTAGAAAATTTTTTGCTGATTAATTTGCATCATATAGAAAGAAACTGCAGTTTGGACAGTTGTGGATGATGGTACCAGTTACAACAAAGAAGTTGGAGAAAATGGTAATTTTTGTTCTTCCTCAAGTTTAGTCCTGAACGATAGCCTGTAATAGGCGTGGTGACTTGCAGAGATTATTTTCCATTCTTAATATCTTTTTGAAAGAGGAGTGGGCAGCTTTTGCAACGGAAAACCAATGTATTCTCATGTTTAGAGAATGAAATTTCAGAATTTTAGCATGAGCTAATACTTGGAGTCTCATGTTTATCGGATTCTTCTAAAGTTGTTTAAATTCCTAATAAAAGAAGGATGATTAAGAAGAAAAATAGGTCATTGTTACCTTGATGTGAGGTTTTACTGGACTATTTTCCCATGTTAGTAATAATAATTGATAGTATCTACATTAGATTGACATTTTTCAGATGGCATGGTGTTTTCATAGGCATTATTTCTTTTGATGCCCATAATCCCATGCAGAAAGCATTATTACCATCGATACTTTACAGATGAGGAAATTGAGCTGTATCTACTTTAAGTGACTTAGACAAGATCTCACAGTTAGTTAGTAGCAGAATTAAGACCATGTTCTGGGTCATCTTTTTATTGAAATTCCCTTACTGCTTAGACTTCCTTGTTTCTAAGCCCTTCACGTCAGTAAGTTCTAACTGCAGGCCTCCTGATGCAATTGGAAGACAATCAAGAACAGCTTCTCTCTGACCCTTTCTAGGCTCTCTTACCTTAGGTATCTTATCCACCATCATTGGCCACTGGACCCTAATCCACACTTCTTTTGACTTGCGTGCCATATGGGGTCTCTACCATATTTTGAGTTTGGCCTGAGAATGGTCATATTTCTTTGTTTGTCAAATTAATACCTCAAGCAATTAGATATAGTAATGGCAAGGAATTTAGTGTCTCCTTCCTAAGATTTTCTATTCCTCTCTAATTATTCAGGATCCCTGAATCTTGCTAAATCTAAAGGGGAAGCATTCTACCTTCCAGCTGCCCGCAGAGAACACATTTGAGTTGTTATTCATTCTTATTGTTGTTTTGGCCACCACATGTTGTTGCTATAGTAGACTCACCTTGCACAATCCTGCAACTAATATTTATTCCCTGATTACTCTTGTAGGTGGAAGTGGTCCCTCTTGGGCTCAAAGGGATACCTTATGTACAGCTCTTTTTGTTCACATTTTTTGTGTCTAATCATTATTCCCTGAAGCAGGGTGGCCTTATAGCAGGGCATCTGAGTTGAGAAGAGCTTTCTATAGAAATCACAAATTGAAATCATCTCTTGAATGCATTCCTATGTCCAAACTAATGCCCCTAATTGATGTGCTCCCTTTCCTCAAGGCAATTTTATTTCAGTATCTTATTGTTCTTTCCTGACACAAAGTTTTGGTGGAGGTCATCTTGACCCATTTTAATAGGTCTCCCAAACTTTGAATCTTAGGAAGAAAGCCTAGGTTCTTTCTTCCAGGAGGATTAAGGGTCTGAGCAAATGGCATCCTTGGTGACATTCCAAATGCTTTCCCTTCCTCAGCAAAGAATTTGATTTGATGCCTCACATTTGTATGACTAAGGAGATACCTTCAAGAGGCCAGGTAAATCATTGTCTTTACATCTACCTGTGGATAGGCTGCTATCATTTTGGACTAAATCCTCATTGGGCATTCTACTTTATCTCTATCTGAATGTGCCTTCATCACACACACATCTACATAATGCTATACAGTGTGCACTTGCACCCTCGCTTCTCAAAAAACCCAGTGAAGATAACTATGACACATATTACCTTCTCCAATTCATAGTACAAAGATTTAAGACTGTAAAATTGGACTTAATCCAAATAGCTAGTTAGGGAGTATATTAGTTTCCTGGGGCTGCTGTCACAAAGTATCACAAACAGGTGGCTTAAACAAGAGAAAATTTTTGTGTCATACTTATAGAGGTCAGAAATACCAAATCAGGGTGTTGGCAGAGTTGGTTACTTCTGAGGGCTGAGGAGGAATCCATCTCCCAAGCTTCTAGTGTTCTCTGTGTCCAAATGTCTTCTTTATATAAGCACACCAATCATATTGGACTAAGACCCACTCTCTTGAGCCTTAACTTGATCATCTGTAAAAACACTACTTCCAAAATCATATCCCTATTTACTGAGGGTTAGGACTTCAGGGTCTTTTATAGGGAACAAAATTCAGCCTATGAAAGGGGGAAGCATAAACTATAAATTAGGTTTTCTGACACTAAGTTTCACAGAGTTTATACTATATTCTGAAGCCTCTTTTACTTTAAATTTTCCAGTACCTATTAGAACATTTGTTCAGGAATGTATTTATTTGTTATAGATTTAATGGCTTCTGATTCTTTATAAAATTTATTTTTGAAATTTCTTTTTAAAGAATTCTCGACTGAATTTTGACCCATTGCCTTAATATAATTACTTTTCTAATAATTACCTCTTTAAATTTTTGAAATACAATTTTTGAACAAAAGGGATTGTCAGACTTTTAAAGAAAAGCAAATAAGGCAAACTACCTGTAGGTAATATAGAATATACCTATTTGTAATATTACACATGTGTGCTTATGTATGTGTTTGTGTTTTCTAGTCAGTCATATTACCTAAGAATAATAAGATGAAAATTTATTCACTTTTGTGATTTCCTTTGTAGATGTAAGTGCCTTATCAGCTCACAAGGATACCCCATGAGAAAGTAATTTTAGGGTTGTAAATAGATTACCTACTTGTTACTGTTTCTAAGCATGACCTAGAATAATACTGAGATGCTTCCTAAATGTAAGCAAATAAATTTAACTGTCAATATCTTTTCTATATTCATTTAAGTAAAAATATACCACAGTAGTTTGAAAAATGGGCTTTACAGTAAGAAAAATAAATATAGCTGGGTCTCAACTCTACTATTACAATAGGAGTGATTTGGGCAAGTAACCTGACTTCTAAGCTGTTTTCTCATGTCCAAATTGAGGCAATAATACATACTCCTCATAGGACTTTTGGGGAAATTGTTTAAGAAAATATATGTAGCATGCTTACAACATGTACTTTGTGAGCAAACAGTAAACATCAACTATATTGTCACCACCAATTAATTAGTTCCATTGTAATTATAATTACTACTTTACCCTATTTAATGGAAATCCTGAGCCTGAAGAACAGTTGCTGTAGTTTTGTGTTTAGAACAATATTCAAGACATATCTGGCATTAAATTATTATTTTATGTCAGAGAGTATAACTATGGGTCCATTGTTTTCAATGGTTTTCTGTACTAATATTAAATTTTAATTGTGATAAACCTACCCAGATAATAAGATCTAAATAATTTTAATTTGTTTTGTCATTTTGCTTTCTTTAGCATTAGGGTAGCTTTTCCTGGGCAAGACTTTTTGTTGTTTTAATTGTGAGAGTAGCTGGATTTTCTGATATAACCTCTTTTTATTTTTCAAGCGCTAGATCATTAACTGAAAGAAAAAAGCTCATGGAAGCAAACTGCTGTTATATAAGTGATACATGTCCACTGGGGAAGAATAGATAATGCACACACACACATAAATCAAGTCACCTGTAGTGTCATACTCTGCACAAAATCTGTGTTTACATTGTGAGATAACATCTCGTAATGTTATCTTCTGACTCTTATACCATCTTTTGTTAAATTGAATTTGACCCATATTGATACCTCCCTTTTACCTGGCCATCTCCCTTTGGTTGCAACAATGCACAGGAAAACACCCAGGTAGCAAGCAGAATCAGCAGGGGCTCTATCTCCATTTCTCACCTCCAACTTCCTTTCATATAGAGCTAGTCCACAGTAGGACTGCTGAAGTGTGTGAATTCATAAATTGGAATTTATTTTCATTGGCTTCTATTGTCAGCTGGCTAGAAAGAAACAAGCCCCGAGGCACATAAGAAGTTCTCCAGCTCAGAGGAATGGTAACCCACATTCATTCCTTATTTTACCCTTTGTCCACTGCCTGTCCATTTTTTCCAGCTCTATTTCCATCTCTCTTCCAAAGTGGTGATAATAGCAATTTATGTTGTTGGCATCTGTCTCTCCTCACACTATTATATGGAATTCTGAAATTTCGTTTTTGGAATCCAGGAAGTCTAAGAACTAAAATATTTTCATAACTAATATGAAGCTATTTATAGTTACTGTTTTTCATCCCTGATGTGAATATTCGTATGTTTGGCTGCCAAATGTAAAGGTGCTTGGTAATAGGATATTGCTTCAGATTCCACTGAGAGTGGAGGTTGTAACATGTCATATATGCACTGGGTTAACTTTCTAAAGTCCAGAAAGTCTGAATTATAAACACAACTGGTCTCTCCCATCGTGAATAAGAGCTGGACCTGTATGAGCATAGATAGGTGGCCGAGGACAGTATAAGGAGGAGGAGGGCCTGAGGAAGGCAGTTCCATCTCAACTGCACCATCATTTTGTGAACTCTAATTCTGTTCTCTGTTCACATTGCTCTTGTGACAGTGAGGGTATAAACCCTCTTCAGCTTTCTCCTCTTTATTTCATCCATTTCTCACCATTGTCTTCAACACCAGCACATGTTTCCTGAATTCTTTGACTTAATGCTTTTTGTTTCTTCTAATGACACTCAATCCTTTCCCTTCCTCAAATAAAATAGATTTCTGTTTTGTTCACACTACACAGCAATTAGGCCAGAGTTATCCTTTGCTAAAGCTACTTTATGAATGGTACCTGTTTGGTGGGGGCAGTAAATTAAAAAATCCATGCCATAGTTTTTTTCTCTGAATTGAGAGAAACCCCAAGAAATACCAAAAGATCACAGTGTAGAAGCAGAAGACAAAAGAAAGAACTATCTGTCCCATGGTGGACAAATAGTTGGAATATTTTAAATTGTTGTTATTAAGGTTCCCTGGAAAATATCTACCAATGATGTATCGTATTTTTATCCTGTAACATACAGTGAGGACTCTTTGCTGTTTCCCCCTTGACATCCATAAATTTCACAGTAATGTTCTTTTTCTATTTACTAAATAATGGGAACTTACAATAATAATAATAATAATAATAATAATAATAATAATAATAAAAAAGACATTTCTCATTCCACATTGGCCCTACAATGTAGATGTCAAAACTCAGGCCCAAGTGAATACTGTAAAACATAGATCCTCAGCCTCAGCACTATTGAGATTTTGGACCAGGTGATTCTTTGCCATCTAGGACTGACTTGTATGTTGTAGAAAGTTAGCAGCATCCCTGGTCTCTACTAGATGCCGATAATATTCCCTCCCCTCCCTAGTTGTGACAAGGAAGTTTTTTCCCCACATGTTGTCAAATACATCTTGGGGGTAGAATCACTCCTGCCTCCACAATTGAGAAGGACTACTGTGAGGTAGCTCTTGTGTGTTCTAGAGATGTCCTCAGGAGAGAAAGTGCTGCCACTGTGATAGTCTTAGAGGCTGGGGATAATCCAGACCAGCATGTCTTTCTGGATTTTACTTTGCATCTCATCCATTAATTCATTCATTTAGCTGTTATTTATTGTCACTGACAATGTGCCAGGGCTTTACTGGGTGCCAGAATCATAGTGAACAAGAGAGTTAAGAGGACCCTATTCTCTTGGAGTGTGTCTTCTGAAAGTGATAGTATTGGGCGTGGAGGAGGGAGTGACAAGTGTAAATAATTAGTAACTTGTAAGTAATTAGTAGATCTTAATATGAATAATATAATTTCAAACAGTGAAAGGGGCTATAAAAATAAACAGGTATTTGGGCAAAGTGAGTGGAGGATAGATGAGTGCCACTTAGGATGGTCAGGGATGGTTTCTCTAAGGAAGTGACATTTCAGGTAAGAGACAGATCTAAGGGATATGTATTCCAAAAAAGGGGGATGAAAAATATGACTGCTTTCAGATGTGGTAAGTTAGTTCTGCTCAATGACAGTGAGAAAGCCAGTGTGCAGTGTGGCAGAACAGAGGAATTTTTTTTTTTTTAAGATTTTATTTATTTATTTGAGAGAGAAAGAGCATGAATGGCAAAAGGCCAGGGGGAGAGGGAAAAGCAGACCTCCTCCCTTTGAGCCTGTAGCCTGCTGAGCCCAGGAGTCTCGAGGTTTGAGGCTCAAGGGGAAACTCGATGTGAGGCTCAATCCCAGGACCCTGGGATCAGGACCTGAGCCAAAGTCAGATGCTAAACCAACTGAGCCACCCAGGTGCCCCAGGGACAGGATTTAAGGAGTGTGATCATTGAGGTTTCAGGGTTATGTAGGATCTGTGTGCCACAGAAAGCAGTTTGATAACATTATAATTGCAATGCATTAGAGAAGCCTGCATTGGAGGTTTTTATGCAGAGGAATTAGTATGTTCTCATTTAAAGTTTTAAAAAGATTGTTCTGGGGTCAAGAGTGAAAGCAGGTAAAATGCATTAAGAACATTTTGAAAGAGTGTGAGTTGGTGGTGGTGTGAGTTGTACCATCAGAAATGGACAGGAGGATTCAGAACCTACTGGAGCAGTTGAACTGGTAGTATTTGCTATTGTACTATTGTTTGGGTGAGAAAAAGAGATGAATCTGCAATGATTCCTGGGCTTAGGGAGATGTGGAATTCTTGTTGAAAGAGTAACTGGCTTGACATATGTGAAGGGGATGGTGGTGTGAGGTACTTAAAGGTCATCTCTTTCACCCTATGTCCTTTTGCTTTGTGGTTGCTCAGGAAGATAGAGCATGCATCTTTTTTAGAAGATCTTTCACGAACCTCCTACTCTGAACTTCATTGTAAACTAATTTTTGAAATACCAAACACTATGAAGCATCATTTTTCTTTGCCAAACACTTACGTATATGAAGATTATGCAAATGACCAATTCTGTAAGTCATGTGGTCAGAGTTGTGGTTTCAGAAAAAGTGATAGATTTAAATGGAAATAGACCTCTCCATGTTGCTTTATATATCTTGTGATCACTGATGTAGAAAAAGTAGCTCCCTGGGGCCATAAACCATAGAAGAGAATGAAACTTCTTTTCTTATGCTGGAGAGAAAACCCCAAGAATCAATGTTTAAACACATGGGGGAAAATATCTTCAAGAACATCTCTTTCTCATGAATGATTAGGAAGTTTCTATTTCTTCTTTTCTTTTATTTCTTAATGTTAGTCTAAAGCCTATGTATACTACAGAGTCTTACATCACTCTCATCTTTAAATTTCAAGCAACAATAAGCAGACTTTTTCTATAACCAGATCCAAATGTTACACTTTCTGATTTAAACAGAGAAATCTGAATTTGGAAGACAAATGAGAAACAGCAAAAAAATAAAAATTAATAGAATGGGCCATTTTCTTTGGAAAGGGTTTATTTAGGATGTCTTCAAATAATGAATAATGTTAAAGGATTTAAAATATGATTTTATAACCAGTTTTTCTGAGACATAACCATTTTATCTAATATAGACCTTCTGTATTGTATTGTATTGAATGTCTTAAGTTAATACATAGGGAAAGTTGCCATGGGGATTCGTTTTCCAAGAAAACACAATAGAATCTTAATTTCCCTTGATGAATAATAAAGTACTTATCACTATAAAGTTTCTCCTCCTTTTTGTTTTAAGGTGCTCTTCTGGTAATTTTCCATTTTTACCTGGGATTTCTTTGTTACCCACTGATCAGTTTATTTCTCAGGTTGGCAATAATGTTGGGATAAATTCATAAATACTTGCAACTTGCTGAAAAAAAAAGTCTTTTATTTATGAGTAAGAATAGTGTTTACTTCTTGAAACACTGCATAAAAAACTAATGATGTATGATGACTAACATAACACAATTAAAAAAAGGATAGTGTTTATTTGTTATAGATATTGTATTGGTGTTAAATACACATTTTCTTTTTTCTAATTATCTATTTTAAATGATTCTGGAAATACAGAATGACAGATTTTAATTAGTTAAGTTTAGTATGGAATGGGATTTTTTTTTCTTTTTGACTAAGAGAGAGATAATATATGTGAAAGTATACATTAATAATAATAATAAAAATAATAATTGAATTGAATTAAGATGAAAATTCTTTGAAAATGGTAAAAGTATGCTCATATAAGGTATTTTATTATTATTGATATTATTCTTGTCATGGTTAAGGTATGCAAGATAATGCTATTAGATTTGTTTGTAATTCAAGCATGAGGTAAAACAAAGTGTAATTAATTCTGTAGTAAGTTTCATTATACAAACATTTTTTTAGAAGAGCTTTTTTAGGAGTTTCACTAAAGGCTTTGGTGACATTGCATTGCTTCTTGATGTACATTTTTGGACTATTTCCTTCAGTTGTTTTTATAAGATTTTATGGTGGTTATGGATATGGTTTATTATGCCAAACTACCTGGATTCAAATCCTACCTGGACCACTTATTGACTGTAAGAGCTTGGACAAGTCTTATAGCAATTTTGTACTTCTGTTTTCTTGTCTGTTAAATGATGATAACAATATTACCTGGTTTTGAGGATAAATGAATCATTTAAATAAAGAAGAAAGTCTAACACATAAAAACCCCAAAACTCATCAATTCTTATTTCTTGCACAAGCCTGGTAAAAATTCAAGTTTACCCGTCATCAAATTGCATCAATCCTATTTGGGGTCTTCTTCATTATATGCAGAGATTAGCTATGACCGATTCTTGTTTTGGTCATAATTTACCTAGTTATTACATCTCATAAAAAAAGAAGAAGAAAGGATTTGACCTTCAAAAGGGAAAATCAAGGCAGCATCTTGAATGTATGCTCTACTCAAGGTCCTGGTTCAGGGCCTGATGTACAGTAAACTCACTGTAGATCTGGGTTCACTCTACATTGTCTGCCCAGGACTCTGAGCTGTGAATAGGAAGCACCTTGCTTCTCCATTATTACTAAATCTGTATAGCAGTCTTACCTTAAATTTGACCTTTAGCCTTAGGAAAATCAGAAAATTTGTAGGTATACTATTATGGCTGAAATATTAAGCTTCTTAAAACCACATACTTTAGTTCATTTAGCTGTCTTATATTTTCTCTATTCTTCTGTTAGTTACCTTTAAAAATGTATGATTTTAAATTATATAGTGGGTTATTCAGGTACTCATCTAATACTTAAAATGTAAACAGTGTCAATTTTTCGAAAAGGCAAAAGATAAGAAATTATTATATGTGAAAAGAAATAGAGTTATGGGGCACCTGGGTGGCTCAGTGGGTTAAAGCCTCTGCCTTCAGCTCAGGTCATGGTCTCAGGGTCCTGGGATCGAACCCCACATCTGGCTCTCTGTGCAGCAGGGAGTCTGCTTCCTCCTCTCTCTCTGACTACTTGTGATCTCTGTCTATCAAATGAATAAATAAAATCTTTAAAAAAAAATCTTAAAGAAAAATAGAGTTATGATCTTCTTTATTCTTTCCTACCTTGGATTCTGCAGTTTTAATCAATTTGGCGTTTGCAAATACTGGGCTCTATCTATTAAGAACTGTGTTGTTTATAGAGATTTTTAGGTGCAAATTATCTAGCCAGATGTTTAAACACTAAGGGGAAACAAGTTAAATACAATTAACACAGTCTTCATTTATCAAGTAGTTAATTCTCAGCGGTAGGCCATGAAATCAGGCTTTTGATTCCTATATATATACATAAATATAGATATAACTATTTAGATAACATAAAATGAAAGACACAGAGACCTAGTTTTGAAATGCCATAAACTACAAAATTAGGGACTATTCTACTCATTGTAGGGGCCTTCCCAAATTTTGGATATTGATTGCCTTTGTCATTATCTTTTATGATTATTCTAGATTTCATGGATATTGCAACAGATATAATATTGCATTATAATTTCCCATGAAGTAAATGATACCAATTGATTATGGGCCTATGGAAATACCTGAGAACAGGGACAGGCTGGGCTTGTGTGGGATACACAGACCTACAGACACATACACACACATGCCCACATATACACTACATGCAAATATAAAAATAAAATTGCATAATATTGCATATCAGTTGCTTGACTCTAGTTAAACTCAACTCTTACATAGTTACCTACAACATTGTGTTAATGTGGGGTAGGTTGTTTAAGTATATCTACTATATTATGAGGTGGAGTTCCTAAAATAATCATGCTGGGAACTATGAAGTTCTTTAAATAGTTTTTATTTTGGTAAATTTGAAAATGTTCTTTAAAATTTTTTAAATTGTAAAAGTAATATAAAATTATACTAGGTGTAGGTTTGGGAAACAAAGGGGAAAAATCAGCTACTACTTAATAAAAATCATTTGTGCCTTACTGTATTTCTCTAGATATTATATGTCCCATTGTATTTTCAATGTTATACTTTGTTTCTTATATACATATACAGGACTGTTTTAAATATTCTGAGGTATATTACAAGGGTTTTAAGTTCTTAAGTCTTCCTGGGAAAGAGCTTAAAAATATTTTGAGTTTTAGATCGGAGGAATCAAGATGGCGGAGAAGTAGCAGGCTGAGACTACTTCAGGTAGCGGGAGACCAGCTAGATAGCTTATCTAAAGATTGCAAACACCTACAAATCCAACAGGAGATCGAAGAGAAGAAGAACAGCAATTCTAGAAACAGAAAATCAACCACTTTCTGAAGGTAGGACTGGCGGAGAAGTGAATCCAAAGCGACGGGAAGATAGACTGCAGGGGAGGGGCCTGCTCCCGGCAAGCGGCAGAGCAACGGAGCACAAAATCAGGACTTTTGAAAGTCTGTTCCGCTGAGGGACATCGCTCCAGAGGCTTAACCGGGGTGAAGCCCACGCGGGGCCAGTGTGGCCTCAGGTCCCGCAGGGTCACAGAAGGATCGGGGGTGTCTGAGTGTCGCAGAGCTTACAGGTATTAGAACGGGGAAGCCGGCTACAGAGACAGAGCTGAGGAGTGAGCTCTCAGCTCGGGGTTACCTTGAACCGGTCGCAGGCTCGGTCAGCTCGGAGCACGGCCGGAGGCAGGGTGACGGGAGTAATTGGGTGCTGTTCTCTGAGGGCGCACTGAGGATTGGGGCCCCGGGCTCTCGGCTCCTCTGGGCTGGAGACTGGGAGGCTGCCATCTTCATTCCCATCCTCCGGAACTCTACGGAAAGCACTCAGGGAACAAAAGCTCCCGAAAGCAAACCCAAGCTGATTACTCATCCCGGCCCCTGGTAAGGGCAGTGCAACTCCGCCTGGGGCAACGACACTTGAGAATCACTACAACAGGCCCCTCCCCCAGAAGATCAACAAGAAACCTGCCAGGACCAAGTTCACCTACCAAGGAGTGCAGTTTCAATACCAAGGAGAGCAGCAGAATTCCAGAAGAGGAGAAAGCAAAGCACGGAACTCAAGGCTTTCTCCCCATGATTCTTTAGCCTTGCAGTTAATTTAATTTGTTTTCTTTTTCAATTTTTTTTTCTCTTCTTCTCCTAAATTTTTTTAACTTTTACCCTTTTCTTTTTTAACTGGTTTATCTAATATATATATATATTTTTTTTTCCTTTTTATATTTTTTCTTTATTGGTTTTCTTTTTTTAATTGTTTCTTTTTTTTTTTTTTTTCTTTCTGAACCTCTTTTTATCCCCTTTCTCCTCCCCTCACGATTTGGGATCTCTTCTGATTTGGCTAAAGCATATTTTCCTGGGGTTGTTGCCACCCTTTTAGTATTTTACTTGCTCCTTCATATACTCTTATCTGGACAAAATGACAAGGCAGAAAAATTCACCACAAAAAAAAAGAACAAGAGGCAGTACCAAAGGCTAGGGACCTAATCAATACAGACATGGGTAATATGTCAGATCTAGAGTTCAGAATGACGATTCTCAAGGTTCTAGCCGGGCTCGAAAAAGGCATGGAAGATATTAGAGAAACTCTCTCGGGAGATATAAAAGCCCTTTCTGGAGAAATAAAAGAACTAAAATCAAACCAAGTTGAAATAAAAAAAAAAAAGCTATTAATGAGGTGCAATCAAAAATGGAGGCTCTCACTGCTAGGATAAATGAGGCAGAAGAAAGAATTAGCGATATAGAAGACCAAATGACAGAGAATAAAGAAGCTGAGCAAAAGAGGGACAAACAGCTACTGGACCACGAGGGGAGAATTCGAGAGATAAGTGACACCATAAGACGAAACAACATTAGAATAATTGGGATTCCAGAAGAAGAAGAAAGAGAGAGGGGAACAGAAGGTATATTGGAGAGAATTATTGGAGAGAATTTCCCCAATATGGCAAAGGGAACAAGCATCAAAATCCAGGAGGTTCAGAGAACCCCCCTCAAAATCAATAAGAATAGGTCCACACCCCGTCACCTAATAGTAAAATTTACAAGTCTTAGTGACAAAGAGAAAATCCTGAAAGCAGCCCGGGAGAAGAAGTCTGTAACATACAATGGTAAAAATATTAGATTGGCAGCAGACTTATCCACAGAGACCTGGAGGCCAGAAAGAGCCGGCATGATATATTCAGAGCACTAAACGAGAAAAACATGCAGCCAAGAATACTATATCCAGCTAGGCTATCATTGAAAATAGAAGGAGAGATTAAAAGCTTCCAGGACAAACAAAAACTGAAAGAATTTGCAAACACCAAACCAGCTCTACAGGAAATATTGAAAGGGGTCCTCTAAGCAAAGAGAGACCCTAAAAGTAGTAGATCAGAAAGGAACAGAGACACTATACAATAACAGTCACCTTACAGGCAATACAATGGTACTAAATTCATATCTCTCAATAGTTACCCTGAATGTTAATGGGCTAAATCCCCCAATCAAAAGACACAGGGTATCAGAATGGATAAAAAAACAAAACCCATCTATATGTAGCCTACAAGAAACTCATTTTAAACCCGAAGACACCTCCAGATTTAAAGTGAGGGGGTGGAAAAGAATTTACCATGCTAATGGACATCAGAAGAAAGCAGGAGTGGCAATCCTTATATCAGATCAATTAGATTTTAAGCCAAAGACTATAATAAGAGATGAGGAAGGACACTATATCATACTCAAAGGATCTGTCCAACAAGAAGATCTAACAATTTTAAATATCTATGCCCCTAACGTAGGAGCAGCCAACTATATCAACCAATTAATAACAAAATCAAAGAAACACATCAACAATAATACATTAATAGTAGGGGACTTTAACACTCCCCTCACTGAAATGGACAGATTATCCAAGCAAAATATCAACAAGGAAATAAAGGCCTTAAATGACACACTGGACCAGATGGACATCACAGATATATTCAGAACATTTCATCCCAAAGCAACAGAATACACACTCTTCTCTAGTGTACATGGAACATTCTCCAGAATAGATCACATCCTTGGTCCTAAATCAGATCTCAACCAGTATCAAAAGGTTGAGATTATTCCCTGCATATTTTCAGACCACAATGCTCTGAAGCTAGAACTCAATCACAAGAGGAAATTTGGAAAGAACCCAAATACATGGAGACTAAACAGCATCCTTCTAAAGAATGAATGGGTCAACCAGGAAATTAAAGAAGAATTGAAAAAAGTCATGGAAACAAACGATAATGAAAACACAACGGTTCAAAATCTGTGGGACACAACAAAGGCAGTCCTGAGAGGAAAATATATAGCGGTACAAGCCTTTCTCAAGAAACAAGAAAGGTCTCAGGTACACAACCTAACCCTACACCTAAAGGAGCTGGAGAAAGAACAAGAAAGAAACCCTAAACCCAGCAGGAGAAGAGAAATCATAAAGATCAGAGCAGAAATCAATGAAATAGAAACCAAAAAAACAAACAAACAAACAATAGAACAAATCAACGAAACTAGGAGCTGGTTCTTTGAAAGAATTAATAAGATTGATAAACCCCTGGCCAGACTTATCAAAAAGAAGAGAAAGGACCCAAATAAATAAAATCATGAATGAAAGAGGAGAGATCACAACTAACACCAAAGAAATGCAGACAATTATAAGAACATACTATGAGCAACTCTACGCCAACAAATTTGACAATCTGGGAGAAATGGATGCATTCCTAGAGACATATAAACTTCCACAACTGAACCAGGAAGAAATAGAAAGCCTGAACAGACCCATAACCAGTAAGGAGATTGAAACAGTCATCAAAAATCTCCAAACAAACAAAAGCCCAGAGCCAGATGGCTTCCCGGGGGAATTCTACCAAACATTTAAAGAAGAACTAATTCCTATTCTCCTGAGACTGTTCCAAAAAATAGAAATGGAAGGAAAACTTCCAAACTCATTTTATGAGGCCAGCATCACCTTGATCCCCAAACCAGACAAGGATCCCATCAAAAAAGAGAACTACAGACCAATATCCTTGATGAACACAGATGCAAAAATTCTCACCAAAATACTAGCCAATAGGATTCAACAGTACATTAAAAGGATTATTCACCACGATCAAGTGGGATTTATTCCAGGGCTGCAAGGTTGGTTCAACATCCGCAAATCAATCAATGTGATACAACACATTAATAAAAGAAAGAACAAGAACCATATGATACTCTCCATAGATGCTGAAAAAGCATTTGACAAAGTACAGCATCCCTTCCTGATCAAAACTCTTCAAAGTGTAGGGATAGAGGGCACATACCTCAATATTATCAAAGCCATCTATGAAAAACCCACCACAAATATCATTCTCAATGGAGAAAAACTAAAAGCTTTTCCGCTAAGGTCAGGAACACGGCAGGGATGTCCATTATCACCACTGCTATTCAACATAGTACTAGAAGACTTAGCCTCAGCAATCAGACAACAAAAGGAAATTAAAGGCATCCAAATCGGCAAAGAAGAAGTCAAACTATCACTCTTTGCAGATGATATGATACTATATGTGGAAAACCCAAAAGACTCCACTCCAAAACTGCTAGAACTGGTACAGGAATTCAGTAAAGTGTCAGGATATAAAATCAGTGCACAGAAATCAGTTGCATTTCTCTACACCAACAACAAGACAGAAGAAAGAGAAATTAAGGAGTCAATCCCATTTACAATTGCACCCAAAACTATAAGATACCTAGGAATAAACCTAACCAAAGAGACTAAGAATCTATACACAGAAAACTATAAAGTATTCATGAAAGAAATTGAGGAAGACATAAAGAAATGGAAAAATGTTCCATGCTCCTGGATTGGAAGAATAAATATTGTGAAAATGTCTATGCTACCTAAAGCAATCTACACATTTAATGCAATTCCTATCAAAGTACCATCCACTTTTTTCAAAGAAATGGAACAAATAATCCTAAAATTTATATGGAACCAGAAAAGACCTCGACTAGCCAAAGGAATATTGAAAAAGAAAGCCAAAGTCAGTGGCATCACAATTCCGGACTTCAAGCTCTACTACAAAGCTGTCATCATCAAGATAGCATGGTACTGGCACAAAAACAGACACATAGATCAATGGAACAGAATAGAGAGCCCAGAAATAGACCCCCATCTCTATGGTCAACTAATCTTCGACAAAGCAGGAAAGAATGTCCAATGGAAAAAAGACAGCCTCTTCAATAAATGGTGTTGGGAAAATTGGACAGCCACATGCAGAAAAATGAAATTGGATCATTTCCTTACACCACACATGAAAATAGACTCAAAATGGATGAAGAACCTCAATGTGAGGAAAGAATCCATCAAAATCCTTGAGGAAAACACAGGCAGCAACCTCTTTGACCTCAGCCACAGCAACATCTTCCTAGGAACATCACCAAAGGCAAGGGAAGCAAGGGCAAAAATGAACTATTGGGATTTTATCAAGATCAAAAGCTTTTGCACAGCAAAGGAAACAGTTAACAAAACCAAAATAAAACTGACAGAATGGGAGAAGATATTTGCAAATGACATATCAGATAAAGAGCTAGTGTCCAAAATCTATAAAGAACTTAGCAAACTCAACACCCAAAGAACAAATAATCCAATCAAGAAATGGCCAGAAGAGATGAACAGACATTTCTGCAAAGAAGACATCCAGATGCCCAACAGACACATGAAAAAGTGCTCCATATCACTCAGCATCAGGGAAATACAAATCAAAACCACAATGAGATATCACCACACACTAGTCAGAATGGCTAAAATGAACAAGTCAGGAAATGACAGATGCTGGTGAGGATGCGGAGAAAGGGGAACCCTCCTACACTGTTGGTGGGAATGCACGCTGGTGCAACCACTCTGGAAAACAGCATGGAGGTTCCTCAAAATGGTGAAAATAGAACTACCCTATGACCCAGCAATTGCACTGCTGGGTATTTACCCTAAAGATACAAACGTAGTAATCCGAAGGGGCACGTGCACCCGAATGTTTATAGCAGCAATGTCTACAATAGCCAAACTATGGAAAGAACCTAGATGTCCATCAACAGACGAATGGATAAAGAAGATGTGGTATATATACACAATGGAATACTATGCAGCCATCAAAAGAAATGAAATCTTGCCATTTGCGATGACGTGGATGGAACTAGAGGGTATCATGCTTAGCGAAATAAGTCAATCGGAGAAAGACAACTATCGTGTGATCTCCCTGATATGAGGGAGAGGAGATGCGACATGGGGGTGTTAAGGGGGTAGGAGAAGAGTAAATGAAACAAGATGGGATTGGGAGGGAGACAAACCATAAGTGACTCTTAATCTCACAAAACAAACTGAGGGTTGATGGGGGAGGGGGGTTGGGAGGGGGGGTGGTGTTATGGACATTGGGGAGGGTATGTGCTATGGTGAGTGCTGTGAAGTGTGTAAACCTGGCGATTCACAGACCTGTACCCCTGGGGATAAAAATATGTTTATAAAAAAATAAAATTAAAAAAATGAAATATCACCTAAAAAAAATATTTTGAGTTTTATAAGTCTCATTGAACACCTAGGGAATTATTTCCAAATATTTCCAAATATTAATTTGGAGTTACTTTTAATAGGGTATTAAAACTAGTGGTAAAGTAGAAATTGTATTAAAGTTCAGGAATTTATGTTTAAGTCTCAATTTTGACCACATGAAGGGTTTGAACTCAGTTATTGCATTCTCCTTTTGTTATATCATTTGAAGGATGTTTGTGATCCATCTTTGTATGTGAGAAGTACACAAAGAGATCTCTAAGAATAAATTATGATCCATATGCTTTCCCTAAAATTCTGCTCTAAACCTAATAGAGATTTATGGACATCTTTTCTTGGGCGTTTATTTTTCTGTGATAGAGTGATTTATTTTGGAAAAGGAGATGCTTCTGCCTCTGTTAATTAATGGATATAGGAAGCAACAGAAGGTAATAGTCAAGACTGGAAGGAGAAAAAGAGGACTTAGCAAGTGTGGTTGAGAGCAATGGAAAGGAACAAAGGCATTTAAGGATCTAATTATTTATTTGACAACTATTTGCAGGTCTGTTAACTATGGAGATAAGGAAAGGTTGTAAGAAAAAGAGAGAGCAGAGTGTTAGAGAGACCAAGAAAATACGGCGGTGAAAAGATACCCCAGTGTTTTCCTCTAGCTCACCTGGCTTCCATTATTCCTTTTTCTTTGCCTGTTGCTACTTGTTTCTGGATGTGAAGGAGGGAATGTCTTAAAATTATTTAAACACAACTAATTAGCTCAGGAGAACAATATGTTTAAGAAACCACACAGAATATTTCATTTGTATTACAGAACAATTAAATAAGAGTCCACTTGTAGCCATAAGTTTCAAAGTGCTAAGGAAATATCAAGTTAATTTATCTAGCTTATTTTCACGCCATCTGCCTATGTAAACTCATCATTACTTTTAGCTTCCCTTAATAGATGACATTAAATTTCCTTCTTACCCCAATATTTAGAGTCACAGTACAACCCAAAAGCCAGGGGTGGAGGTGGTTGTTTTGCCATGGAGATCTCCCAACTTTTGAAAGATAAAGTATTTCTATAAAGCTGTACTGAACATAAATTAGTTTACATTTCACTCTGTCTCTGCAAGTGAAGAGCTATAGTATCACAGTAAAAAACTGCATATTCAGGGCCTAAGTTCTGGGACTTGAACTCTAACCCCATACCTAACCCACTGTGTGACTTTGGACAAATTACCTCATTCTCCTATGCCTTATTATTGTTTTTTTTGTCTATAAAATGATGATGATAGTAGTAATTTTCATACTGATGTTGTTATGGAGGTTAATTAATTTAGTCTAAGCATTTAGAACAGTACTTAGAACATATAAGCTCTTCATAATTCAGTTTTTCAGCTACAGGGACACATTTGAATCACCTGGGAGCTTGATGTCCAAGCGGCACATTTTACCAATTAAATCCAAATCTTTGGGGATTGAGCCCAGTAGTGGGAGTCATTAAAACTTTTGGAACAGCCAAACTTAGGAACAACCACCATATATATTGGCTGTAATTATCTTGCTCACTAAAGTATAAACTTCCTGAGGTCAGGGAGTGTGTTACTCCTTTATATACACTCCTTCCCAGAGGGGCTAGCTCAACTGCCTTGTTTGTAACTTATGCTCATCAAATACTTGCCAATCAAGGAAAACGTGTTGATGATGCTTTAGAATTGTAAAGACCTTACAATACTACAGAGGTGCTGATTTTAGGCATTAATTATTCATTCCCTCATTTATTCATTTATACATACTACACTGTTTTAGAATCTTGATATACCATGCTAAACACTGCAGGCATATATGATTTGAAAATGCAATCCATGCTCTGAAGAATTTTTAATCTAGTGTGTGATTGAGAACATAAACTAATACAGACAAGACTTTACTAGAAGGAAATTTGACAATGTTTAAGTTCCACGTTGTAATTTGGATTTCCTAGGAAGCCAACTCTAAGCGTGTTAGGAAGTGGTCTTGGGATCAATACCTCTTGTGTGTGGTCGGGGGGTAGGAGAGTCACAGAAAAAGCATTATTCATCAGAGAGTAGAAGTTAAATTTCATCTCATTGCCAACAAAGTTCTCAACCAACCCCACAAGAAGCTCTGAGGTTGGGACAGCTCTTTCAGAGTTGTCTCAAGTTGGGCTGAAAGGGGTTTTGTTTCTCCATGTTGATCAGTAGTTCGATACAGCTGCTGGAAGAAGTGACCTTGGGTAAGACACATTTCTTTAGCTGAAGTAATCTCCAAATAGAGCTGACAGCTCAGGGTATCTTCTGGCAGTTCTTCCAGCAGATAGGGGAATACATCCTTAATTCCTAAAGGAAGATTTGGGTAGAATATCACAACTTCCATCCCATGAAATAAAAGAGATTAATAACAACCAAAAAATTACTATGACTCAGAAAAGAACGAGGTCACAGTTATTTAGCTTGAGAGAGGAGAGTCAGGGTGAATTGAAGACCACTTTCTGAAGAGGATGTCATTATAATTTAATACTTAGGGATAGTTATGATTTTAAGAGGCTGACATGAAGTGTGGATTATTCCAGGTACAGGAAACAATAGAGGTAAAGGTGGAGAAATATGAAGTATAGATTTGTTCAGAAGCCTGTGAGTTGTAGAATTAAACTCTAAGTCTTTTAAAAATGAATTTCAGTGAATGGTATTATTTTGAGCAAGAGGAGTTCTGAGCCCCTGAAAATGATGTTAAGTGTAAGGTCATCCTCAGTGATTTAATTTTGAGGGCTGGCATTTTCAGGATTTGAACAAAATGGAAAATTAAGTCATACTTGTAGCTTCTTAACCTTGGAAGGAGGTCCTGGAGTGTTATAAACATTGCATTGTGGGAGACTCAGCTGTAGCACATAGTACGCCTTAATATTGTTATAATTTCTTTTTTTCTCCTCTTTCACAGAAATGAAATGGATGTATTGATCATCCTCTGATTTTGTCATTGTGAAGGAACTTTTCCTACTTCATCTTAATGACTAGGGTGTTTCATTTAAGAGCAGTTTAAATGAGCCCTATTTTAAAATGAACTGTGCTGTAATATCATTAGTGCCCAACTAGTCACTTTGTGAAGTCATAGAACTCTGCACAATTTCTCTTTCTATTCCAAAACCTTCGAAGAAAGTAATTGAGGTATAGACGCTTGGGAGTTTTGACTTTAGTGCTTTGCAAAGAAATTTCAATTTGTGTTTATCTGGTTATGGTCCCCAAATATTTCTCAAAGGAAGATAAATCAGGCTTGTTGGGAAGTTCCTAGTCATATATCATCCAGTCCTATTACCTGAACTACCTTGTTTGACATTGTCATTCAGAGCACTCCCCCAGCTGTGATTATAACTCAACCTTGGTTTGGGTTGGCAACTCACTTTTCTTGCTTGTTATTCTCTCTCTGGCTCTGTGTGTCTATGTGTCTCTCTCTTTCTTTTAACTTGCAGATCCAATGCAGTTCTTTGAAATGATTTATATTTCATCCTAAGTCATTAGTGTATGCTTCCAAGTGGACTATCTTTCCTCCTTTGTTGGTTAATGTTTACAAGAAACCTCTTGGAGTAATGACTCACTATGATAATTCATCACTTGCCTGCCTCCAGTATCAGTGCTGAGCTTATATTTGAGACTGTACCCTTCTCTGTATCTTTAAAACAAATTCTGTTCTCTGAGTGGTGAATATGATTCTGCCCCTGATCTATGGGGAAAACAAACCACTCTCTATTTATTAGCAAAGATAAATGTATGCCACCCTCCTCTGTTTTTCTGCAGGAATTGTTCTTTAAAGACCAAGAAACCATAAACAAGACTCATTTAGGTTGCTTCAAAGATGCTTATTAGTACTTATATTAGAAGTCACATTAAAGGATAATATATAACTATTCTCTTTAAGTACTAGTTCTCTCTTTTAAAGAACCAGCTTACTCAAGTAAATCTCTCATCCATTTTTTATGCCTAGTAAATTGAAATAAAATCTACTTTCTTTGCTCAGTAAGAGAGTCAAGATTCTATGAGACTGCTGTATTTGAATTCTGCTTATTACCGAAAATTTGAGCCTTTATGCATGATGTTAAGAGAGAGCCTTCTCCAAATGGCTTAAGTCAAAGTCTCACTATATTGAAGGAGAAAGGTAAGTGGTTTGGTGGTTATTTGTTCAGGTGATGAACTGTACCAAATTAAACATCAGAGTCTTGGAGCTGAAGGGAGACATGAAAGGAATTTTGTTCTTTCTCCCTTATTTTAGGCAAAGAATATCATGCTGACTAACATGTCATGTTAAGGATAAGGCAGCCAGCAGTATGAGTGATTGAAGATTTAACCAGGGTCAATAGAAGGGGTCTGCAGATCACGTGTCCCTCCTTCTCCCCATAACTATTTTCTTTACCAGCATATCCTAAAGTTACTTAAACTAATGCCTGATACTTTGAAGGCTAGGAATAGATGAGTAAAGTCAAGGAAAAAGGGAATTAATTCAGAAGAGCAGTTGCCTTCCTTCGAAGACAACACTACTTCATGTTTTGTTTTTTTTTTTTATTAATTTGAGTATAGTTGATAAACCATGTCACATTAGTTTCAGGTATACACCATAGTGATTTGGCAAGTTTTTACATTATACTGTGTTTAATACAAGTATAGCTATCATCTGTCCCCATACATCACTATTATAATAACAGTAACTATATTCCTTATAGTTAGTGCTGTGCCCTTATTCCTGTGACTTACTCATTCCATAACTGGAAGCCTGTATATCCCACTCCCCTTCACCCATTTTGCCAAACCCCTCCCCTCTGGTAACCATCAAATTGTTCTTTGTATTTATAGGTCTAATTATGCTTATTGTTTGTTGATATATTTATTTTTAGATTCCCCTTATGAATGAAATCATAAGGTAATCCTTAGTCTTATCTTCCTTAGTGTGACTTATTTCACTTAGTATAATACCCTCTAGGCCCATCCATATTGTCTCAAATGGCACAATCCCATCCTTTTGTAAGGCTGTGTAATATTCCATTGTATGTATATTATATTCTATTGTATATAAATGTATATACATACATATGTATGTAGCACATCCTCCTTATCTATTTGTCTATTTATGGACTATTAGGTTACTTCCATATGTTGACTATTGTAAATAATGCTATAATAAACATAAGGGTGCATATATCTTTTCAAATTAATGTTTTTGATTTCTTTGAGTAAGAAAGTGGAACTATTGGGTCATATATACATCTATCTATCTGTCTATCTCCCTCCCTATCTACTTACTTATTTTTGTATTGAGATATAATATAGTAGAATGGTCAAGTGCGTAAGTTCTGAAGATAGACAGCCTGTTCAAATTTCTACTATGTGATCGTCAACAAGTTACTTACCTCATGATGGCTCAATTTTCCCACAACATAGATAATAATGAATCTTATCTCATAAGACTGCTTTGAGGATTGAATGAGTTAAATAGTGTAAAGAACTTAAAGTAATACCTAGCATATGGTTAGCATTCAATATCTGTAAGTTGCTATATTAGGAATGGCAGTCAGTGGCATGTGGACTAACTTACAGGATTCCTTCAGTGGAGGCAAGGCTGGCATTTGGAAAGTGCTTCATAAACAAGGCAGAATATGGAATTTTAGTGTAAGCCTCTGAAGACTTGAACCTTCACATCTCTCTTGACTCACATTCTATATTAATGCCCAGAATTTTGCAATGACAGAAGTTTAACCGAAGCCAAGCTGAAGTCTTGTAATCATTGTGAATAATCTCATATGGCAAATAACTGAGCAATTGAGAATAAGGCGATAAGATACATAGGCAATATTATGGGTTTTAGGGCCACCACAGCCTGGTGTTGATATTGGCTTAGCCACTCAGTAGCTTCCTGTCCTGGAAAAATTAT
Organism: Lontra canadensis; assembly: GCF_010015895.1. Taxonomy (NCBI): domain Eukaryota; kingdom Metazoa; phylum Chordata; class Mammalia; order Carnivora; family Mustelidae; genus Lontra; species Lontra canadensis. The sequence goes on from NW_022631010.1 coordinate 16,729,270, forward strand.
TCAAACTCTTATACCCTGAGTCTCCTCATTTATAAATTGGATAAAAATATTTTGTGTATTATAGAGAAGATTAGTAAAATAATATATACATTTAAAGTGCCAGATATACCATGGGGATATAATAAATGATTGCTTTTTTTTAATAATTATTATAGGAAGAAAAACCTATTAACTAAGGAATTGACAAGAGAAACAATGCTGGCTACCAGCTGAAGATACCATTGTTTCATTCACTTGTTTCTTTAGAAAGTAACAAGATGGAAGATTTCTAAATAACAAATATCATGAAAGTATTTTATCTTAGGAACAATACCTTTGTTGGAACTTTTAGTTTCTTATCCATGAACCACTTGTTAAAATGATTTCATGAATTCAAAGACATCTCTGATTCCAAAGGCTAACTTTAAGTTACTTTTAGAAGGTTTTCAGTGTTCAGAAGAAGAAGAGAGGGAGGAAGGGAGAAAGGGAGAATAGGAAAGACAAGAGAGCATGGAGAGAACGAGACATAATGGATATCAGAGCCAATTTTGTCACCTTCACCAAGGTTTTTATTTCCTCTTCCTTTTGGACCTTAATTATGAAGCTTTTCATCTGATTTTAGTGAGGCAAATTTAAGTTGTCATCAATCCATGTTGTCTTGTAAGATGATATGCTACTTAGGACCGGCCATGTTAGCCTGAGATAACAAAACAACCCTGGAGTCTCAGGACATAAATCAACAGCAACAAAACATTACTTGTTTATGCTACAGTTCCACTATAGGAACTCTACCACATATTTTCCTTAGTCAGGGATATAGGCCAACAGAACCTCTACCATTTGAAACCTGCTAGTTGTTATGACAGGGGGTAAAGGAAGATAGCTCTTTTTCTTTCTTTCTCTCTCTTTCTTTCTTTCTTTCTTTCTTTTTTTTTTTAATATAATGTTAAGTGTACTCTTTAATCTCTGTCAGCTATTTCAGCCATCTTCCCAGCCACCTCCCCTCTGATAACCATCAGTTTGTTCTCCGTAGTTGAGTCTGTTCCTTGGTTTGTTTCTCTCTCTCTCTTTTTTTCCCTTTGTTTGTTTATTTGTTTCTTAAATTCCACACAAGTGAGTTCATATGGTATTTGTCTTTCTCTGACTGACTTACATCTCTTAGCATTATACTCTCTAACTCCACCCATATTGTTGCAAATGACAAGATTTCATTCTCTCTCTCTTTTTTTTCAATATTTTATTTGTTTATTTGACAGAGAGCTAGAGAGAGAGAGCACAAGTAAGCAGAGTGGCAGGGAAAGGGGAAGAGAGAGAAGCAGACTCTCTACTGAGCAGGGAGCCCAATGCGGGGCTCGATCCCAGGACCCTGGAATCATGACCCGAGCTGAAGGCAGCCGCTTAACCAACTGAACCACTCAGGCACTCCTTTCATTCTCTTTTTAAGGCAGAAAAATGTGTGTGTGTGTGTGTGTGTATCACATCTTCTTTATTCATCCATCAGGGGACACTTGGGCTTCTTCTAGTCTGGCTATTATAAATAAGGCTGCAACAAACATAAAGGTGCATGTATCCCTTTGAATTGTGTTTTTGTATTTTGGGGGGTAAATGTATGGTAGTGTGAGTACTAGATCATAGGATAGTTCTATTTTTAATTTTTTGAGAAATTTCTATACTGTTTTTCATATTGGCACTAGTTTGCATTCCCAGCAACTGTGCAAAAGGTTTCTTTTCTCCACATCTTTGCCAACACTTGTTGTTTCTTATGTTTTTTTATTTTAGCCATTCTGACAAATGTGAGGTGATCATCTCTGACAAGTGTATAGTTTTGATGAATTTCTCTGATGATGAGTGATTTTGAGCATCCTTTTAAGTGTCTGTTGGACATCTGTATATTTTCTTTTGGAGAAATGTCTTTTCATGTCTTCTGTCCATTTTTAATTGGATATTTGTTTTTTGGATGTTGAGTTGTATCAGTTCTTTATGTATTTTGGATACTAACCCTTTGTTGGATATGTCATTGCAAATATCTTCTCCCATTCAGTAGGTTCCCTTTTAGTTTCATTGGTTGTTTCCTTCACTGTGTAAAAACTTTTTATTTTGATGTAGTCCCAATAGTTTATTTTTGCTTTTATTTCCCTTGCCTCAGGAGGACATATCTAGAAAAATGTTGCTACAGCCAGTGTCAGATAAATCACTGCTATGCTCACTTCAAGAAATTTTATGATTTCAAGTCTCACATTAGGTCTAATCCACTGTGAGTTTTATTTTTGTATATGTGAAAGAAAGTTGTCCAATTTCATTTTTTCACATGTAGCTATCCAGTTTTCCCAACACCATTTGTTGGAGACTATATTTGTTCCATTGCATATTCATTCCTCCTTTGTCTATGATTAATTTGCCATGTATTTGTGAGTTTATTTCTGGATTTTCTAGTCTATTTTATTGACTTGCAGGTCTGCTTTTATGCTATTACCATACTGTTCTAATTACTACCACTTTGTAATATAATTTGAAACCTAGAACAGTGATACATCCAGTTTTGTTTTTCAAGATTGCTTTGGATATTTGAGGTCTTTTTTGGTTTCGTACAAATATTAGGATTGTTTGTCCTAGTTCTGTGAAAAATGCTGTTGGTATTTTGATAGGGATTGCATTAAATCTAAAGACTGCTTTGGGTAGTATGGACATTTCACAATATTTATTCTTCCAACCCATGAGCATTGAATGTCTTTCCATTTCTTTGTGTCCATCTTGAATTTCTTTCATCAGTGTTTTAAAGTTTTCAGAGTATAAGTCTTTCACTTCCTTGGTTAAGTTTATTCCTAGGTGTTTTACTGCTTTTGGTGTAGTTGTAAATGGGGCTGCTTTCTTAATTGTACTTTCTTCCATTCCATTATTCCTGTATAGGACTGCAGATTTTTGTAGATTGATTTTGAATCCAGGAAGATAGCTTTTAATGTATCTCTTTGGACAAAGGCACCTGGCCCTGGCATTTGTCATTTTGATGCAAGAAGCAGATTGGAAGAGGAATGAATCAAATATTTGATGACAGTTGTTACTGTGATTCCCATATATTCTGGTTTTCCTCATCTGTACACATGGTAGAATTGCTCTTTTCTCCCCACTTGAATTAGCCATGATTATGTAATTTGTTTTAGACAGTGAAGCATGAATGAAAATATTTTGTCACTTCCATGTTGAGGTTTCAAGATCTATCTAGTTTGCAATTTGTAGTCTTGTTTCCTCTTGTCAGAGTGACCCAGATGCTCTTGGCTCTGTTGGTCTGGGTCTCTGCCTGAAGATGAGATGGATCAGAGACTTCTATCAACCTACGATGGACATACAGTACGAGTAAGATATAGTAATTATGTTATGTCAATGAGATTTGGAAGGTGTTTGTTCCTGCAACATATCCTAGCCTGTTCTGACTGATGCAGATAGGAAACACATTAGAATATATTCTAGAAGTTAAAACAGTAGTTTTCTTTCACCCATTAGATTTATGAATTCTCAAAGTTAAAGAGCTCAGGGCAATTTTTTACTGTCTATCATAGGGGAAATAAAACAACCCTACCTAGGCTCCTTGTATTGACTTATTTGGCTCATAGTTGTGATGCTGATATTAATGAGCTGTAAGATTTGGGGGCAAGAAGTCTATATTAATTATAGCTGCAAGGTAGGGTAAATTTATGTTTTTTTCCTACTAAAACCAGAGAATCTTTCCGTCGTTCATCACCAAGTATATTTGCTCCAATGACAATAATATTGGAGACCACAAAACGTACTTAATATACTGGTTTTTCTTTTCCTTTTATTTAAGTGTATTTACTTAGAATTAAAGGGAAGATTCTTAATTTCTTCACTTTGTTTAACAGAAGTCAATGAAAAAAGGAGGGCATCATTGATGAGTGGGGATAACAATAGGTTTGTTATTCAAGGAGATGGTTTGTGGACCTCAAGAATTTCCATACTCTCTGCTAGTCTTGAGCTATTATAAACTCAGGTACAGATCTTACTGATTCATTATGTGGCTTGGGCAAGGCACTTAATCATATTTGATCTCAGTTTCCTCATCTTTAAAATGAGGATAATAACACTGTCAGAAGTCATAGGGATGTTGTGTGGATAAACTAATTAATGATTGTAAAATGCTTTGAAAGTGCAAAGTGTTGTATAATTGTTAGGTGCTATTATTAAGAAGTATTATTAGTGTGTTGTGTTTAATTTTTATTAGGGTTTTCTCTGCTTTGAAGTCAGCATCCACGTGGATTGTGGGGTAAGTTTAAGTTTACAGATGTGCTGCTCTAGTCCCTTTTTTTGCCTAGAGAAAATATTCAGTAGCTAGGGTAATCATCATTATGAAGAGTATCTCTTCAAGATAAAAAGATAGGAAATGATCTTCCTTTTAAAAAATGGAAATTGCTCTAACTTTAAAAGTATCAATCAATTCTTTAAAACCTCATAAAACCCTATGTTTCAATAAAAGTCTAACAACGTGCAAAATTTGAAACTTCAGGCATTTTCTGCTTCAGCATAAGATAAGAAATGTTCTTGCTCAGATAACTTTAAATGAGCTGAACCAGCTCTTTCTAATTTTCCCACAATGTTTGCTTCAAGGATGAAAACAAGCGAGGTATCCTTCTGAGGAAAGAAATTCTGATCTGTGGCTATGTTTTGCATTTGTAAAAAGTTAAAACCTTGACCCAAATTAATTTTCATTTGCTTTATGGACTCCCAATTGGGAAATGTGTTTCTGGGTACATAAAAACAAGCTATTCTTTTGAAGGTCAACTAGACACCATATTCATAGATAACTACATGATGGAGCTAAATAACACTGGCTTTGAGGCAAAAAGACTATGGTCAAGCCTTCGGAAAATCGCTTATTAGTGGTGTGTGTTTTGACAAAATAATTTAATATCTGTCTTAGTTTTCATATATCCGTATGTGTGTAAAATATACCTATAAGGGCTTTCGAAAGTGTCAAAGAAGTTACAATCTTTGAAAAAAATGTTTTACAAATTAAATGAACTACTTAACTTGTATTATATTATTTAACATTTCCAATTATCTTACTTTTAATTTGTTCTTGAGTTAACAAGCCCCTAAATATATTTTCATGGATAATAAGGATAATAGAAACTCAAATAATTTCTTTCCAACTTTTTAAAGTCTATGTCTTTAGTCTTAAATCCTATAGCATGATAAGAAAGAAGTCAATATACACTCTCCAAATTGTTCATTAAGTACATTGAAGGGATAGCAGAGATTCAAGTGGGCACTTTGGCCATTGCTGCTATTCCACATCCTGTTTTGTTTTTTTGTTTTTTGTTTGTTTGTTTTTTGCTTTTCTTAAATTATGTGTGCAGACATGTACAGCATTACATTTTAGAACCACTAGAAACTTGTTTAGCATACAAAGGAATAAAACTCTTACCAAAGAAATCTAATGTTTAAGTCCAAGTCACAAAAAGAATTTTTAGAATTTGACCAATCATTCTACTATAGGGGATAAACACTTTGAGAAACTTCTGAGAGACCAAAAGTTCTCAGAGGCTAGCCTTCTAGGTTCAGAGGAGTCAAATAGTTAGGCCACCCTGGTGCACCATTGTTTCCCCCAAATATTACACTTCTTGGGTTGGCCTAAATTTTTGCAAGAATAAAAAATCCTACAATTAGTTTGTTTATTCTGAAAAATGTTGACTTCATGAATTGACAGCCAATATACCAGAGCTGTTTATCCCCTCATAGGTGCCAAAGGATTTTTAAAGTTTATCCCATGATTTTTAGGTTCATTCATATACTGCTAAGAGTGGATGCTCTGGTGTCACCCAGCTCCTCTGTTTAGAACTGAGACACTTACCCTGTGTTACTCGGAGTGTTGTCTGCTGATGACTCAAAGCTAATCACCTCTGCCAGTTGACTTCTGTTGAAGGGATGGGTTCCCTCCAAGGTCATACCTGCCTCCCTGGGGGTAATTCACTTCTAGTGACTGTTAATATAGATAGTACAAAGCCATAGCCCCTTACCTTGATGGGAAACAACTCTGGAGGACTATCCCAATGACAGAGATTCCTCCTGTAGGATGGGCTGAGGCTTCTGTTACAAATGAATTGCAGTTTAGTTTCTCTTTTTAATCAATTTCCAGATTGTCAGAAGAACATCTAGGGTCAATTCACAACATAATATGGCCAAGGAAATGCTAGGTATGCTATAGGAGGAAGCCCGAAGCTCTGTAGACCCTAGCTAATATTTACTACCAGGGACTAGTATTTGGGACTGGATCCAGAGGATGCTAGATCGAAGTGGCTGGAACACAAAGTTGAATAAAGGAAAGTTTATTAACATGGGTGGATTCGCTTATGAGACAGAACTTAGTACTCAAGCAATGACTTTGGGAAATAGTGTAACATATTGCTAGGATGCCTCTTAGATGCTTGCAAAAAAGTGATGGCCTCCAGGATAAAAAATAGAAATATGAGAATTACTGTGGTAGAGAGTAAATGAAGGCATCAAAAGGCTCAGAAAATTTGGATTGATAGATTAGATATGCATAAGGCTGGAAACCTAACCAGATGGCCATATTCACCAGGAAGACCTAAGGGATGCTCCATTTACCAAAGTGATAATGAAATCACTAGTGAGAAGAGCACCATTATCTCTGAGAAGCCCAATGGTAGCTATTTTTTTATTGACTAAGGCTGAATAGAAAAATGATGCTCCAGAATGGACTTTCCGATAGTAACGTCAATGATGATGGACACAGCCTGGCCCCTACAAAGAACAGATAAATCTTGGTGAATGACAGAAGACTACCACAAATGCAACTAAGCCTCAAGTACATGGTTTGCAGCTGTTGAAATGACAAATGTATTCTTCCTCATCCTTATCAGGGAAGAGGAACAGAAGCACTTTGCATTCACTTGGGTTAGACAACAGTAAAAATTTTTGTCTCGCTCAGGGCTGTGCTCCTGTCTTGCCCTTTGAAGAGATCTGGACTCTCTGGATATTCTGATGCAGATCACATTAGTCTATTATGTGATGACATCATGTTTATCAGATTGATCTGCAGTACGTGGCAAGCCTTAGTAAGGCATGTCTGACCCAGAGGGTAGGAGGTAAACCTCATGGAAATTCGGGAGCCCTGTACATTAGTAAAGTTGGTAGAGGCCTGTGGTATGCTGGGACATTTGTATCACTCAGATATCTCATTCAGGGATGAGACATTCATCCCCTCAGTTGTTAAAAGTACTGACTACTGATAATTCAAAACTAATTGCCTCTGTGGGAACTGACCTTTGCTGAAAGTAAGGGTCTCACCAAGGTCGTGGCCCTCCCCAGGAGTAGCCTACATTTAATGAATGACTGGTTACTGTAGGAACACAAAAGCCTAGCTCCACTGCCTTGATAGGGGCCAATTCTAAAGGGCCCTCCCAGGTTTAGAGGTCCAGGTGGGATCAGCCGAAGTCTCTGTTAAAACCGCATTGCAGTTCAACTTTTTTCAATCCTGCTGTTTATACTCTCTTACAGTAATTGCTCCTGAGAGAATTCCTTAATGAACTTCCTTCACACAGATCTGTACCAGAGAGTCAGTTTTGTGGGGAGTGGAACTTCGAACCTTGTCCCCAACATCAAAATACAATTTAATTTAAAAATACTTATATGTGCTTATTTATTTATTTATTTATTTATTATTTTAAATATTTATTTACTTTAGTTAGTAAGTTCTCACTACCAGTGCATCCAAAAACATCCCTAGGCATTCTCCTTCTGTGTTTTGAGTCTCAAGAGCTATGTCTTTGTTCATTCTATTTGATTCACAATGCAAGAATGCCTGATATGTATTAGGCACTGTGCCAGGCATTCTGGATTTAATGGCAAATAATATCTGACCTGATGGTTGAATGGGAGAAGCAGTTAAATTAACAAACAATTAAGTATACTATGATTAATAGAGCATATTGTGGGACTCCAGAGGTAGGACATTTAGTTTAGGTTGTTGAGCAGGGTAACAGAAAGATATATCTTTCAGTTTTTCTGAAAAAGTGTCTGATCTGAGCATTCGGGACAAGTAGAAATTATTTAGATAAAGAAAAGAATAGTTCAAAGAGTGGGAACAATGTGAATAAGAAGGTTTGGAGGTAAGAAAGCACTTCGATAGAGCCTGACCAAGGGCTGTGGCAGAGACTAGTGTGAGGAACGGAGAGCTGTTGGCTTTCATCTTGACAGGAGGGATATATGGTCCAATTTTCATTTTGGAGTTATTACACTAGTCTAGTGGAAGTATAGAGAATAGGATAGAGAGGAAGCCAGTTAGGAGTTCCTTAGAGCAGCATAGCTAACAAGTGATAGCTTGAACTACTGCAGTGACAGAGAAAATGGAGAAAATAAAATGATGGATTCCTGAGATGGAAAGGAAGTTGAATCAATAATAGTGGCTGACAGATTAATATGGGAATGTGGAGAGTTAAAGGTGCTTCCAGCTACCTATTTGGGTTAGACAAGGAGAAGTACCATTTACCAAAGTAAGTGATGAGGGTGAGGGTGACAGTGGTACATGTGAGTGTGGTTATATGTTTTGGGTGGAATGCAGATAAGGTGAAATATGATGACTTGTATTTTGATATTGCTTTCAAGAAACTTTGAGATATTTATCCAAAGGCCATTGGATGTGTGGGTTGAGAGATCTGGGTTTAGGAGACCACATCAGATCGACAGTAGAAGTCATGGGATGATCTTATCCCAGGAGCAGATTTAGAATGAGAATAAAGTGGAGCTGGAATTGTCTTCAGCAAAGACCCTGACAAGAGCTGCTTGTGTTCATCATCCTCTCTATAGGAATCCTGAGTTACAAGACACTTTTACATATACTCTTTTACCCAGGATGCATAATCCAGGTTTCTTAATCTTCCCTCAGAGTTCCAATAAATTTCTTTGGAACTTTGGTCACGTTTGCTATCTTCCCATTTAGTTGTAAAGCTTGGAATTAGACACATTCTATTTATTTTCATATTTGACAAGACCAGAATTAAGAAGCCTTCCCAGTGTGACATATGCTCCACTGTTTCAGGAAAACAGGAGTACCACTTGTGACTTCTCTAAAGTACGTGCCCCAATGGCAATTCCTGCATGTCTTCAGAGAGTTATGTATTGAAAACCAATGTAGTCCTTGGGCAGAGCAAGATGATAGGGCAGTGTGTTTAGGATATCACTGGGTTCTTCATGCAAGATCATTTGAGTGAGAAATGCATTTAATTCTTTTTACCCCTTAAAGAATGTTTCCACCCTTCCATTAAATGAACCAGATTTTAAGCAAAAATTGAAAAGTCCTTCAAGTGCAATCCAAAACACAGCACACAGTCTTTTGATTTGTGAGAATTAGCTGTTATACTTCATTACTTGAAAGCAGGTTAAACTTTGTTTAAATCTTAAAAGCAGATGACAGCCAATTATCTTTAATAATGAGGTAATTTTCTGGCATTGTAGTCTTTATTTGTTTAATAATTATTTGGGGGAGAAGTCAAATGATTTTTAAAACTCCTTTTACCTGAAATGAATATAGAATTTATGTGTAGAGTCTTTCCATTGCATGTAATGATTGTGAAGCTACAGGAAAGGTGGCTTTCTAAATCTTGAGTGACTGGTTTCAGCTTTTCTCCCTGACTCCATCTCTCTAAGTCTTCAGGAGCAGTAATAAATGCACAGACACTGGGAAGGGTCACACTGCAGAGATGTGCTGGAAATTAGCTTTGGAGTCTGAATGCTTTCCCTCAAGCCAAACCCCTTTATCTTTCTATTCTGAGTAACTGCCATCCATCTATTTATTTTCTTATCAATCTCAATATTTATGATGTTCACCTCTAAAACACTAAGGTTTGTCCTTATTCTTTTGTCTCAGAGAGACATAGATACCAAGCAATCAGAACATTAGCTTTTAGCAGCTCCTTTTATGTACCAAGTTCTTTATGTGTTTATTAACCCTTTTAAGATTTACAACAACCCTTTAAGTTGGCACAATTATTATCCCCCCACCCACCCCCACAAACCCTGATAGATGAGAAAATGGAGGCAGGTGAAAGTTAATAACTTTTCTAGAAAGTGGCAAGACCAGGATTGGAGTCTCAGCACTTTGGCTCTTGAGCCCATCTTCTTAACCATCCTGTTATCCTGACTTTCAACAGTGTGAGGTTTTAAAACAACACAAGATATTTGGTGTGCTGCAGAATGCAATTGGGGGATTTGGGAGGGAATGGAGCCAAAAAAAAAAAAAAAAAAAAAAAAGAAAGAAAAGAAAAAAAAGAAAAGAAATTAAAAGAAAAGAAATTCTTCACAGGTGGCTGAGATTAAAAGCCTGAGAACTTCTATGCCAATTTCTAAAACTTATACTGTAAGATTAGTTTAAAAAAAGTTTTGTTTTTGCTTAAACTTGTTGCACAGTCACTAATTTTGATTAACTAAACTTGTTTGAGTCTTCAAGAAGTAGGTCCCAGAGACTCAAAGATCAAATTGCGGTGAGTTAAAATTAATAATTGTTTTCTAAAAATTTATGTAACTCAGCAATGATATATGCCTCCTAAACTATATATGCAGGTTACTTCTAATTATAATACCTTTTCCCCTAGATTATTGATCTCTTATATAAATAGGATTTTACTTAGTTCACACCACCCTGCGTGCCTAGGATTTGAGTAAAAATATGCCCATCATCAAGAAAATAAATTTATTTAGGCATTAGGCATTTATAAGCATTCAAGAAGATAAGCTAAGAAAAATTTAAAGTGTATTATTATCTACATTGGAAAGAGTTGCATATTGTCTAATCTTTACTGAAATATGTTTGGGACATTGTTTTAAGAAGATGGTTCACAGATGGGTAGTTGAATCCAACAATTTCAAATACTTTCCTATACTTGTAGACTTCTTACATTTCCCCATTTAACAGAAATGTAATTCACCAATGGAATGACTTTTTTTGGTCTTTAGACTTTTGGGTGTTCCAATAACTAATTTGTCTTCCTCTTACTAAACCATTTGGGATCATCAGTGCATTTCTATTTGTCCTCTTTGTAAAATTGTTATTGGTTATTTTAAAGAATACATAGAGCTCTTCATGAACTTGCATGCCATTTACAATCTTCTCTGTTGGGATAACTTTAACATATAAGCTACTGGAATGAGCATGCCAATTGGAGGACTCCAAGTAGTGATAGTGACCACCTGAATAGGCCAAAATTTCAGATTAAAAAGAAAAAAAATTAAATGGATGCCTGGCTTGCTCAGTTGGTAAAATCTGGTACTCTTGATCTCAGGGTTGTGAGTTTGAGCCCCATGGTGGGTGTAGAGATTACTTATAAATAAAGTCTTTAAAAATTTTTTTAAAATTTATTTGAGTATAGGTGACACATAATTTTACATTAGTCTTGATGTACAGCATAGTGATTCAACTTCTCTATATGTTATGCTATGCTGACCACGGTGTAGCTAACATCTGTCACCATAAAATGCTACTACCCAAAGAAAATAAAAACACTAATTTGAAAAGGTATATATACCCCTATATTTATTACAGCATTATTTACAATGCCCAAGATATGAAAGTAACCTAAGTTTTCATTGTCAGATGAATGGATAAGGATGAATGGATATGTATTTGTGTGTGTATACTGGAATATATATATATATATATATATATGTGTATATATATATATATAAAATACTGGAATATACTATAATGTGTACTATAATTATTTATATATTATATATACATAAAATAAAAATAAAAAATAAAATAAAAATTTTTATATATATATACATATAAAAAATAAGAAACATTACAGAGCCATAAAAAAGGGTGAGTTCTTGTCATTTGTGACAACATGGACCTAGAGAGTATTTAAAGATTTTTTAAATGTAGTATTTAATCTGTAATTTGTTAAAATAGCATTTTAATTTTTAAACTGGTTTTCCCTCGAGAGTCAAAGTTTTTTTTTTTGTCTACTTTTCATTTAAGATGAAATGATTCAGTTAAAAAGAATATTGATTGTGTTGTTAGTCTAAGTGAAGCTCAGAAAGAAAGTAAAGACACCATATTCGATTATGAATGATGCTACTTCTTTCCATTAGGAGTGGCCATTGGAAATCTGGCCAAACTAGGTAGAATTCTGGCAAAAAAAAAAAAAAAAAAATCAGTTCTTGATTTTCTCTTAACTTATTTAGGATTTAGTTTAAATTTGTGCCTGAAGTCAGGAGTAAATGTTAGGAGTGTTTAAGAAAATATTAAGAAACTTATAATATGAAAACTTGCTTTATTCATAGAACTCTTTGGTTATATGGTGACATAGGTAAAAACAAATTTGTGAAATATGGCAGATATGGGATGTTATAAGACATTGTCAACTATGTGTGTAATTTGTACAGGAAAAAAAATATTGAGGACGTATCCCTATCCTGTTTTCTATAGTACATAATGATGAGGGTCCTCCTTCCCCACTAAGTTGCTTTCCCATGTGTGGCTTTTGTTTTTATTGTTTTAAATTATGATTGACAGTATCTCAAAACCAGCTTACTACTGCTGTTTCATGGTATTCCTTATTTAGCCTTCTAGGCTAAAGAAAGCAGTAGATTTAAGTTTTTAATGTCTGATGCAGAGAAATTTCTTTAAACGCACAGTAGACACAGTTAAATGATTTAGAGAATTCCTTGAAGCAGAGTTTCTTTAACTCCAATGGATTCTGTGACAAGAATGGGCTTTTAAGAGGATATTTTAAGGTAAAATAGAACAAAAAATATTTTGAGTAAAATGCTTTCAAAATTTTTTGACTTTTTATTAATAATTTTATTAACTTATTGTTAATTATTTAATCTATATTATCTTGATAATCAGCATTTGAGCATATGTTGAGATTTCTCATTTACATTAAGAAATTACATTGGTAATTGTGTTAGTTTCTCATAGCTTCTGCAACAGATTACCACAAACTTGGTGTTTTAAAACAATAGAAACATATCTGATAGGCACACAAGTCCGTTGAGAGTGTATCAATCCAAGACCTTCTAATTTAAAAACTGAGGTATTATAGGAGCCTCCTATTGGGCCATCCCATTCTAGTTTTCCCCAGCTTCATCCCATCTTGCCTCTACTGGATTACTAGTTCCATTCTGGTTTTCCCCTACTTTATCCCATTTTACCTCTACCAGATTAGTACCTTGGTCATCTATAAATATATTGCACAGATGCATTGCACAGATATATCACTTGCCTCCTTATTTCATATGAGGTTAAATGTACACTTAGCCTGCTTCAGCCTGGCCCTGACATACGTTTTTAGCTTTATTTTTGATGTTTTCCTCACCTGATCCTTGGGTTCTAGGTAAGCTTCTCTGTTCAAAGTCTTCTGAAGATACCATTTATTTCCCCTTATTTACTCCATTCTCTTTCTTCTTCATGACATGCTATTTTTCCACCTAGCCCTCAAAATCTATCTTTCAAGACATTTCTGAAACATGGCCCGAAGTTAGGCTTTTCCCTCTCATAGTCGTAAGTAATGTCTATAATATTACTAGCTTGATTTGCACTTATCAGTGAGCAAGTCATCTTCTTGGAAGATGGACATTTAATGGACAGAGAGTATGTTTTGTCCATCATTATATCTCTTTGTGTTATTTTACACAGATTTAATATTTAATAAATTTATTTCACATGAATTTTTTTAAAGGCCACAATGGGTATGTATTAACTGTTTTTGCTCCAAGTGTTCCTCTGATCACATATTGTTCATGAACTTTTTGACCATTTTTTAATTTAATACATTTTTATTATTGATATTCTTTCAATTGAAAAGTAAGTTCAGGGTGCCTGGGTGGCTCAGTCATTAAGCATCTGCCTTTGGCTCTGGTCTTGATCCTAAGGTCCTGGGTCCTGCATCAGGCTCCTTGCTCAGCAGGGAGCTGGCTTCTCCCCCTCCCATTCTTCCTACTTGTGTTCCCTCTCTTGCTGTATCTCTCTCTGTCAAATAAATAAATACGTTCTTAAAAAAAGAAAGAAAGAAAGAAAGAGAAAAGTAAGTTCATTATAATTTAATCTCAGCTATGTTAAATACAGACCAGCATGGATAATTCAAAAAATAAAGTAAAGAAAATCACAAAAGTAGTACATGCTCATTTAAAAACTAAAATAATACAATAAAGAACAAAGTAAAAATTATTGATGTATATGTTGATGAAATCAGCCCTTTAATAGTTTAGTGTGAAATTTTTAGGTCTTTTTTTTTTCTATGCACATAAAAACATGTATACAAATTTAACATACGTACTAAGTATCTACTGTATGGCAGGCATGGCTTTGCTTAGATACAAGTAGACTATGGTTCTGTTCAGTGTTTCTTCTCATTCTGAGATCCAGACCCAAGGAGTAGCCTTTCTCTGGCATATGAGAGTGCACAGGAGGCAGAAGAAGAGAGAGAGAGAGACTAAGGCACATAGCATTTTAGGATTCTGCTCAATTGTGGCAAATATCTTATCTTTTCATATTCTATTAGTTTAAAGCATCCCTTGTGGATATTTTTCATGCCTAATATTTGGCCACAATTTTGGGTCATATTGTATTGTATTGTATTGTATTGTATTTTAAACATATAATGTGTTATTTACTTCAGGGGTACAGGTCTGTGAATCATCAGTCTTACACAATTAACAGCACTCACCATAGCACATACCCTCCCCAATGTTCATAGCCCAGGCACCCCATCCCTCCTCCCCCACCCCACAGCAACCCTCAGTTTGTTTCCTGAGATTAAAAGTCTCTTATGGTTTGGCTCCCTCCCTGGTACTATGTTTCATTTTTTCCCCTCCCTTTCCCCCACAACCCCCGCCCTGCCTCTCAAATTCCTCATATCAGGGAGATCGTATGATAATTGTTTTTCTCTGATTGGCTAATTTCGCTTAGCATAATACCCTCTAGTTCCATTCATGTCCTTACAAATGTCAAGATTTGGGGCGCCTGGGTGGCTCAGTGGTTAAATCCTCTGTCTTTGGCTCAGGTCATGATCTCAGGGTCCTATGATCGAGTCCCGCATCGGGCTCTCTGCTCAGCGGGGAGCCTGCCTCCTCCTCCTCTCTCTCTCTGCCTGCCTCTCTGCCTACTTGTGATCTGTCTGTCAAATAAATTAAATAAATAAATAAATAAATAAATAAATAAATAAATAAACGTAAAGATTTTGGGGTTCTCTGATGGCTGCATAGTACTCCAGTGTATATATATACCACTTCTTTATCCATTCATCTGTTGATGGACATCTAGGTTCTTTCCATGTTTGGCTATTGTGGACATTACTGCTATAAAAATTTGGGTGCATGTGCCACTTCAGATCACGACGTTTATATCTTTAGGGTAAATACCCAGTAGTGCGATTGCTGGGTCATAGGGTAGCTCTATTTTCAACTTTTTGAGGAACCTCCATGTTGTTTTCCAGAGTGGCTGCACCAACTTGCATTCCCACCAACAGTGTAGGAGGGTTCTCCTTTCTCCTCATACTCTCCAACATCTGTGGTTTCCTGAGTTGTTAATTTTAGCCATCCTGACCAGTGTGAAGTGGTACCCCACTATGGTTTTGATTTGTATTTCCCTGATGATGAGTGATGTTGAACATTTTTTCATGTGTCTGTTGGCCATCTGGATGTCTTCTTTGCAGAAATGTCTGTTCATGTCCTCTGCCCATTTCTTGATTGGCTCATTTGTTCTTTGAGTGTTGAGTTTGATTAAGTTCTTTATAGATTTTGGATACTAGCCCTTTATCTGATATGTCATTTGTGAATATCTTCTCCCATCTGTCAGTTGTCTTTTGGTTTTGTTGACTGTTTCCTTGGCTGTGCAAAAAGTTGATCTTGATGAAGTTCCAATAGTTCATTTTTGCTTCCCTTGCCTTGGGCAATGTTTCTAGGAAGAAGTTGTTGTGGCTGAGGTCAAAGAGGTTGCTACCTGTGTTCTCCTCAAGGATTTTGATGGATTCCTTTCTCACATTGAAGTCCTTCATCCATTTTGAGTCTCTTTTTTGTGTGTGGTGTAAGGGTATGGTCCAGTTTCATTTTTCTGCATGTGGCTGTCCAATTTTCCCAACACCATTTGTTGAAGAGGCTGTCTTTTTTCCATTGGACATTCTTTCCTGCTTTGTCAAAGATTAGTTGACCATAGAGATGAGGGTCTATTTCTGGGCTCTCGGGTCTGTTCCATTGATCTATGTGTCTGTTTTTGTGCCAATATCATACTCTCTTGATGATGACAGCTTTGTAATGGAGCTTGAAGTTTGGAATTGTGATGCCACCAACTTTGGCTTTCTTTTTCAATGTTCCTCTGCCTATTCGAGGTCTTTTCTGGTTCCATATAAGTTTTAGGATTATTTGGTCCATTTCTTTGAAAAAAAAAAAAGGTATTTGGATAGGGATTGCATTAAATGTGTAGATTGCTTTAGGTAGCATAGACATTTTCACAATATTTGGTCTTCCAATCAATGATCATAGAACGCTTTTCCATTTATTTGTGTCTTCCTCAAATTCTTTCATGAGTACATCATAGTTTTCTGAGTTCAGGTTCTTTGCCTCTTTGGTTAGGTTTATTCCTCGGTATCTTATGGTTTTGGGTGCAATTGTAAATAGCATTGACTCCTTAGTTTCTCTTTCTTCTCTCTTGCTGTTGGTATATGGAAATGTAACTGATTTCTGTGCATTGACTGTATATCCTGATACTTTACTGAATTCCTCTATGAGTTCTAGGAGTTTTGGAGTGTTTTCCACATAAAGTATCATATCACCTGCAAAGAGTTGAGAGTTTGATTTCTTTGTCGATTTGGATGGCTTTCATGTCCTTTTATTGTCTGAGTACTGAGGCTGGGACTTCTAATACTATGTTGAATAGCAGTGGTGATAGTTGACAGCCCTACCGTGTTCCTGACCTTCAGGGATAAGCTCTCAGTTTTTCCCCATTGAGAATGATATTTGCTGTGTGTTTTTCATAGATGGCTTTGATGATACTGTTGTATATACCCTCTATCCCTACACTGTGAAGAGTTTTGGTCGAGAAAGGATGCTGTACTTTGTCAGATGCTTTTTCCACATCTTTTAGGAGTGTCATATGGCTCTTATAATTTCTTTTATTAATGTATTGTACCACTTTGATTGATTTGCAGATGTTAAACAAAACTTGGAGCATGGGAATAAATCCCCCTTGGTCATGGTGAATAGTCCTCTTAATGTACTGTTGGATCTTCTTAGCTAGTATTTTAGTGAGAATTTTTGCATCTTTGTTCATCGTGGATATTGGTCTGCAATTCTCCTTTTTGATGGGGGTCTTTGTCTGGTTTTGGGTTCAAGGTAATGCTGGCCTCATAAAATGAGTTTGGAAGTTTTCCTTCCATTTCTATTTTTGGGAACAGTTTCAGGATAATAGGTTTTAATGCTTCTTTAAATGTTTGGTAGAATTCTGCTGTCTGTTCAGGTTTTCTATTTCTTCCTGGTTCAGTTGTGGTAGTTTATATGTCTCTAGGAATGCATCCATTTCTGCCAAATTGTCAAAATTTACTGGTGTATAGTTGCTCATAATAAGCTCTTATAATTGTATTTGTTTGGTGTTGGATGTGATCTCTTTCACTCATAATTTTATTTATTTGGGTCCTTTCTCTTTTCTTTTTGATAAGTCTGGCTAGGGGTCTATCAATCTTATTAATTCTTTCAAAGAACCAACTCCTAGTTTCGTTGATTTGTCTACTGTTCTTTTGGTTTCTATTTTATTGATTTCTGCTCTGACCTTTATTATTTCTTTTCTCCTGCTGGCTTTAGGCTTTCCTTACTATTATTTCTCCAGCTCCTTTAGGTGTAGGGTTAAGTTGTGTACTTGAGACCTTTCTTGTTTCTTGAGAAAGGCTTGTATTGCTACATACTTTCCTCTGAGGGCTGCCTTTGCTGTGTCCCGAAGATTTTAAACAGTTGTGTTTTCATGAATTTTTTCAATTCTTTAATTTTCTGGTTGACCTATTCATTCTTTAGTAGGATGCTCTTTAACCTCCATGTATTTGAGTTCTTTCCAAGTTTTCTCTTATGTTTGGGTTCTAGTTTCAAAGCATTATGGTCCAAAAATATGCGGGGAATGATCTCAGTCTTTTGGTACAAGTTGAGACCTGATTTTTGACCCAGAATGTGATCTATTCTGGAGAATGTTCTATGTGTACTAGAGAACAATGTGTTGCTTTGGGGTGGAATGTTCTGAATATATCTGTGAAGACGATCTGGTCCAGTGTGTCATTTAAAGCCTTTATTTCATTGTTGATCTTTTGCTTGGATGATCTGTCCATTTCAGTGATGGCAGGTGTTAAGGTCCCCTACTATTATTGTATTATTGTTGATGTGTTTCTTTGATTTTGTTATTAATTGGTTTATATAATTGGCTGCTCCCATATTAGGGACTTAGATATTTAAAATTTTTAGATCTTCTTGTTGGACAGATCCTTTAAGTATGATTTAGTATCTTCATCATCTCTTATAGTCTTTGGCTTAAAATCTAATTTATCTAAGGATTGCCACCCCACCTTTCTTTTGATGTCCATTAGCATGGTAAATCATTTTCTACCTCCTCACTTTAAATCTGGAGCTGTCTTTAGATCTAAAAATGAGTTTCTTGCAGAAAGCATATCAATGGGTCTTGTTGTTTTAATCCATTCTGATACCCTGTGTCTTTTTATCAAGGCAATTAGGCAAATGTGAATTTAGGTATGAATTTAGTGCCCTTGTATTGCCTGTAAGGTGACTGTTACTATATATTGTCTTTGTTCCTTTCTGGTCTGTTACTTTTAGGTTCTCTCTTTGCTTAGAAGGTCACTTTCTGGCTGGTTTGGTGTTTGCTAATTCTTTTAATTTTTGTTTGTCCTGGAAGCTTTTTATCTCTCCTTCTAATTTCAATGACAGCCTAGCTGCATATAGTATTCTTGGCTGTATTTTTTTTTTTTTTTTCATTTAATGCTCTGAATATATCATGCCAGTTCTTTCTGGCCTGCCAGATCTCTATGGATAGGTCTGCTGCCAATCTAATATTTGTTCTGTTTTATGTTATAGATATCTTGTCCCAAGCTGCTTTGGGGATTTTCTGTTTATCACTGAGACTTGTAACTTTTACTATAAGATGATGGGGTATTGACCTATTTTTATTGATTTTGATAGAGGTTCTCTGTGCCTCCTGGATTTTGATGCTTGCTCCCTTTGCCAAATTTGGGGTATTTCCTGCTATAATTTGCTCCAATATACTTTCTGCCCCCTTCACTTTCTTTATTCTTCTGGAATCCTAATTATTCTAATATTGTTTCATTTTATGGTATCGCTTATCTCTCAAATTCTCCCCTCATGGTCCAGTAATTGTCTCTCTTTTTCTCAGCTCTTCTATTCTCCATCATTTAGTCTTCTATATCACTAATTCTCTCTTCTGCCTCATTGATTCTAGCAGTAAGAGCCTCTATTTTTTATTGTACCTCATTAATAGCTTTTTAAAATTTCAACTTGGTTAGATTTTAGTTCTTTTATTTATCCAGAAAGGGATTTTATTTCTCCAAAAAGGGATTATCTAGCATCTTCCATATTTTTTTCAAGCCCAGCTAGCACCTTGATAATCATCATGCTTAACTATAGCTTGATGTCTTACTAATATCTATATTGATTAGGTCCCTAGCTGTTGTTACTGTCTCTTGTTCTTTTTTTTTTTTTTGAGGTGAGTTTTTTCACTTCATCATTTTATCCAGATAAGAATAGATGATTGAGAGAACACAATGCTAAAAAGGTAGGAATGACCCCAGAAAACTATACACTAACCAAATCAGAAGAGACCCAATATCAGATATTTGGAGATATAGATATAGATATAGATAAGACTGGTGAATACAAGAGAGCCACACAGTTGATTTTGGATGTATTTTGGTCTGTTAGAAGAAACTGCCTCCTAAAATTTTAAAGAAAGAAAAAGTTACATATATACAAAAATAAGGGTAAACACAATGAAGGGGTGGAATATGACTGTAAAGATGAAAATTTAAAACGATTCTAAAAAAGGAATTGGTAAGATAAGAAGTTGGTTGAGGGGCGCCTGGGTGGCTCAGTGGTTAAATCCTCTGCCTTGGGCTCAGGTCGTGGTCTCAGGGTCCTGGGATCAAGCCCTGCATCAGGCTCTCTGCTCAGCAGGGAGCCTGCCTCCTCCTCCTCTCTCTCTCTGCCTGCCTCTCTGCCTCCTTGTGATCTGTCTATCAAATAAATAAAAATATTAAAAAAAAAGTTGGTTGAAATAAGAGGAAAAATTAAAAGAGGAAAGAATGTGACCAGGCTGGAGACTAGAAACAAGCCATGTGCTAGATTTAGGGTGTATTTTGATCTGTTAGAAGAAACTGTATCCAAAAATTTTAAAGACAGAAAAGCCTGTATGTATACAAAAAATAAGGTTAAGTGCACTGAAGGAATAGAATATGGCTATAACAATGGAAATTTAAAAAGTGTTTTTTAAGTATTGATAAGATAAAATAGTTAAAAACATTAAAATAGGAAAGAGGAAAAATTTAAAAAAATAGAATAAGAAAAAAACAAAAAAAATTAACTTTGAAAGACTAAGGAATCATGGGGAAATAGTCATGAATTCTATATGTTACATTCTCCTAACTCTGGCGTTCCACCGTTCTCACTGATAGGTGAACTTGCTCTTGGCTGGATGTTCTTGCTAATCTTCTGTGAGAGGGGCCTGTTGCAGTGATTCTGAGGTGGAATTGCACTGCCCTTGCCAGGGGCCAGGCTAAGTAATCTGCTTGAGTTCACTCTTGGTAGCTTTTGTTCCCTGATCCCTTTCCATACAGCTTTGGAGGATGTGAATGAAGATGGCGGCCTCCCAATCTCTGGCTCAGAGGAGCTGAGAGCTTGGGGTCCCACTCCTCAGTGCACCCTTAGAGAGAAGCAGTCAGTCCCTCCCTTCTCCCTGGTCTCCACCGCACTCTGAACTCACCCAGCCTGTGACCAAGTGTTTCTGTCTCTGGTCCATGGCTCTGTTTGGAGTTTCCAAATTCCGCCGATTCCTGCAGTATGCTCCCATGCCCCTCCTCTTGGAGGAGGAAGGAAGGAATCTCCCCGGACCTGCTGCCTATGGGGTCTCTGCTCGAAGAACAATGGCCCAACTGTGCCTTGGATCCTGGTTTAAGGTAACCCTGAACTGAGAGGCCACTGTTCAGCTCCATCTCTGCAGCCAGCTTCTCCACTCCAATACCTGGCAGCTCTGCCACACTCAGACACTCCTGGTCTTTCTGTGACCCCATGGGTCCTGAGAGCACACCATCCCTGTGAGGGCTCCATGCCCTACTTAGCCTCTGGAGCGACATCCCTCAGTGGAGCCGACTTGTAAAAGTTCGGATTTTGTGCTCCACTGCTCTATTGATTACGGGTGGCCAGCCCCTCCCTCCACTGTCTGTCTTCTTATGTATTGCCTTGGATTCACTTCTCCACACGTCCTACCTTCCAGAACATGGTCACTTTTCAAATATCTGCTCTTCTCTTCAGTCTCTTCTTGAGTTTGTAGGTGTTCAGAATGGTTTGGTAACTATCTAGCTGAGTTCCTGAGACATGAAGATATTTAGGCCTCTTACTCCTCTGCCATCTTGCTCCTCTCCCCATTTTGGCTCTTTTTTGTTGTTATGCTTCCTTCTCAACTGAGAGATTCAAAATCATTTTCATACATGGTCCCACCAACAGAATTGTTCAGAGAATTTGGCCACACTAACACTTCATCAAAGGTTTTACATAACATGCCTGTATGGCTACAATTATTGTGGCACATAAGATGTAAGCAGAGTGTATAGATGATGACTGTTTTTCAATATTGAAGGCTTTTTGTTTTCAAAATATCCAAAATAGGCACAACCTGTTGAAGTAAAAATCCTAGACTTATTCTGTCTTTAATCTGAAGTTATGTGTTTGTCTGAGATTAACAGCTCTGGATAGGAGGCTATGGCTTTGATGCCTACTTCTTGCAAGGAAGAGGATAAAAGGTTCAGACCCATGTTACCTCTCAAATTAAATCTTTACTTCCTTGTGGTCCGCAGGGAAGTTTTTTGCTCTTGTCTCCTCTCCTCGGCAAGGTTCTGGAGTTAAAACTTCAGTCAACAATCCTCTGGTGAGTATTTATTGAGTATAAAATGCAATGAAGAAAAGGAGGTAAACATTCACCTTCAAGGAGCTGTCTTTATCCTGGTCTGGAAACACCCACTCCCCACCACACACACACACACCAAAAGCACCCCCCAACGGCAGAAAACTCCTAAAGAGAATGTTAAAAAATGCAAATATCTCAGCTGTGCAATCACTGTGGGGTTATTTCTGTGTTCTTCAGGATCAAGCCCCAGTGGAGGGAAGCTGACATTATAGAGGCATTATCATTTTGGGTTTGCTGTTGATTGTTAGACGTTATCACTTGACTTCTCACCAGTACTTTTATTCAATTTATCATAGTCTAATCCAGGGGTTGCCCACCAAGCCTGCTAGCAGAGATCCAACAGAGCCAGATGTGCACTGGAGAAGGTCATTAAAAGTGCTCCTTTTTTAAGTTTCCAAAAAGCAGAGGCAGTGGTGACCATGCTCATTGTAAGTGATCAAGCTCATTAATGCTGACTTCTCTGTGCTCAGAAAAAAATTTCCTAGCAAAATAGTGTTCAGAAATGAGAGGGCCTTCTTTGCAATACAAAGGTAAAAAATGCTAATATACAGTTATCAGTTGTGCTGACAATATTTATTTATCATTACATTATAACAATTTCTTTCTCACTGATGGATTTATTATGTAATGATAATATAATATATGTTATAATAACATAATATATATATAATGATAAAACCATTTTGATTTTGTGATTCTTTACCTTAACCAAAGCTTTATTCATATATGTAACTTCCACATTATATGGTAATCTTGATTTAGCTTCAAGTCTTAAACAACCTGTATTAAATGATGAGTGTTAACCATGGGGTACAAGCATCCTTTGAAAAAAAAATCAAGAAATAAAAGCAAAGCCAACAGTATAAAACTGATTCTCATATAATATTAGAATAAAAACTGTAGGTACGTTATGATAAATGGTAACAAATGCTGAGTTTTCCCCAATTATATGAAACACATTCGACAGAATACAAGGTTTTAAGAACGTTTATAAACTAAATTAATCTAATGTTGAGTGGGAAAATGGAATTTGATTTATTTATGTTTGGTTTACTGCATCTATTAATTTTTAATAATTGCACAATTTGCTTTCAAGGTTTATTTATCTTCGTGTTTACTTGATGTAGTTCTAGTGCTTATTACAATACACAGAACTTGTCATCTATAAAATAAGAATTTTATTAAAACATCATTTTAATGTGATAATGAATGGAAAAGGATTCTAACTCCATTTTATTTCTCATGGTAGAATTTATTTCAGAAGTTCCACTTAAGCCAGAAGTACTTGGGAGGAATATTGATATGGAAGATAGTTCTTTTTTTTCTCTTTGTCATTTCATCTATAAAACTGAGATGAAATGAATCTCTAAATAGATATATCTTTATCGCCTTGATTGTTTTAAGAGGAGATGATTACTATGATGTGAAAATATACATATTTCTCCCCACTTCACCCCCACTTCCCACCTCCAAAGGACAGCCTGAAGCCTCCTCAACTTTACACCCTCTACCTGTCATTCCCAAATAAATAAAACCAGAATATGCTTGGGGCTGTATTGCCTTAATCCAAGCAGTATCTCCAGTAGATAGTTTAGAAGTGAGGGGATAGTAAAGATGAAGTAAAGAGGCAATGGATATAGAAGACTACTTTTCTTGTACATAATGTCATTAATCACGAACTGACTAAATGTTAGAAGATTGCTTTTGTTCTCTATACCCACCTCCTCCCACTGTCTTTTGCTGGGGACCCCTACAGCATTTAAACTTACACCGCTGCATCCCCTTCTGCGGCACTAGGGGAAACACCTGCAGTGTTGAGACTAGCAAGGCAAGAATCAGAATGATCCTGGAAAATCAAATGGGAGCCCTGTGGAAGAGAGGAAATGGTACGTAGAGATTTGTTTTGATCGATCACCAGGTTGACTAGATACCCAATCTTCTTACAATTCATGGGGTCTGCACCTGTGCTCCAGTGTTTCTTTATGTTATATTTTTTGGAAGAAAAAAGAGGATAGTAATACAATGTTCTAGAAGTTATTCAGAGTGTTGTATTTTATACTTATAAGCACTTTTTGAGCATCTGCTAAGTGTAAGGGACTATGCCTGGTATCAGAGATTCAAAAATAATAAAATATGATTCCCTCTGTATTTGGGGAGAAGGTCAAAAGCACATTAATTACAGGTAAGGTGAAGGATATCCTGAGGAAGAAAGCACTGATACTAATGGAGTCTGCTTAGTTAAAGGCAGTGAATTGTGGAAAAGTAACTATCATGAAGACTGGAATTAAATATGAGAAAAGAAGGGGTGCCTGGGTGGCTCAGTGGGTTAAAGCCTCTGCCTTCGGCTCGGTTCGTGGTCCCGGGGTCCTGGAATCGAGCCCCGCATCGGGCTCTCTGCTCGGTGGGGAGCCTGCTTCCCCCTCTCTCTCTCTGCCTGCCTCTCTACCTGCCTGTGATCTCTGTCTGTCAAATAAATAAATAAATAAATCTTAAAAAAAGAAAAAAGAAAGAAAAAAAATATGAGAAAAGAAGCCCAAAAGCTGAGATACAGAATAATGACAGTAGGTTAAAAAGTATAGAATCACTGAATTGAGATGACTTTTCATAATCAACAAATAAGATGTGGCTTGTTAATGTTCCATATCTATTGAAAAATGAAAAACTGGAGAGGACCATGAGGATGAGAGATGACATGAGAGAGGAAGCTGGGCGGAGAAGGAGATTCTGAATGGTTTCCCTCTGACACGCCTATAACTGCCTTTCTAGACTGGTTTGAAGGATTAGCTTGCTTTGACTCTTGTATTTCCAAGAGTCACCTCTACTGGCGTATACCTTGATTTCTCTAGCTTTAAGAAGAAAAAAGAGACCCGCTCTTTGATGGATATTATAGTCCCTCTTTTAAAGGGTTCTTCAGACACTGGTTAGTGTTTCCAGTTGACCACTGAGTTGTATGAGTCCTGTCCAAGTTGGCCATCCTTCCAGGGTCATTGATTTATTAACATTAAACTGTGTAATTGATAGTTACATTGAAGAGAAGACTGAGTAAAATACTAAAGTGAACACCAGAGAGGGAAAAAAAAAAAAAAAACATATCTGAGGCTTGTAATCTGTCTCCTTGCTCAGTATCTCTGTGTTCCTCCAACACCCTGAAGGCCTAATCATGCTTTCTGTGTAGTTTTACACGCATAGACTCTTTTCTTCATTATGATTTGCCGATTTCCTATTGCTCACACTGTACTACAGCAATAATCTTTGTCATTTCTGAATTGGTGTCCAGGTGGCTGCTGTCACATTACATCCATTTTTAGATGTTCCTCAAACCCACTGAGGTGATGTATAGTTTTCAGAAAGTGTGCTTTTTTTTTTCAAGTTTTGTCTCTTCAGTGGAAGAGAAATTTGCTGTCGTCTTTGACAGCTGGACAAGGAGAGATTGCAATCTCATTTCCTTCTCAGTATTTTCTACCTTGGCAGCATCATGAATAAGCAACATTTTAGATGGTTGACTTCCAAAAAATGTTTCCTGTCAAGCTCCTGTCAGGTTTTTGGAAGTCAGGGAACAACTTCTTTTTAGTTGTGATTTTTCTATAATTTTGTTTTTGAAGTCTGAATTATGATTTATTTTTCTTTCTAAAGCTTATTTTTTTCATAACCTAAGCTGGAAAGAAAAGGTAGCTCAATTCCTTAGTGTGTTTAATTTGAGATAGAGGATATCCTCCAGGTCAGTAGTACCATTTATGGTACCATTATGGTACTATGATGAGTTTTTTTTTTTTTTTTTTTACTAGTAGTTTAATATTGTTATATTTTTAATTGAATTCTATCTATCAAGAGTCAATGTCTAGATGATATTTCAGTGATCATTTTTAGGATATAATGCGATTTTTAAAAATCCCATTCCTTTCCTACATAGGAATATAACATACGTTGAAAGTAAGCGGAAAAGGGAATATTGTCCCATTATGGAAACTTTTCTTTCCAACCTTCTCTGTTTCCTCTTCAGTCCCTAAAATTGTTAGGAGGAAAAGAAATTGGGAGGAAAAAAAATAAAAACTGGACATTTCAGCCTTGGTCTCACTTGAAACTAAGAGAATGAAATGAATGTCTTAAACATACCTAAAATCTTTTCCTGCTGCTTTCTTTCCTGCTTCAAGCTATAACTTTAGTGGTTCTCACTGGGCATTCCAATTTAGGCCACCCTGTGGTTATAACTCTACAGGATTGTTTATACAGAGGGAGCTCAGCATCATTGCTAAGGGTGTGGTCTTAGAAGACTATGTGGCCCTGAACCTGATTCTGCCAGGATTTGTGTGACTTTCAGCAATTCTTTACTCTCTCATGTCCCCGGTTTGTTCGTCTGTACAATGGGGATAATAAAAATATTATTCACATCATCAGTTTTTTATAAGAATTAGAGAAATGAATATATTGTAAAGTATTAGCAATGCATAGTAGGCATTATATACGTGTGATAAAGAAATACGTACATACTTAATCCAGCCTCCTATTGTACAGGTCCACTGGCCATTTTATCTACCAGTGGAATTCATAGTTTTAAACTTGGCAACAACACACATTTGCTCACTTGCTTCCAAATAAGTCCCCTGGGTTTTATGACTGATGTGGAGGAATTAATAAGTATAAGCCATGTGCATATTAGTAGAGTCTAATGTAACCCAACTCACTCCTTTTTGGGGGAAGGGATCAGTTGTGAGTAAACTTGGAATTGCTTTTAGTGTATAAGATTCATCTATAAAGGAGTTAACACATCAGTGAGATTCAGTACCCTCTCCTTGAACCCACTCAGTTCATTCATTTCATGCCCAATTTTATGAAATGCAATCAATTCTTATCTGTCTTGTCTAAAATGTTTACTATTATTTAGGTAACTATCATAGGAGGTTTGAATATAGTTAGTTCCTGTGGCTAGGAAAATCCCTTTAGTCAGTAGTTTTTCAATGACCTATGGCCAGGCAGGACTGTGGTTTCATTCAGCTGCAATCAGGATGCACTTACATAGCTCAGTGGGGATTTCTTCACCATTTTTCCTTCTTCAGAAGCTGATTACAGAATAGCTATCATTCAATAAAAAGTCTAAAGGCTTGTCTAATTCTCCTGCAGTTCACAGCCCTTTAGCCAACTACAGTTGTACACCATCAAAAGTGGGATTTACTGAGCAATCTCTCAAATTCCTCCTTGATTCAAGTTCTAAGTTTCAGGATTGCTTCAGTATCAGGAATGATATGTCAACATTAACACAGTATTGCACATGTATAGCTCAAGTCGGTTTAATGGGGAACACCATTTTTTGTAATCTCAGAGTAGGGCGTACTTTTTGTCACTCTCCCAAGAGCCTATATACAGTTCGGTACTCACTGTAATCACGGCCTAATGTGACAACACATCCCTGGTGTTTTTGTTCACCAGTAACGTGAACGGCGCTGGCGTTTTGCGGAAACACCATAAAAAGTTTATGGTTCATTTAGTCCATTTGTAATTAAGATAGTCTTGAACTTTAGGAGCATTTACAGATTTCAATTTTGTAAGTAAAGTGAGATGTTAGAGTATTTCATATTACTTTATCATACACCACTTCATAATTCACTCTTCCTGAAAGGAAATGGAAAGGGAAAAGAAACAATAATTTAATGGTGTTAATGAAGTAATAGGTTATACAGATTTTTTCGTGTTAGACAGTAATGCAGTGAAGGTTGCTTACATTCCGTTTGGCATATGTGAGCCTGATCGCCAGATGAAAGGGCTCCTCCTCTGGTGACTCTGACTCCTTTGTGCACAGCCCTGGCTTCAGTTCCTGTCACAGTGCTTAAAAGCTGGTGTTCTTTAAATATCTGTTGAATGTGTGAGTCAGTAAATGAATGGATGGATGGATGTCTGTATCTGTGAATGGGGTGGAATTAAAAAAACAAAAAACAAAAAACACTTAAGCCTCATTTTCTCACCTGTGACATGGGAATTAGAATGCCAATCTGATGGGGGTTACTGGGAAAATTAAAAGCAATAATGTATATAAAGTACTTACCAGCAGATAGATAGCACCTGAATGCTAAAAATTATAGCTTTAATAAAGTATTAAATTCTGATTATTTTAAATAACTATATATTTTTGCCAGCCATTAAAACTGTGCTCTTGTGAGTCAAAGAAACAGAAGTGAATTTGGATTGTAGTTTTCTATTCTTCGTGCCTACAAAGTGTTGTTTCATCATGAGGGAAGGGCTTTCTTTTCATGATGAAGAGCCTCGTGATGCAACTTAACAACCGCTAGTTGCAGTGGAAGGTAGTCTATTAGTTAGAAAGCTGTGGTCAATAAGTGTGAGTGTTGATCTTCAAAAGCCCTTTGCTACTTTGTCATGGTTTAGTTGCCTTTCCTCGGTAACTCATTAAAATAAAAATTAGGGTTCATCCTCATAGAGTTTTCAAAGATGATTTTTATAGTTTAGCATTCCAATGACATTCTATATTTACAGATTATTACATGATAATATTTTGTCCTGCTCTTTCACCCCAGTGTAGATAATTTGTCCTTATTATTGCAGTTTTCTCGAACTCACTAGACCAATATCTTTATGAGTCAGCATTCCATTTTACATAAGTCTATCAAATATGCAATAAATGAGCTATATTGATACAATATTTGAAATTAATGCTTATATGATAGAATACTGGGACAGTACAGAGCTGCATATACATGATGTTATTTTTACCTTCTTGCTTGATTTTTGGCTACAAAGGAAGAATTATATCACTCTT
The DNA here is from genome assembly GCF_010015895.1 of Lontra canadensis. Taxonomy (NCBI): domain Eukaryota; kingdom Metazoa; phylum Chordata; class Mammalia; order Carnivora; family Mustelidae; genus Lontra; species Lontra canadensis. The sequence continues at coordinate 16,758,231 of NW_022631010.1, forward strand.
GTGTTCACATGTCAAATACAGTAGTAATACCAAATACCATTCATGCTTATGGGAGCATGGAGTGGGTGACCAAAAGCAAATAATAAAACAAACACAAAAATAGTATGGTGGCAAGTAGAAGCAAAGCCATAGAAGGGGGGGGGAGCCAACATGGTGCCACGTTCTGATGATGATTTTACATTTTAGTATTGGTCAACATTTAGAAAGAGACTAAAACGTTATTTCAAAGGGATAATGATTATTTTACAATTATTTCTTATCAGTGATAAATAGCTTCATTTAAAAACAAAACCCAACTTTTTGCAGTTGTTAATTTAAAAAATTTCCTTCACTCTAACATTAAAGATAACTGTAAAGCTCTTGAAAAATGTAGTATATTTCCTAGGTGCTTTTTTAAAAGGAAATTAGTGACTATTAAATGTATTAGCCATTCCTGTGACATCTAAATAAGACATGAATTTAACACAAGTCTGTCGAATTTGTAGCTGAATGAGTGAATAATATATTCTACCAGTCTTTTCATTTTCTGATACTTCTTTTTATCACCCACAGATTTTCATACACTAAACTTTTTCTCCTCTAGGTCTAGTTTAAGAGAATAAATGTTGAGAACTTAGAATTGACTTCTGAAGACTGATAAGACTGTACCTAAACTCATTTGATGTCTCACTTTGTTCTAATTCATTGAGATTGGAATGTGTTCAATTTGTAATCTTTTAAAAACTTTAATTTTACTAAAATACATTTATATATATATATGTCTTTAAACCCAATTAGCATCATTATTTAGCTATGATGTTTTCATACGTAAGATTTCTAGATTTCTAGAGCATAGTGCATGATGTTAACACATTGGTTTTCAAGAGAGAAAGTCTGACAGTGAATTATTTACTTTGTACTAGGGTGAAAATATTGTAAGTATTGTTTGCATTTGAAGGATCCTTTCAAGAGTAGATGGTGCACAAGCTGATTTTAAATAGAACATTTAAGAGACAGTAATAACAGAGAGATCACATTCTCTCTGTAATTTATTTTAATGCCATCACACAGGGAATTCAAGGCAGATAAAACTTCTCCATTTACAGAGACCAAATGTGCAGAAATGGATTGTCATAACTTCAGATGAATTGATAAGACATACTCTCTGGCACATTTTTTATTAGAAATTGCTTGAAAAAATTTATATTATACGCTAAATAAATATACGATGATAGCCTAAAGATCTTTTGCAATGTTAATTCCCTTTGATGAATTACAATGCGATTGTCTAGCCTACTAATTTCACTACAGAAGGTAATGACTGGAGCACAACTTTAATCAGCTGCCAGTCAGGATTCCTTGAAGCACAGAGTGTCAGAAATTGAAGCAATTTTTATGACTCATAAAAGCACTTATGTTCCATGGTATGTCTTAAAACCTGTGATGAAAATCTAATGTTGATGAAGCTAACTTATTTCTCAAGTGTTTTTCCTAAACAAACAGCTTTCATATTTAGCCAAATCATTCATTAATATTCAAGTCTTTTATTGTATTATCCACTACAATACAATTATACTATCTAGCCAGGGCAGGAAAATTAGTGACTTAAAATGTCAGTCACAGGACTCAGTGGATTTATCATAAGAGGTATAAGGGTGGGTTTTTTTTTTTTTTTCCTCCATAGGAAAAAAGTTAGTGTTTCTTCTGATAGAGTGGATTTTTGTTTTCATGTTGGAGAAACAAGGCAGCACACTTCACTTGCCTTTGAATTACTTATGTTGTTGTCTGAATTTTATTCCTAACATAATGGTCCATACTTTCATGGGGAGTAAGCGTATTTAAAGTTATTAATTCATTTATGATTTATCATTTTTGTACCAGACATAGTTACTTTCCTGTCTTGCTTAAAAGCAATATTTGAAGGTACTATGTAATTACATTTCTGCACCATGTCATCATACTTTCTATTAAAACATAGCTATTATGTGTATGTTTATTTGTTTCTTTATCTGCCTTCTTACATGTAAATATGTTCTGTTTCTGGGGGTTTGCTGTTAGGTGAGAGGTGGGAGGTGTTTCCACACGTCTGAGTATTTGCTGTTGACCTTCTTGATAATTTTTCTATTAATGTTGTGAGCATGTTGGTTGGAACACCTCATGTGTGCCCCTAATAGAGTAATCAGCATTTTCCCTCTAAAGCAAGTGGGAAAGAATCCTGGCCAAACTATTCTCTACCACTGGAGGATCTTTGCTGTTCAATAAGCAGCTACTTATGCAGGAGGATTTATTTAGCATTCCTTGAGTTCTCTGAAATATCTGTTTGGGTAAAAAGATCATACTACACAATTCTTAACATCCTGAGAGCTGAGATTTTAAGAATTTAAATTAAGTTACCCAGTTTGTTTCATTATTTGAATATGTGTTTCAGCTGCTGATGCTTTCTCTTCACATTTTAGAGAACATAAGAAATCTCAGGTGAACCTTAGTACTAATGTATGTTATGGGTACACATGTAAAATTTTTTTAAGAACCTTGAATGTGGTGTGATGATAAAAGGAATAATGTTTTGTTTTCTAAAAAAAAAAAAAAAGCCACTAACTCAACAAATATGATTTATAAGATATGTGAAAATATTTCAATGCCCTGAAAATATGAGGTAATTGTCATGACTAATGACATCTCATTCTCAATATTTGTATCTCGCTTATTTATCAGGTCAACAATTAGGGAAACAGAAGACTGAGTTGTCACTGATCCCTTAATTTCTCATTAGACATCCAGGCCTTCGGACTCTGTTCTTGATGTACCCCAAAATGATGGGAATCAAGTTGGGGTATGTCTTAGACATGGAGTTCTAACAAAAGGTGGGGTGGGGGGGTCTGGCATTAGCCTCTGTGCCTTAATCCTGACAGCCAGGGTACCCAGGGCAAACATCTGAGGGCCTGCGTACTTACAGAGCTATAGCTGGATGCTAGCCTCCAATATAGGTGCCTAGCCCCAGTTCGTTGCTAGCAGTCCACATCTTCTTATGGTTTGTCTCCCTCCCAATTCCTTCTTGTTTCATTTTTTCCTTCCCTACCCCCCAAAACCTCACCCTGCCTCTCAAATTCCTCATATCAGAGAGATCGTATGATAATTGTCTTTCTCTGATTGGCTTATTTTTTTCAGCACAATACCCTCTAGTTCCACCCAAGTCATTGCAAATGGCAAGATTTCATTTGTTTTATGGATGCATAGTATTCCATTGTATATATATACCACTTCTTCTTTATCCATTCATCTGTTGATGGACATCTAGGTTCTTTCCATGTTTGGCTATTGTGGACATTACTGCTATAAAAATTTGGGTGCATGTGCCACTTCAGATCACGACGTTTATATCTTTAGGGTAAATACCCAGTAGTGCGATTGCTGGGTCATAGGGTAGCTCTATTTTCAACTTTTTGAGGAACTTCCATGTTGTTTTCCAGAGTGGCTGCACCAGCTTGCATTCCCACCAACAGTGTAGGAGGGTTCTCCTTTCTCCTCATACTCTCCAACATCTGTGGTTTCCTGAGTTGTTAATTTTAGCCATCCTGACCAGTGTGAAGTGGTACCCCACTATGGTTTTGATTTGTATTTCCCTGATGATGAGTGATGTTGAACATTTTTTCATGTGTCTGTTGGCCATCTGGATGTCTTCTTTGCAGAAATGTCTGTTCATGTCCTCTGCCCATTTCTTGATTGGCTCATTTGTTCTTTGAGTGTTGAGTTTGATTAAGTTCTTTATAGATTTTGGATACTAGCCCTTTATCTGATATGTCATTTGTGAATATCTTCTCCCATCTGTCAGTTGTCTTTTGGTTTTGTTGACTGTTTCCTTGGCTGTGCAAAAAGTTGATCTTGATGAAGTTCCAATAGTTCATTTTTGCTTTCCTTGCCTTGGGCAATGTTTCTAGGAAGAAGTTGTTGTGGCTGAGGTCAAAGAGGTTGCTACCTGTGTTCTCCTCAAGGATTTTGATGGATTCCTTTCTCACATTGAAGTCCTTCATCCATTTTGAGTCTCTTTTTTGTGTGTGGTGTAAGGGCATGGTCCAGTTTCATTTTTCTGCATGTGGCTGTCCAATTTTCCCAACACCATTTGTTGAAGAGGCTGTCTTTTTTCCATTGGACATTCTTTCCTGCTTTGTCAAAGATTAGTTGACCATAGAGTTGAGGGTCTATTTCTGGGCTCTCGGGTCTGTTCCATTGATCTATGTGTCTGTTTTTGTGCCAATATCATACTCTCTTGATGATGACAGCTTTGTAATGGAGCTTGAAGTTTGGAATTGTGATGCCACCAACTTTGGCTTTCTTTTTCAATGTTCCTCTGCCTATTCGAGGTCTTTTCTGGTTCCATATAAGTTTTAGGATTATTTGGTCCATTTCTTTGAAAAAAATTAATGGTATTTGGATAGGAATTGCATTAAATGTGTAGATTGCTTTAGGTAGCATAGACATTTTCACAATATTTATTCTTCCAATCCAATGAGCATGGAACGCTTTTCCATTTATTTGTGTCTTCCTCAATTTCTTTCATGAGTACATCATAGTTTCTTTTTTTTTTTTAATTTTATTTATTTATTTGACAGACAGATCACAAGTAGGCAGAGAGGCAGTAGAGAGAGAGAGAGGAGGAAGCAGGCTCCCCGCTGAGCAGAGAGCCCGATGCGGGGCTCGATCCCAGGACCCTGGGATCATGACCTTTGCCGAAGACAGAGGCTTTAACCCACTGAGCTACCCAGACGACCCACATCATAATTTTCTGAGTTCAGATTCTTTGCCTCTTTGGTTAGGTTTATTCTTCGGTATCTTATGGTTTTGGGTGCAATTGTAAATAGCATTGACTCCTTAGTTTCTCTTTCTTCTCTCTTGCTGTTGGTATATGGAAATGCAACTGATTTCTGTGCATTGACTGTATATCCTGATACTTTACTGAATTCCTCTATGAGTTCTAGGAGTTTTGGAATGGAGTCTTTTGTGTTTTCCACATAAAGTATCATATCACCTGCAAAGAGTTGAGAGTTTGATTTCTTTGTCGATTTGGATGGCTTTCATGTCCTTTTATTGTCTGAGTACTGAGGCTGGGACTTCTAATACTATGTTGAATAGCAGTGGTGATAGTTGACAGCCCTACCGTGTTCCTGACCTTCAGGGATAAGCTCTCAGTTTTTCCCCATTGAGAATGATATTTGCTGTGTGTTTTTCATAGATGGCTTTGATGATACTGTTGTATATACCCTCTATCCCTACACTGTGAAGAGTTTTGGTCGAGAAAGGATGCTGTACTTTGTCAGATGCTTTTTCCACATCTTTTAGGAGTGTCATATGGCTCTTATAATTTCTTTTATTAATGTATTGTACCACTTTGATTGATTTGCAGATGTCAAACAAAACTTGGAACCTGGGAATAAATCCCCCTTGGTCATGGTGAATAGTCCTCTTAATGTACTGTTGGATCTTCTTAGCTAGTATTTTAGTGAGAATTTTTGCATCTTTGTTCATCGTGGATATTAGTCTGCAATTCTCCTTTTTTTTTTTTTTTTTAAGATTTTATTTATTTATTTATTTGACAGACAGAGATCACAAGTAGGCAGAGAGGCAGGTAGAAAGGGAAGGAGGGGAAACAGGCTCCCTGCTGAGTAGAGAGCCAGATGCGGGGCTCCATCTCAGGACCCTGGGATCATGACCGGAGCCGAAGGCAGAGGCTTTAACCCACTGAGCCACCCAGGTGCCCCTGCAATTCTCCTTTTTAATGGGGTCTTTGTCTGGTTTTTGGATCAAGGTAATGCTGGCCTCATAAAATGAGTTTGGAAGTTTTCCTTCCATTTCTATTTTTGAGAACAGTTTCAGGAGAATAGATATTAATTCTTTAAATGTTTGGTAGACTTCCCCTGGGAAACGGTCTGGCCCTGGGCTCTTGTTTATTGGGAGATTTTCGATGATTGCTTCAATTTCCTTACTGGTTATGGGTCTGTTCAGGCTTTCTATTTCTTCCTGGTTCAGTTTTGGTAGTTTATATGTCTCCAGGAATGCATCCATTTCTTCCAGATTGTCAAATTTGCTGGCATATAGTTGCTCATAATATGTTATTATAATTGTTTGTATTTCTTTGGTGTTGGTTGTGATCTCTCCTCTTTTTTTCATGATTTTATTTATTTGGGTCTTTTCTCTTTTCTTTTTGATAAGTCTGGCCAGGGGTTTATCAATTTTATTAATTCTTTCAAAGAACCAGCTCCTAGTTTCGTTGATTTGTCTACTGTTCTTTTGGTTTCTATTTTATTGGTTTCTATTTTATTGATTTTATTTTATTGATTTCTATTTTATTTTATTGATTTTCTATTTTATTTTCTGATTTTTATTACTTCTCATCTCCTGCTAGGTTTAGATTTTCCTTACTGTTCTTTCTCCAGCTCCTTTTAAGTGTAGGGTTAGGTTGTATACTTGAGACCTTTCTTGTTTCTTGAGAGACTTGTATTGCTATATACTTTCCTCTCAGGACTGTCTTTGCTATGTCCCAAAGATTTTGAGCAGTTGTGTTTTCATTTTCTTGAATTTTTTCAAATTTTCTTTAATTTCCTGGTTGACCCATTCATTCTTTAGGAGGATGCTCTTTACCCTCCATATATTTGAGTTCTTTCCAACTTTCCTCTTATGATTGAGTTCTAGCTTCAGAGCATTGTGGTCTGAAAATATGCAGGGAAAGATCCCAATATTTTGGTACTGGTTGAAACCTGATTTGTGACCCAGGATGTGATCTATTCTGAGGAATCTTCCATGTGCACTTGAGAAGAGTGTGTATTCTGTTGTTTTGGGATGGAATGTTGTAAATATATCTGTGATGTCCATCTGGTCCAGTGTGTCATTTAAAGCCTTTATTTCCTTGTTGATCTTTTGCTTGGATGATCTGTCCATTTCAGTGAGGGGGCTGTTAAAGTCCCCTACTATTATTGTATTATTGTCTCCGTGATTCTTTGATTTTGTTATTAATTGGTTGATATAGTTGGCTGCTCCCATGTTAGGGGCATAGATATTTAAAATTATTAGATCTTATTTTTGGACAGACCCTTTGAGCATGATATAGTGTTCTTCCTCATCTCTTACTACAGTCTTTGGCTTAAAATCTAATTTATATGATATAAAGATTGCCACCCCAACTTTCTTTTGATGTCCATTAGCATGGTAAATTGTTTTTCACCCCCTTACTTTAAGTCTGGAGTGGTCTTTGGGTCTAAAATGAGTTTCTTGTAGACAGCATATTGATGAGTTTGTTTGTTTTTTAATCCATTCTCATACTCTGTGTCTTTTGATTGGGGCATTTAGCCTATTTACATTCAGGGTAACAATTGAAAGATATGGATTTAATGCCATTATATTGCCTGTAAGGTGATTATTACTGTATATTGTCTCTGTTCCTCTCCAGTCTACTCCCTTTAGACTCTCTCTTTGCTTAGAGGACCCCTTTCATTTCAATTTCATTTCAATTTCCTGTTGGGCTGTTTTGGTGTTTGCAAATTCTTTTAATTTTTGTTTGTCCTGGAAGCTTCTTATCTCTCCTTCTATTTTCTATGACAGCCTAGCTGGATATAGTATTCTTGGCTGCATATTTTTCTCATTTAGTGCTCTAAATATATCATGCCAGTTCTTTCTGGCCTGCCAGGTCTTTGTGGATAAGTCTGCTGCCAATCTAATATTTCTACTGTTGTATATTACAGACTTTTTTTTTTTTTTTAAGATTTTATTTATTTATTTGACAGAGAGAGATCACAAGTAGACAGAGAGGCAGGCAGAGAGAGAGGGAGAAGCAGGCTCCCTTGCTGAGCAGACAGCCCGATGCGGAGCTCTATCCCAGGACCCTGAGATCATGACCTGGGCTGAAGGCAGAGGCTTAACCCACTGAGCCACCCAGGCGCCCCTATTACAGACCTCTTATCCTGAGCTGCTTTCAGGATTTTCTCTTTGTCACTAAGACTAGTAAGTTTTACTATTAGATGATGGGGTGTGGACCTATTTTTATTGATTTTGTAGGGGCTTCTCTGTGCCTCCTGGATTTTGATGCTTGTTCCCTTTGCTATATTAGGGAGATTCTCTATTATAATTTGCTCCAATATACCTTCTGTACCCCCTCTCTCTCTCTTCTTCTTCTGGAATCCCAATTATTCTAATATTGTTTCATTTTCTGGTATCACTTATCTCTTGAATTCTCCCCTCGTGGTCCTGTAATTGTTTGTCTCTTTTGCCAACTTCTTTATTCTTCATCATTTGGTCTTTTATATCACTAATTCTCTCTTCTGCCTCATTTATCCTAGCAGTAAAAGCCTCCATTCTTGATTGCACCTCATTACTACCTTTTTGGATTTCAGCTTGGTTAAATTTTAGTTCTTTTATTTGTCCAGAAAAGGATTTTATTTCTCCAGACATCTCTAATATCCTCCATGCCCTTTTCAAGCCCAGCTAGCACCTTGAGAATCATCATTCTGAACTCTAGCTCTGACATATTACCAATATCTATATTGATTAGATCCCTAGCCATCAGTACTGCCTCTTGTTTTTTGTTTTTTATTTTTTTGGTGAGTTTTTACACCTTCTCATTTTATCCAGATAAAAATATATGAAGGAGAGAATAAAATACTAAAAGAGTGGCAAAGTCCCCCAGAAAAATGTACGCTAACCAAATCAGAAGAGACCCCAAACCAGGGGAGAAAAAAGTGGGTAAAAAGAAATTTTAAAAATTACATATATGTATACACACACACACACACACACACACACACATATATATATATATATATATATAAAATTTTGGTCTCTTAGGAGAAGCTACCTCCCAAAATTTTAAAGAAAAAAAAAAACATATATATACAAAAATAAAGGTAAACACAATGATGGGATGGAGTATGGCTGTAAAGATGAAAATTTTAAAAAGCTCTAAGAAAGGAATTGATAAGATAAGTTGGTTGGAAAAAGAAAGAAAAGAAAAAAAAAAAAGTGGGGGAGAGAATGTGCTCAAGCTGGAGATTAAAACAAAGCCCTGTGCTAGATTTAGGTATATTTTGACCTATTAGAATAAATTGTAACCCGAAGTTTTTTAGTAAAACAAAACAAACAAAAACAAACAAACAAACAAGAAAAACCCCACAAAAACCTATATGTATACAAAAAATAAGGTTAAATACAATGAAGGATAAAATATGACTATAATAATTAATGTTTAAAAAGATTTTTTTAAGAAAGGTATTGTTAAGATAAACTAGTTAATAAATTTTAAAAGAGGAAAGAGGAAAAGTTAAAGAAATTAGGATAAGAAAAAAATAAGATTAAAAAAATTTAATTTAACTTTCAAGACTAAAGGATCATGGGGAGAGAGCCATGAATTCCATGCATTGCTTTCACCTAGCTCCGGAGTTCTGCTGTTTTTTCCTGGTTCGGTGAACTTGGTCTTGGTTGGACTTCTTGCTGATCTTCTGGAGGAGGGGGTCTGTTGTAGTGATTCTCAAATGTCTTTGCCTGAGATGGAATTGCACTGCCCTTGCCAGGGGCCAGGCTAACTAATCCGCTTGGGTTCACTCTCAGGAGTTTTTGTTCCCTGAACACTTTCTGTAAAACTCTGGAGGATGGGAATGAAAACAGTGGCCTCCCAATCTCCAGGCTGGAGGAGCTGAGAGTTCGGGGCCCCACTCCTCAGTATGCTTTCAGAGAAAAGGGGTCAATCACTCCCATCTCCCTGTTCTCCTGCTGCACTCTGGACTCACCCGGCCTGTGACTGAGTGTTTCTGTCTCTGGCGCACACCCGCATTTGGAGTCTCCAAACCCAGCAGATTTCTGCCTCCAGAGGAGGAAGGTGAGTCTCCCTGGATCTGCCACTTGTGGAGCCCCTGCTCAAAGAGCAGTGGCCCAACTGTGCCTCAGATCACGGTTTAAGGTAACCCCCAGCTGAGAGCTCACTCCTTGGCTCTGGCTTTGTAGTCGGCTTCCCCACCCTTATAGCTGGCAGCTCTGCCACACTTAGACACCCCCAATCTTTCTGTGACCCTGCGGGACCTGAGACCACACTGTCCCCATGAGGGCTACACCCCGCTTAGCCTCTGGAGTGATGTCCTTCAGTGGAGCAGACTTCTAAAAGTTCTGATTTTGTGCTCAGCTGCTCTGCTGCTTTCTGGGAGCCACCACCCCCCCATGGCGTATCTTCCTGTTGCTTCAGATTCACTTATCCGCACGTCCTACCTTAGAGAATGTGGTCGATTTTCTGGTCCTAGAATTGCTACTCTTCTCTTCAATCTCCTGTTGAGTTTGTAGGTGTTTGGAATGGTTTGATAACTATCTAGCAGAACTCCTGTAACCTGATGTCATTTCAGCCCACTCCTCCTCTGCCATCTTGCCTCTTCTCCTAAGTTTGACTGTCATTATTGACTTTTCTTTCTTTCAGGTCAAACTGTTGATACTCCACTATCTTGATCTATTACTTTACCCTAGATTGGGAAAACAACATTGTCTCCTCACCCATGCCCTCTTTTTGAGCTTGAGCTTTTGAAAAAATGATAATGGAGAACACATATTATAGTGTAGTTATTAATGATTCTCAGCCACAGGAAGGTTAGAGTTCCACTGTCTATAAATTAGCAATTATTACTTTTTATTGGTTGAAAAATCAAATGGAACTAACTTTTTCTGTCTTGCAATTGTCCAGGTAGACTAATAGCAAACAGCTGACTGTTCTTCTGGGATCACATAATCCCAATGGAGATTAGTTCCTTTTATTCTTTTATACTGCTTCCCCACCAAATGATGAATTTTTTTGAAGAGCAGGTATAAACCCATTTGTTAATGCAAAAAGTTAGCTGTCCATACACCTTCACACCTCATACCCAAGGGAGGCCTTTAGTCTAGTTCTGGGAAGCATTTCTGAGTATTTTCCTGGATTGAAAAGTGAGCTTATGTCGTGTGATCTATGATGAGCATTCAGAGCCTAAATAAGAGGTGTGGGTAAGTTACAAGCTCTATTTCTGTACTGAAAGCTGAAAACTGTAGTGTGGAAACAGGAGATCAGTGGAATGGTGCCAGTGCAGAACCAGAGATAGGAGTTTCCATAACCACTACATAGAACATTGGGCCCCTAGGAAGGCAAGAGGGGTTATGTCCAACATCGGGTTTTGTGATCAGGTAATTTTGAGAAATACTGAAGTGAATGTCATTAAATAGGTTTCCTCCCTGCAGTATTGCTTATTATACTAGTATACACTATTAATCTCTAAGACAGGGACAGCATATACTACGTTTGCCAAACTTATATGATCTAAACTTTTCACTTAGGACAGTAGAGTTGTAGGAGGATATGATGAAGGGCTTGAGAGCCCAGGAAAGGAGTTCCAGAAGCCAAGAGAGCTAGTGGATAAAGATCTATTGTGAGGGAGTTAGGATCTCCACATGGACCCTAATTTCAATAAACAAAAGGACCAGGACAGGAGAGGAGAAGGTAAGAGGAGGAAAGGACAGGGTTGCATACTGTGGCTTTTCTGAAATATTTTCTGAATCCTTGGTGATCAAAGCTGAAAATCAACTTAACCAAGGGTATGCAAGGTTAATAAGTGACAGGAGGGAGTGAGGTCAGGGATGGAGGCAGCAGAGAAGGACAGAGACTGGAAATCCTGAATCATCTGACTACAGACATCAGTCCTGAATATCACTATACTGTAGTAAATTTTAATGAAATTAACATACCCAATTCCATGTCAGGAAGCCCAGGTGTGCGACAGCCACACTGCTTCAGGCCTGATTCCTGTATCAGGATATGTGTCTGTCCAGTTGCTGTAGACCTCCTCTATCTCTGATTTTAGCTATAACTGTGGTGACAGTTCTGTATAGCTCCACCTAGCTTAACACATGGTACTTCACCCAATCCCTGGATTCCTGGGGTAATGCTGTGGTTACTTTCTGAGGAACTCAGGTTGTGTCTGTCTCTGAGCCATTTAGCAGGTTCTGTTTCTTGTTTCTACACAGAGTGATTATGAATTAATAAACATATTCCTATTATGCCAAATCCCAGTATAGGTTCTGGTAGTAGCCTGGTCCTATGATTAGCAGCTACAAATTAAAAAGCGTTCAACACTGTGGTTGCTACACAGAAACCAAGGCAAGGACACTGAGATACCCAACCAGGGTGTGAAATCCATCAACATTTTGGAAACACAATTGCCTCCCATTGTATTTTCCTGCCAAAGATTTATTTTACATGAAAATGTAAACAGTTGACTGTTAGGAACCCTTATTCAGAAATTTCTCTCCTGACCTGAAGTATGAAAACCTGTAAGGGGTGACTTTTAGTCTTTTTAAAATTTTACATTTTCCAAAATTGCAGTGGAAAGTAGCTTTGCTGTAATATTTTACCTCATCCAGCACTAACTTTATATTTCTTCTTTCAAACTATGAGATAACTACAATATTCCTAGCTACCACAAACATGGTTATTAATTTCCTATCTTTCAAACATATCCCTTATTCCACTGAAATTATTTGTCTTTATTATTTAATTTCTTCCCCTTTTTAATTTTGGGGAACACTATGTCCACTTATTTGACCATTGAATTTAACAATAAAACAGTAAATTAAAACAGTAACAAAAAAAAGCCACCACCACCATAGCTTTTCTTACACATGACTCAAGAACAGTTGACATTTCAGCAAACAGGTGGGTTTTATGAGCCATATAATAAGGACCTGGGCTGATTCAGACCACCAAATTGAAGGAATTCCAAAGCTGGAAACTTTTTGGCAAAAAATGACTGCATAATTACCTAAATATATAACAAAGGGTGATAGTTCTCATCTGTTTGTTTGTCCTTGGCAAGGTCCTCATGGTTGCATATGATCTTCCATTCATTTCCCTAAGTCTCAATAGCTATTTATTTTGCCACTGGGATGGAATTAGGCTTTTAGCAATGCTGGGCTTCCTGACATATTCTTATGGACCCTTCGTTTATTCCTTATCTGTATTACAGTCTGTAAATATGGTCAAGGGTTCAGGTTTGGGATCAAATGACCCAGTATTTCTGATCTCTGTCCCATAATTTATTATCCCTGTATACCCTTGATTAAGCCCCTTAAACTCTCTGAGTCTCAGCTTCCACATATATGAAATGAGGGTCTTATTCACATCACAAGATAACTGTGCAGTTTAAATGATATAATGTGTTGTAGTAGACTATTAGGGTCCCTGAGTCCTCATTTACATACCTCCACCTCTACTTAAAACACTCCCTGCTCCTTGCCTTCTTCTGCCTGCAGGAGAAACATGGCTGTCTCATTCACAAGGCAAACTGGAAATCCACAAAAGTTAACACCTCCAAAGGCAACCTCTCATTTGCAGCATCTCTGGGGCATGTACTACACATTTTCTAGAGTTCCCTGGCAGGATCAAGAGCTCCAGGTGCCCATAGAAGTTAATTGTTTGATAAACCTCCCTTCTCCTCCTTCCCTGTCTCATTTCTCCTTTCCCTACTGATTTTCCAGGGATCTCCTTTCAAATAAATTACTTGCACTCAAATCTTTGTCTCAGGATCTACTTCTGAGAGAACTCAAAATAAGATATGTGAAAAGCACTTAGCACAGTGTCTGGCACATAATAAATGATACTAGTTATTAATTCCAGAAGATATATTTAGTTATGTTAAAACAACCAGGAGCTATAGATTTGTAAAACCACCCTCCTGGCTGCCACATCTGCTACTCTTATTTTTCACCCTTTCTCTTGTTTCAAGAAAATAAGTTTTGGAAAATTTGTTTTCTGTTTGAATAGCAAAAGCATGTTCAGCAGGCAAATGTAGGCAATGACTGCCTGCACTAATTTTTCTGTCTTTTAAACCAAAAATTTCTGACACCTATTTTGGTCTGGCAGTTCATCTGAAAAATTAATGAAAGCAGAATTTTAAACGTGTAGGTAAGAAAAATTGTATTCATATCTGACAGCCCTACAGAAAAAAGTAAGAGCTCTCTATTTCAGCAAAAAGACTCTGTTTCCCTCTTTTAGTGAACACTGAACATTGATAGTATGTTATGATAAATTAACTATAATGCCTTTGGAGGCCAAGTGTCTCAGAAAAAAGCAACAGTAACATCTTAGGCAAAATGGAAAGCATTAGATTCACACCTGTAACTCATTAATTTGGACCAAGGGTTAAATTTCACAGAAAGCAATTACTAGGATGGATTGAGTTCTTTTATACACAGTGGGTTTTCTTTCTTTCTTTCTTTCTCTTTCTTTTCTTTTCTTTTCTTTCTTTTTTTATTATTAAACTGTGTTGAGTATTTTCTCTGACCATAGCTGCCCTCTGAAAAATCCAGAACTAGTGGCCATAGATTACTTCAGTGTTTTTTCTTTTCAGACTGACTGAAAATGGTTAACTATTTATTACAACCTTAGACATTAGATTAGAAGGAAGGATGTCTCCTCTATTTCGTGTCTTTATTCTTGAAGAGTATAGCTCCTTGTCAGTGGATTAACAGTGTTGAGGAATGCACTAATTACTGCTCTAATACAAAACTTACATCCAAGCCAAAAGTGGACTGTGTGTGTGTGTGTGTGTGTGTGTGTGTGCATGTGTGTTCATGACTGTGTTTTGTTTCTGTAGTGTTCAGTTGTTACAGTTCATCTATTTATACAGTCTTTAGGGATAAGTGACTTAAGATAAAATCACACTTGGATGAGTCTGGGGTTTTAAAATTTATCTGTCTCTTCTCAAATGTCATTCTTTACAAATTCTAGTTAACATTATTTCAAAGGTCTAAGAAAAATTGGTTAACTTATTTTTTGCCTTGAGTCTGTTTTTATATTTTCACACATATATTAGTATTCCTTCTCTTTGCTTCTTCCTAATGAAGTAACATTTCTTTTAACTTACAAGGGTTTATGTAAAGGTAGCTCATATTGTTGATAAATTAACATAGTGATCAAGGAGAAATTAACCCCCTGTGATTAATCGGTAAAACTGTATTGACCTGCTTTCACTCAAAATTGTTGTTGCTATTGAACAGTTTAGCTATAATGAATTAATTGGCTTTCTATGAAATGATAGAGGCTGTTTTAAGTCCCGAAGGTCTGTGATATCTTTTCATTTTCTAAGAAGCCATTTGTCACTGTTGCTTAGTATACATGGCCTGATTCCCATTCCCTGGAAACAGAGCTGAAGGAGTTTGAGGATCACTTGGCTCCTTCTATTAATGAGGAAATCAAGGCCCAGAGGATTTATGAAACTCCCCCCGAGTCACATAGCCAGGTAAGGGGCATAAGCCAGAAGTAGAACCTACTTCTCCCAGTCTGTTTCTCTTTAATCTAGTTTCTCTACCAGGTATCTTGTAGGACTTCTGAGGGGGTAGGTCATGCCTTCCCTTGGTACCTCCTATGTAGTAGGATGGTGGAAGTCATGCAATTGCCAAGCCATCCAGGGACTTCAGAGATCTCCTACCTCTACCCCATTTATACTTCAGAAGAGATAACTGTCCAGAGAGTTGGGATGGCAAAGAAATCCATCCAGCCAATTTGTGATCTCAGTACATCCATTCTAACTTTAAAGAGTAGAGATTGAACCTGCTTTCAAAGACTGAGCTGAACTGTTTGCCCATCCAAGCTTAAGAGAGCACTTGTGACACTACATATAACAGCTGTTCCTTTCTGTCTGGCACCAACAGAAGTGTCCTAGTTCATTTACACATTTCCCTTTCTCTATAATACAGGTTAGCTGGCTTAGTTTTATGTACCTGCTGAAATAGGCAATGTATGTTGGGTGAACCATAGCTTATGGAGGAAAAAGTATTTGTGTTTTACTATTATACATTTAGCAGCCCTTTACTAGCATTATGATTAAAATATATGGCTCAGGGTTATTGCTGGGGAAATGCCAGCCAGTGAATTTGGCTAGAGACCAGGGACTCTTCTGGCTGCTGGGAGAGGAGTCATTACTGTGGAGGTTACATTGTACTCAATTTGTTTTTTAATACCCTTGGTACAGAATTTTGGACTTTTCTTCTTGAAATTGATATGTATCTGTTTATTGTAGGGTAGTATTTTCTATGTACTGTCTTGGGTTTGCTTGTTTCTTAGACCATAAGCAGGGGTTAAGATGTATAGGAATGTTTGCTACATTATAAACCTCATGACCTCTTCACAGGGCTGGTGTACATTCCTGTTGTAACATGTATGTAATATAACACACACACACACACACATATTCTTACAATAGGAAAAATGTAAACTGGTCTTGCCATGTTGTTATTTTCATACATCTCTGCTTAATTTTACATTTTCCAATGCGTTAGCATTATGGATTTTAAAATTCATGTACCAAATAGCACTTATGTAACTTTAAATATGTTGATTCAAAATCATTTAAAAATATAATAAGTTACAGAGCCTCATTCCGTGATTCAAGTTAGCATCCCTCTCTAAATGTGTTATCCCTTATTCATTAATTGAGGCCCTTTAATTTTGTATTTTGCTCTTGGCAATTGTGGCTTATTTGGTGCTTATTATGGCCACTTTAGACAAGTAAATAAAAATCAGAGGAAAAACCTCAGCAACAGCTGGAAAGGAACCAGTAGTGTCTATTTTGGTTTGGCGGAGCAATGCACTGCAGGGCTGCATGTGGAAAAATACCAGCCGGACCTGGTACACACTGTGAGAAAAGATTACATATCTCTAGGGACTTGGGCTTCCATTGACTAGGGGTTTTCTTTGTTCATGAAAAATGCCACCTGTGTAGCCGGGCAAGACTATAAAAAATAATGAAATCATTATCATAAGGGTCATAGTATATGTCTTCCTGGCTTAGTCGTGATAAGAAAACCTTAAACAGAAAAATACATAAAGCAATGTCAAACAATATGAAAAGACTCTTTGAGAGGCTTATTCTTGTTGTTATTTTTAATTTCCCTTCACTAGTCTTTAGTTCAAGTACATGATAATTCTAGGGAATTACTAGTCTTTATCAGACCACCCAAGAGAGAACAATGCTCTACCAATAAGTAAAGCTACTGACTTGTAATAACATGCTTCTGACTTCTAATAAGTCACACTTGTTTTGGTAAGCAAATGTCTTCTAAAATATCCGTGTGGTTTAGCATAGTGGGTTTATTTCTTTCCTCTTCCAAGGGAATATGGGCATATGGTTGTTTTTTTTTTTTTTTTAAAGACTATGAATACCTGATAATTTTAATAACATATTTGTAGTAACTACACTGCAGTTTAACCTTATTAAAAGTGAATTATCTATTTGTATACTATTCCTTCCACACTATTTTATTTCTAGGATGATGGGGGGTTGGGGGGAAGATGATTAAGGTTTGGAATTCTTATTGCAAGACTATTTAAAATTAGTCAGTTGTGTCTAATTACATTCTTTAATTATAATTTTGCTAACTGGTAATGTTCATGCTCTAATTAATTGTTCTTTTCTTCCAACTTATACTTAATTTGGAGAAATCAGGTTAAACCATAACATAAGAAACCCTTAAAATTCTCTATAGACAGGTATCTTGATCTCAGAAATTTAAATCATTTTAATACTTTCTGGAATAAGACCAGGAATGGAGGAAAGATATGAGAATTGTTTTGTTTTGTTTTGTTCTCCTGAATTTTATTTCTTCTTTCAGCAGGTGAACTATACTCTTAAAAGCAGGGATTAGAGCTTGTGTTCTACTGTTGGGTTTATCTCTTCACTGGCAATTAGACACAAACGAAGCCCAGTTCTGTTTATTTTTCCATTAAAAAAAAAAAAGTGATGATGATGGTTCAGAGAAGAGGGGGTGGGACTTGGGAAAATAGGGGATGGAGATTAAAGAGTACACTTATGATAAAAAATAGAATAAAGTGAAAAAAAAAAAAGGTTGATAAGTGGCCTGGATTTTTCAAATCTGTTTGCTAAGAGTATCTTAAAACCATGGTTCTCAGACTTTAGCATGATCAGAATCACTTGAAGGATTTATCAAAATCCATTTGTTGGCTCTTACCTCCAGAATTTCTGATGGGTCTGTGTGGGCCCCCATATTTGCATTTCTAAGGATTTCTCCAGGTGATGCTATTGTTATTAGTTCCTGGGACTGCATTTTGAAAACTAATGCCTTTAAGACAACCAGCCCCTGCCATAAAGGAACAGAAGGAAATCCACTGTATACTAAGAGAAGTTGTCTCTGGGTAATGGGAGTCTGAGTAATTTTGTACTTTTACTTTCTTGTATTCTCCACATTTTCTATAAGTTATGTATTCATATATGATCAGAAAAAAAAACTTTTTAGAAGAATGCATGTTGAACTAATAATTCATTAGTCTATATTCACCTTGCCCTTTTCAATGTCTTGTAGCAGTGTAGAGTTATTAAAAGTGAATAATGAATAAGTGAAGACAGACAGTAATGTCTGTCTCACCTACCAGAGGCAAATATTCTTTTTCTGTGTCTTCTGAGATGGCTTCCACTCAGCAGTCACCAAACAATTGCTTGGTTCTTATTATAGTTCAATTCCAATTGTGGTAGAACTTTTAGTACAAGGAATGCTGGCTCCCCAGGGATTAGCAAATCACTTAATTATACTTTAAAAATGTTTTCTATTTTTTCCCTCTCAATCCCCAACTCTACCTCCATGCCCAAGCTCCAGGTTACAACCCCCAAAAGTTTTGTGTTGACCCATACACCTTTGGAAAAAACAAAAACAAACAAAAAAAAAAAACGGTCGGGTGGACTGAGCACATTCTGCTCTCCCTTTTGGGACTGTATTCATTTTTGACAAATTTGCTTTACTCAGAGTTCTTAAAATAAATCAAATGGAATAATATAAAGCAAAATAAAAAATGCCGTCATAATTTCAGCTATTTCTTTTGGTGTTTCTCTTCCAATAACCTTCTCCTAGACACCTTTGCTTTGTATTTTTAATCTCAGATTTTTAAAAATAAGCTGAATATAACATCCTAAAAATACTTTTAAAAATCTTAGGTTCTTTTATTTATTACTCTTAGAGGCATGTGAGGGGAGGGGACTTGGTTAGAGAATAAAGGTTATAACCCGCCCTGTCTGTGGAGACAGTGATTTTAATTACATTTAATTCCCATTCATTCTGTGTGTTACTTGATCCACTCATTGGTTTAAAAGCATATTGATAAATACAGCAGTGGTTTAACCTCTTGCCCTTCTGCTCGTCTAGAATTGCATCCAGGCTTAAGTGAGTTTGCCACATTTAGATGTCATACTTTGTTACTTACGAGAAAGTATTGAGATCCCGGCTAGATAGTTGAGCCAATGTTTTTCTAGAGAAAAGTCTATATTCCATTATGAAAATAAATAAATAACATGTTGGCAGAAGGCTTTCAAGATGTTGGCTTATAGTCAAACTATAAGTAAAGCTTTAAACTGTCTCACATACATGTTAATCGCTGTTCTTCAAAAATATTAAAGTAATATTTTCCTGAAGGTATTTAACTTGCTTGCTAATTTAGTGTTTATCAAAACACATATTTTATTTGACACTGTGCTAGGCACAGTGTATATGTAAATTGCCCAGTTCAGGGGGGGACCACAGTTTTAAGTAAATGTTTCTAAAATACATTTTCTTCAGAAACTAGGATACAGCAGAAATATAAAATATTCACGTTTTACTAACAAATCCATGAATTCAAGCAATGAAAGCAGATAGGATTGGATTCTGACCCAGAAACAAAAAGGGACATTTGCTGAGGCAAATGACAAAGTTCAAATAGGATGGTAGGATAGTACCAATATCAATTTCCTGACTTGGAGGGTTGTAAAGTGGCTATGAGGGAGAGGGAGTGTCCTTGCTTTGGGGAAATATAGACTGGAACATTTAAGAGTGATAGAGCATCAGGCTGGGCACCTTGTAATAAATTATATAAATGTAATAAATTATGTAAAAAAACATACAATATGTATTTAGGTATTAATTGCTACAGTGTTTCCTTTTTTCTTTTTTGGTCACTTTTTTTTTTTTTTTAAGATTTTATTTATTTATTTGACAGAGAGAGATCACAAGTAGGCAGAGAGGCAGGCAGAGAGAGAGAAGGAAGCGGGCTCCCTGCCAAGCAAAGAGCCTGATGTGGGGCTCGATCCCATGACCCTGAGATCATGACCTGAGCCGAAGGCAGAGGCTTAACCCACTGAGCCACCCAGGTGCCCCTTGGTCACCTTTCTTTTAAAAAAGATTTTATTTATTCATTTGAGAGGGACAGAAAAAGCACAAGCAGGGGGAGAGGCAGAGGGAGAGGGAGAAGCAGACTCCCTGCTGAGCTGGGAGTGGTCATGGGGCTTGATCCCAGAACCTGGAGATCATGACCTGAACCAAAGGCAGCAGCTGCTTAACCATCTGAGCCACCCAGGCACCCCTCTGCAGTGTTTCTCATATTCTTTATATCATGGTATTTACTTTGATTCTGCATCATAACATTTAGTATAATAATTACATAATTTATAAAAACTCTTGATCATATAACATTTTGGGCGAACAATTAATTTTGGTTTAAAGAAAGGAAACACCAGAAGACTTGTTTTTTCTTTTACTACTTTGTGTTTTCTTACCATTAACAGGAAAGGTTTGATGGCTATCTATTTTTACCAATGGATCAACTTTTTATTTTCTGTAACTCTTTTGGGTTTCTAGTTCTCAAATATAGATTATAAGTTCAAGATTTAATTGAGACATTTTATTGCATATAGTATTATCCTTTTTTCCTCCCTTCTGCTGGCCAATACATTTTTACTTTCTAAATTCTTCTTGTCCATTACTAAGGGTGAGAACTAGATAATTATTGGTTTTACAAAAATCACAATACATAAAGAAGAGAACATTGTATTTTTTCACATGTGCATCAAATACCAGGGTTCTGGCTCAGAAATCAGGAAGAGCACAGAAAGATACAACTGGAGTCCTTCCTAGCTTCACTGTTACAGCCAAAATCCTGACATTCAGGCATATTTACAAGACCCATGTTTCAGAAAGCCCTTATGTGCTTTGAGTGGGCTGAAAAGAATGTGAAATAATTTTACATGACAACTTTTTCAGAAGGCTGGATGAGGAACATGGTATCATCCTTGAAAGAGAAAATCATCTTTGCTTGTATAATAACCATTGTGTTCTGTCCTTTGCGTTAGGCATATAACAACGTTGCAAGAATCACTTTGGACCTTTTTAGACTGTTGTCAACACATGCTGGTTGGCAGGCGAGATAGGTCTCACTACCGTAGAAATGTAATACCTGCAAGATGCATCATCCTGCCTTGGGAATGAGGCTAGTTCTTGACCCCTTTAGATTCCCTTCCAAACCAGTGTGCCTCTGCAAGAGCACCCTGATATTAGAAAAAATGATGACGCTAATGGTAATTACATCACCTCCACTTAATGAGCATCTACCATGTCTGAAATGCCTTACATTCTTGATCCAAGCTAATCTTGAAAGACATCCTTAAAGATAAGAATGTTATTTCCATTTTACAAATAAGGAAATAGGCTCAAAAGAGCTAACCAGCTTGCCCAGCTTCACGAGTAGTAGTGGTGAAGGAGAAATTTGCCCATCATTTATGAATCTGGAACTTGTGCCTTTTTCACAAAACCTGTCTGAAGTCAGAAGGATAACAAATGGATACTGGCATGGCTGAGAGAAGTTAGGATTTCAACTAGATGGCAGATTGTGCTGACTGCAGTAGAGTAGAGAAACACTGGGAAATCATCTGCTATAAGGACAAAGAATTTTGCTAGATATCTTAAATTTTTTTTAATCGAAGCGTAATTAATATACAGTGTTATATTGGTTTCAAATGTATGACATATTGATTCAACAATTCTTTACATTACTCAGTGCTCACCATGATAAGTATAGTCACCGTCTGTCACCATACAACGTTATTATAGCATTTTTGATTACATTCCCTACGCTGTACTTTTCATCTCTGTGACTTACTCATTTTGTAAGTGGAACTTTGTACTTCTTTACCTCCTTTATTTATTTCACTCCTCCCCTACCTACTTCCCCTCTGGCAATCCCCAGTTTGTTTTCTGTATTTAAGAGTCTGTTTTTTGGCCGGTTGTTCAGTTCATTTTGCTTGTTTTGTATTTTAGATTGCACATACAAGTGGAATTATATGGTATTTGTCTTTCTCTGACATATTTCAGTTAGCATAATATCCTGTTGTCGAAGATGGCAAGATCTCCTTCCTTTTTATGACTGAATAATATTCCATTGCAACTAGATATCTCAATTATGATATGAAACTCTGATGCCATTTTGTTAAAGGCAATTCTTCTTTATATTTCTATCCACAAGGCTGAGTAGTACCTGGCATATAGTAGGTGCCTGGGAGTCTTAATTGAATTAAAAAAAAAAAGAATAAACAAGGTAACTGAAGAGTTTACCACTCTTAGTGACCAGAATTAACTGGTTGAAGAGTTAGGAGGGAATTACCAATTAAGATGTCCAGAACAGTTTACTTACTTATTTTTAACTACAGTATGGATCAAGGGAGAGGGGAGGGTAGGTTTACAAAGAATAGAAATAATTTTAAAAAGAGTGCTCAGTCTTGACCTAATGAATTACACATTTAAGCATTACCTTGATAAAGAAATAGGCATATAAAACTAGTGATCATCCTCTTTCTTTTTCACTCTTTGCAATTGATTTTATTTTTTGCTTTCTTCTTAGTTGGAAATGCCTAGTCACCATAGATATTGTGCCTGCTGATTTTTTATTACTCAAGTCTCACTTTTTTTTCTTTAATTGTCAAGTGTTCTTACCTAATATCACTCATACTGAAATAATTTCCATGCTCCTAAATTAGTTTATTAAAAATTTTTTTCCCTCAAGCCATCTTCCCTAGTATAATTAACTTAATATATCCATCCTCTGAATTTTGTTTTCTCCTACAGCCACTGGGCCTGGTCATCAAATTCTCCAGTGCACTTTTATCTCTTCATTCAAAAACACTCCCATTTAATTCTCCCTGTGTTATTAGGTAGCACGTACTCCAGATGAATTTGGAAGTACCATTTTCTTCAACCCTCTGGTAATAAACTGGGTTTATTTTTCATTAGTTCCAATATTAATTTTCAACAGAAACTATCAAGATTGTCATTATATTATTTACTAAAAGAAGATACATCTTCCTAAATGTCCTTAAAAACAAAACCAAAACAGAATAGAACAAAAACCATGTAGATTCCTTTTCTACAGGGCCCACATTTTTAAATAGGCCGTGAACACAGTCCATGAGGTATGGTTTCCCATGTCTGCCAAGAGTTCAGCTTTCTGTTCTTCCCATTGAGAGTTAGGAGCCAAATGTACACCAGTAATGATTGATGAAGCAATGGTGTTCCAAACTGTATTCACTTTAATTTCTGGTTTCACAAAACTTACAACACAGTAAGTCCCCAAATTATAACTTGTTCCTGATATTTATGATGTATGTAAATTCTTTATTACCTAGCAAAGAAATACGGTAGCATAAAAGTGATCAGCATTTTCCCTAAACAGATCATATTTCTGAATTAATTTCTGAAAACATTCTTAGCAGGAAAGGTTACAAGGAGCTGGGAGCTTTCTGTGTCCCTTGACCTTTGATTCCTGTGCAGCGGAGTGAACTGTCTTCCCCTTCCCTCATTTATCTTCTGTGGTTCTGAGTCATTACAGAACATTTTCAAACATCTTCTGTTTCCATACTGTGTTTCGTTTGCAAATTTAAGGACATACAATATTTTCAAATAATTTTTTTTTAAAGAAAAAGACTCCGTACCTATGACACAGTTAAGTCTTAACTCTGTATGCTTTACATCTCTACCATTTGACTTTTGAGTCTTCTTTATGTTTTTGGTCCCTGAGATTTCATGAGATATTCTGGATACTAATTATTAGAGTGTTGTGCCGATGGCAGAGGGAGAAAGTGTTTTCTTAGTGGGCCCTTTAAAAATTGTGGCTGTGGAGGGAGGATTGCTCTTACTCCATCCTGACAGGGATGGTGGATTTAATAGGTTCCCTGGAGCTTTTCATCACATTATAACTCTTTCTGTGATGGTCAGTTTGGGTCCACATTATGTGACCTGACTTTCAACTCATCTGCACTGCCGTCAGACTGCTCAGGAATTGGGGGCTACTGGATAGCTCCATTGTTTTCCCAACTGGAAAACAGCAGTCCTGCATGAAAACTCCTGACATAGTCCAGAATTATGCTCTTTAGAGCCAAAGTGAGTCAGACGATACCTGGAAGCATCTTTGCATGCTTAAAGTAATGTGGCTGGAATGCCTTATCATAATGTAAATCTGTGTTGCTTTGCTCTACAATAACAGTGTCTATCTCTCGCCATCTCCCATTCCCAGAGGTTGAAACTGTTATCACGTCAACAGTGCTCCTTTCTCAGTTCACTTGCATTGCTCGTCAGCATTCCTGCAGAAAGGACAATGTCTCTTAAATGTTCTCTGCAGACCCAGTGCATGGTATTTAAATTAAGAAAGCTAAGACATGTCTGAAAGGAGCTGAGGTATTGCATCCAGCCTTGCCAATCCACTGATTAAAATTCTTGCCAAATGTTACATTATGCACAGCTTCCTTATTTTGGCTGTAAATTTCATTGCGTATTTTTTCAGGATGAGAAAGTTTGTACTTTTTATTTCATAAGCCCACATAATAAACACAGCTTTCTTCAAAACTGAGGTGTCGGATGTATGTCCTATGTTAAAATATAGGGCTTCCTTGTGGAGGAAAGCACATGTGACCTGTTTTAACTTCTCCCACAATCCTTTTAGATGGGGCAAAATGGTTCCAGTGGAGAAAAAGAAAATAGACATTTCATTGAGCTGCAGAGTTATCCAAGCCATGGCTTTCTCCTCCCTGACATCTCTTTTCTATGAATTTGAAGAGTGAACAAAACTTTCTCTTTTTTTTTTAAATTTATTTTTTAATTTTATTTATTTGACAGACTGAGATCACAAGTAGGCAGAGAGAGAGAGAGAAGCAGGCTCCCCACTGAGCAGAGAGCTTGATCCCAGGACCTTGAGATCATGACCTGAGTCCAAGGCAGAGGCTTAACCCACTGAGCCATCCAGGTGCCCCTGAACAAAACTTCCTTTATCAGCACAGAAGAACCCATCTACCCCCTCCTACAACCACCAGCCCTTGTCCAGCCATGCATTCTTTATTTTTAATGGGTGGACATGTGAATCAAAAGTTCTCATCAAATAGAACTTTCTCTAGCAGAAAACTTTGTGAAGACTTCTTCACATTCACTTGCCACTCTGGTGAGAAACCTCCAGTGTTTTGGAGAGAGAATGCATAGGTTTAGAAGGAGTTTGTCCAGAAGAGGCTATAAAACAAGACTTTGGACCCAGCTACTAGTCCTGCATTGGAAAAGGGAAACAAATGGAAAGTTTTGCTCCGTTTGCTTCCAGAAATGTATTTTCCTTTGGCAGCAGCCTTGTAGGAGGAGGGCACATTTGAGGGTCTGGAGGTGGGGAGCTTAACTGACATTAAAATAAGACAGACCTGGAATTTGGGGATTGAATGCTCACCTGCAGATCAGATTAGCACTAGAACCCTCCTTTAGGTTCCACTTGGCAAATTGCTACTTTAATTCCCAAAAGAAATAATTCTGAGTATCTTTCTTTTTTTTTTTTTTAAATGGAAACAAATTCTGGAAAAAAAATAATTTCAACCTATTTATTTAGAAATATTTTAAATGTGTACATGGGAATGAAATTTTAGTTCCAGAAATTACATGTGACACTATTCTGTTCTATATCATTTTAGGTTAAATATTGTATTGTAATGCTAAACTTTAACTTGATATGTGGTGCTTTTTTCTTTTTTTTTCCCCTTGAGAATTTTTACTAGTATATTCCCATTTGAGTTTAGAATTGTTAAGGCAAACTCTTCATCCATGCAGACCCATATATTGAATTTTTACTAGAAAGAAAAAAAGGGATTTCATCCAAATTGTAAACTATTATAGACCTTATTGATTGGATTTTTCCTATTTAAAAAAAAAAAAGAGCTAAGCCTTTTCTAAAACTTAGTCTTTGATAAGTGTTTAACTTTTTCTCTCATCCAAAAAAAATAAAAATAAAAAAGAAAGAATAATTTCATTGCTTGACAGAATGATCACAATTTTGCCCTTAAGTTTTTTCTTCACATAGGATTATCCCTCAGACCTCCTGCTGAAAATAAATAATGGGAGAAGAGAAAGTTGATATTTGGATTGGGGCAATAAATGCCATCTTCATGTGTGGACTTTGGGGAAAAGGGCTGCTTGTTATTTATCTCTTCTCCAGATCTACTGATATACTGAGGCATTAGTCCTAATTATACTCAAGCAGAGTGAGTGGCAAATAGTTTAATTTACCAAATCAAAGATTCTCTTTTGTATATGTCAAGATTTTACATTTTTGCAAAAACACGTATATGGACAGGTTTTTATCATTTCCCTTCAGACAGCAAATTGAAAGTTCAGAGAGATTTCCTTTCTTTTCTTTTCTTTCCTTTTTTTTTTTTTTTTTTCTGGTCCTAAACATTTTTAATCCTTTATCATCTCACCTGAAACCATTAGTGTTTCCTGAAGCAGATGGGAATATTAACTCCAAAATGACATATTTACTTCTTTGTAGGAAGAAAATGAGGAGAAAAGATTCTATAACATGATTGAAGTTTAAAAGCTGAATTCCTTGAGGAAAGATTACCTTTCTCCATAGGTCTCATTTTTTGATAAAACAAATGAGGTTGTCTTAGAAGCATCTGTTAACATTGACCTACATCATCCCTAGTGTTGAACCTGTGTCCCCAGCCACTGGGAAGTTTCCGATAAAAGAGGAAATATGTAAGTTGACTCATTTTTTATTTCTTGGAAAGGAAGAGGGCTCTGACATTGCATTTCTGTTTGACCTACTCTCTATTAAGAAGACCTACACAGAAATAAGGGCACAATCTATGCCTTTAACCCAGGCAAAATCACACTCTAGAAGCAGATCTATTAGACTGCCCAAGAACACAGATATTATTTCTTCCTTACTTAAAGTAAAAATTTTCATGAATGCTTAGACTCTATTAACATCAGGTTTGAAGATTATTTTGAGGAGTTATTCTTTCAAGAGATATAGTATTAAGACCTGCCCTTTCATATTTCCTTGAAAAGGGTCTCTGCTTGGGTTGGAGGAATGTGGTTGCCCTTGAATAAGAACTGAGATACTTTTTTCTTCCCAAGTAAACTTGCCAAATTGAAGAAGAAGAAGAAGGAGGGGGAGGGAGTGGAGGAGGAGGAAGAAGAAGTTGGGGAGGAGGAAGAAGAAGTGGGGGAGGAGGAGGAGGAGTGGGGTTTATGACAGAGCTCTTGAGGCACCAGCTAATATATCCTTTGCCTGAAAATCCCTGTCATCTCTGATGACAAATTTACCCTTCATTAGATTGTCTCTGTGGACTTCCAGAGAAATACGATCCTTATTCTCTTCTCTGGATTCTTTAGTAGCACCTACCCTGAGTAAATCCAACATTATTGCTGATGGAAATATTCCTTCTTGCTGAGAGCTGATGAAGTAGAAACCAACTTAAGGTCACATGGCTGTTGACTGCCACATTCTAGGTTCTTCTAGCTGCCAGTCCTTCTTTAGTAGTATGGTCAGCACTGCCCTGGCCCCCTCCATTGATCTGTTGGGAGTTTTGCCTCCTGTTCCCTTTCCAGTGTTTTGTCAGCACAGGATTTCTTAATAATTAATACTTTTGTAATAGTCAAAGAAACATTACTCCTCTGGGATTTCAAAGTACATGTCTCAGCTAAATTAAAATGTATACCTAAAACATTTAAAGATGGCATTAGGTTCTAAGTTACAGAAGTCCCATTCCCACCCCAGATAATGACTTACAGAAGACATATGCTCATTAACAAAAAATGTTTTATCTCACTGAATGAGAAGTAGTCCTAATTTGACATCTCCACAGATGCCATCAGAGATTCAGGCACCTATCAGCTCTTCTTTCTATCGTACCAGAGTGTAGTCTTCATGTTCATTCTCATTACATAGTTACTGAAGTCAGGCCACCAAGTTTAAGTCTCAAAGGTGGAGCAGTATGAAAGAGCACTAGTAGGAGCACAGTAAGAAAGCCTAATAGTAGTAGTGGTAGATAATAAGATAGATGATAGATAGATAGATAGATAGATAGATAACGTCTGCTGTATGAGTAAACCCTCTGTAATCAGGTTTCTTGGAAATGCACTTAATGTCATCTCTTTCATTCTAAAGTGGTCACTCATATCTTTTTCATTTTTGAAAGAGCTTCTGGTAAATACAGGTTCTTAGTTGGGCATATAGCCAACCCCAGCCAATATAGAGATTTTGTTAATAGGGAAAATGAGAATTGATAGTGGGTAGACAACCAGTGATTGATGTCATAATGACATTTTCTTTGGTCAAGGATTTTTTTTTTTCTTTTCTTTTTTTTTTTTTTTTTAAAAGAGAGAGCTTGGAAATGTGGAAGGAGATGTGTGGGATTAGGTCTTAAGTGATGTGTTTACCATGAAGTTACCATAGACTAAATATATCTTTATTATAACCTGAGTAGGATTTTAACCAACTTGACTTTCTCAGCCTCAAATCTAATGATGAGATAGAGCTCATAGATTTGTATTTTTCCCAAGAAAAATTTTGGTAGGTCTGTTTGTTTCTGAGGATAAATATTCTTTTATCCTCCCTTGAGAGTTCAAGTTTAACAAGAGAGACCAAAATAAATAAATAAATAAATAAATAAATAAATAAATAAAATAAAATAAAAATAAAAATAAATCATTGTTTCTTGGGTATCTGCACAATTAGATAGGTCTTAGATTCTAGTAGATAGGAGTATCTCCTAATTTTTAAAGATCAGTCCTTTAGTTTTTAGATTAGAGATGAAGAAAGCTGAGTGTGTGACCCTTAGCTGAAAATTGCTCCAGATTCCTGAGGTAAGAGGTGTGTCAATGTTTATTCTCTTGTGTTTGTCATCTGCTGGGATCACAGCCCAGGTCTCATAGTCAAATTGACCAGCAAGATCAGGAGGCCCATAACAGAAGTTAATTTTTAAATCAGCCTAAGGCTGTTTCACATAGCTTAATTCCTTGCATCTGTGAAGCTTCAAGATGTGGATCTCCTTGTCACTGTATTGCTTTTTCTAACAAATATTTCTTCTCTCCCCTAAAGGGAACACTGATGCTATTTAGTACCTGACACATAAATCTTCCACGTAGGCTGCAGGTGACCTCTAATGGAATCAACTTTTCACCTGATTACTTCAGCTATATTGTTTTTTCTTTCCTAAGAGTTTAGGACAGCTATTTAACCTTTTTCCTTTATATCATCACTTGAGAATGGATTATTACTTTATATTTTTTCTGGTGATGGTGACCTTTCTGTGTAACAGATCACCCCCGAAGTTTTGTGGCTTACAACACCTATTTATATAACTCATAATTTTATGGTTTCACCAACAAGCTGGACAGTTCTTCTCATGGACAGGTCTCACATATGCGTTTGTGGCCAGTTGCTAGGAAAGCTGAGTGCCAACTAGTCTAGGATGGCCTCAGTTGGGATAGCTTGTCTGTTCAGCAGGCTGGCCTGGGCTCATTTACAAGGTTGCTGAGCAGAAGTGTGAAAAGCCTCTTGAGTCTCAGGCCTAGAACTGGCACAGGGTTGCTTCTGTCTCATTCTATAGACCAAAGAAAGTTATAAGATCAGCCTAGATTCAGGGTGTAGGGAAACATATTCCATTTCTTGGAATGAAGAAATGATGGAAAGAGCTGTAGAGTCAGGTTTCCAAGAGTATGGATGCAAAGATGGGAATAATTGTTGCAATTTTCTGTGCAGCAATTGCACTGATAGAAGTATCTACCACAGTAACGTTCTTTGAGCACAGATACAGGGACTGCCCAAGATAAGCACTGTACAAATATTACCTTATTTAATTAGAATGAGAACCTTAGAGGTAGATACTAATAGTATACTCATTATGTAGATGTAGAAACTCTAAGTGATAGAGTATGGAAGTTTGATTCTAAAGCTCTGTTGATCACTTTGTCTGTTGACTTTAATTTTTTTTAATTGTATACATTTGTCAACAAAATTTTTTTCTCATGCACTTATAAATTGTGTGTGTTTACTTTTAAATTATATACAGGTGCTTATTGTCAATCTGTGTGTTAAATATTAGTAAATGAGCTTAATTCTTATCTTTTTAGATAAAAAATATAAATATCAAGAGAAGTTTAAATATATTCTTACATCTCCTGTATGGATGTCTTGTGATCTTACTTTGGAGGCCATACACCAAAGACCTCTTTATGCCTGAGGTATTTCATGACTACTCTGTATATCACTGAGTGAAACAGCATTTAATTAAAAACCACTTGCTACTGGAGTTCAGTTCTAGTTCCAGTTAATATTGCCTGCTCTAATAGCAAACAGATAAGGGCAGGGATTCTATCAATATTTGATTAAGACTCATGGGGGAATATAGCTCTAGTTAAATTTAAAGGGGATCTTCTGATTTGGTAGAGTCATGACTTGTGACTTGGTGCACCCGGTGAATTCTCAGATCACTTGCCACAGGCCCAACTACTCACCACTCTTTGGAGGTTTGTCAAAGAAAACAAGGTAGTGTAGAGGAGTGATTCTCAAAGTTCTCTGTTGGTAGTGGGCTTCCATGCTATCTGTTGAGATTATTAAATGCATATTTTGGGGCCTCACTGCTAGGGAGACTGATTTTCTAGATTTGAGGTTGGGTCTAGAAATCCACTTTTTTTTTTTTTCCCCCCAAGCTTCCCAGGTGATATTGGCCAGACTTCAAGAGCAATGAAACTTAAATTCATATCTGCCACTTAACAGGTGGATGGCATTAGACATTTACTCTTGCATTGGTTGAATTTCTTCAGCTATATAAAATGGGAAATGTAATAAAGCCCAGGACCATCTTGCAAGATTGTTTTCAGAGGGAAATATGTGGTCATTTTGTCAAAGGACTTTATAAAAAGTAATATATTAACATGTGATCTATTCCTCTAATTTTTTGGTCTGTTAAAAGATATACTCTCGGGGTGCCTGGGTGGCTCAGTGGGTTAAAGCCTCTGCCTTCAGCTCAGGTCATGATCCCAGAGTCCTGGGATCGGGCCCCCACATCGGGCTCTCTTCTCAGTGGGGAGCCTGCTTCCTCCTCTCTCTCTGCCTACTTGTGATCCCTCTGTCAAATAAATAAAAAGAATCTTAAAAAAAAAAGATATATTCTCCATAACTAAGATATTCTCTATATTGCTGATTACTTTTTATTTCAGTGAAAACATGGTTCTGAGCTTGTCTGTCTTCTTCACTTGCCTCCCAAGTAAAGGGACCATGTTTATACTTCTTTGCATGAATGGCAGTAAAAGAGAGTAAGGATTAAGAATATAAAGTTCGAGCAAACCCGGATTCTGAGCCTAGCTTCTTTGTGATCTCGCACTAACTCCTAAACATCTTCTTTGTTAAGTAGTCATTCTAATAGAGCTTATCTGTCAAGAAGTCTATGATGATTAAATGTAATAACATAACCAACATTTACTACATGCTTGCTACATACCAAGAATTATTCAAGATGGTTGTTATGTAATAACTCATTTGCTCACAAAAACCTTATGATTTTGAAGAGAGGTCCTATAAGGGCCCCTGTTTTGCAGATGAAAAAAATCAAAGTATGAGGAGCAAAAATGGTGGCACTGGGACACAAATCTCTGCCTTTTGACTCTAGAACTATCCTCCTTCCCGCTTTGCAGCACTGTCTCTTAAACAGGGAAAGCTTGCAAGTCACTTAACATATCAGAAGGCGCATGGTAAATCCTCAAAAGATGTGACATATTATTACCGTCATTTGATTTCTTCACAGCTTCTTGCGGAATGCTTTGTGTGAGGTATTTGTTTAATAAATTTATGTTGATTTGATTTGGAAAGAACTCTTGTATTCTCTTGGGCTTCTTCTAAAAGATACATTCAATGAGAGAGTCTCTTATTTTTCGGGCTAATGTGATTCATACGGCTGCTTTTAGATTAAGTTACTGTCTTTTATTTACAAAGGAAGATTAAATGAATATGTACAGATCTAAGAACTTCAAAATCTCCCTTGTTAAAAACTGTTTAAAAATTTATCTTTGTAAGACAAAGAGGAGAACTCATAGGGCCAATTTATAAAATAACTGGATTTTGCTATATAATGTGTTTAATATTTTCCAAAACATATTTAGAAATCTTCCCTGGTTCTTTTTTTTTTTTTTTTTTTTTTTTCAGCTCTTACAGTTAAAGGCAGGAATTACTGGTCCACTGTATCTGAAGGATTCCTGTTCAGTGCTTTGTGGCTTGCTTTTTCTTCCTTATTTTCAGGATCAACTTGTTCATCTGTATGTAAAATGGGGAACTTTACCTGAGGAAGGCCAAAAAGGCAGGGTGGAATGTATGGGGTAAAATAAATCTTAGGTCAGAAAAACTGATGTGGTTTCATGTCCCAACTCTTTTGTCTTTATTTTAGCTATTTAAATTAGTGGGTTAAGACAATCCTGTAAAAACATACTCAAACTCTACACCCCCAAGGTACTACTGGACAAAAGTAAAAAAAAATAATCCCCCCTCAAGCACAACAGAAACACATCTATCTACCCCATCCGGAGACAGTCAGATTCTCTAGGCTATGGTGGAAGGAAACTTACCCAAGATGGCATAATTAATAGGCTGAAGTCTTCTGGATTTAGATGTTGTTAGATAACTGGAGGAAATATGCCAGGAGTCAAAGGCCCTTGCCTTAGTTAACCATCTGCCTGCAAGCATTTTGGCCCTGGTGTCAGGATAGTAAAGGCAGGTTTTTCAGTACAGCAGAAAATCTGGTTTTTGGAAGATGTTGCAGCCAGACTCCTCTTAGCCCTAATGAAGAGCAGCTCTATGAGTGACCTCAGTGTTCACTCCATTCCTAGCTGATCATACCACAGACAGTTTTTTCGGCAGCCCTCAGCCTTTATCCTCTATTAGTCTGGCTTCAGTCACAAAGTGAGAGGAACAACTATTTGAATGAATAGGACAGGCTGGCTTTGGTGTTCACGGAGTCCTTAGTGTCTAGCATGAGTAAAAACTCCAAGGCATACCAAAGGAAATGAACTTGGTTAAGATAATATGTTCATTCTAGTGGTAAAATCTAAAAGTTTTTTTGCATATAAGTTTAAAAAAACAGTAATCAAGCTGAATGAAAATTATCATTGGAGTATTTACAGTTGAAGTAAAAGTATCAGCCAAGGCAAACTACTATAACAAACACCCCCAAATCTGAGAGGTTTTGCATAATAAACTTTTGCCTATCTCTGGATTGACAGTTCAATATGGGAAGTGGGGGTGAGGTGGAGCTCTGTTTCCACACAGTCATTTAGGGATTCAGGCATTTTCTGTTTAGTGGCTGTACCATCTCATGGGGAATTAGAGTCTTCATGCAGGAATGCATGCAGACAACAGAAGATGATGTGGAAGGCCGGGTGCCCGACTTTTAGGGATTAGACACAGAAGTAGTTACATCATTTTTACTGATACTCCTTTGAATAGAACTCAAACTCATGACCTCACATAACCTCACTACAAGGGAGGCTGGGAGTTGCTTTCTAGCTTTATAACCAGAAAGAAAAATAAGTGGACTTCAGTAAGTATATTTAGTTACGGAGCTTAGTCGTCATTTGTTTTTGTTTTTGTTTTTGTTTTTTTTCCCCTCTGTGAATATTTCTTTTATAGGGTAAAGAGGCATCAGTAGTCTTATTGCTCTCTGGAAAATTGTGCTCAACTTTCATTTCTCATTTAGACTTTGGTCTTGGGTTTTTTGTTTGGTTGCTTTCTGTTTTTGTTTTTTGGTTGTAATCGGATTTAGACATTTTGGGTCAGGCTGAATACCTTCTATGACAGTGTAAATACTGACTGGTGGTCCGCTATCCCCTCCCACCTGGGGGCTGAGGGTGGGAGAAATAGAAAAAGTGCTGCTGTGTTATATCTCACATCTTGCCACTACCCAGCCTGATGCCTTTTTAGGCTGACCCCAAGAGAAGGTAAAGGAGCAGATTTCTGGTAGGCTGCATCAGAGCCAAGGGAAATGGGTAAATTTTCAGATTCAGTGAATTGTTAACACTTTTAATATGGAAGCTCGCCACTAGATTTGTGACCACATTGTGATTCTGTATTTAACTTTGCTTTTCCATTTCTGGTTCTTTGGATTTAACTAGCCTGATTACTTCTTTAGTATTATTAAAAAAAAAAAAAAAACAAAACTATACTGGTTTTCATCCCAAATTTACTTGCATTTAATTCAATTACAAAAGTCAGTTCTTACAAAAAGTCAGTTGTTAAGATAACTAGGGATATAGGGGCTCCTGGGTGGCTCAGTTGGTTCAGCTCAGGTCGTAATCCCTGGGGCCTGGGATGGAGCCCCATGTTGGGCTCCCTGCTCACCAGGGAGCCTGCTTCTCCCTCTCTCTCTGCTCCTCCCCCTGCTTATGTTCTCTCTTTTTCTCTCTCTCTCTCTCTCAAATAAATAAATGAAGTCTTAAAAAAAAAAAAAAAGATAACTAGGGATATAAAAAGAGTAAGCCACCTCCTATACCCTGAATGACTAAAGCAGTAGAGACTTTTTAGCATATAACCAGTCTGCTGTGTTTATATAATGGCTATAAAACAATTTATAAGTATGAAAATAAGGGTACATGCCAGAATGTGGGAACATAAAAAGACATTATTGTGGACTGTAAATGTTGTGAATGGCTTTTTAGAGGGGGTAACATTGCAACTAGAAGTTGAACAATGAGCAAGACCTTGCTAGGCAGGAAACAGGGGAGGGGTAGCTGGATATTCTAACACTTTGCAAAGGAAGTCGGGTTGTATTTAGGGAATGGCAAGGATTTAGATGTGTCAGATTACACGATGCCAAGGGAGTGAGAGTGGGATGATGTGAGGTTGGGAGGTTAAGTTGGAACCACATTTGTGAAGTGTCTAAAAGACCATGATTTATAGTTAAGGGTTTTATAATGTAAAATATGGGAAATAACAAACATTACCTTAGTATGGAAGTGATGAAATAAGATTTTCATTTTAGAAAAAATAAGTCGAGCAAAAGAATTGACAATAAGTTAGAGAATTTTAAGATCTCATACTGAGTTTATACGTGTAGAGATATTATTTATTTTTTGTCTTTCAAAGACAAAACAGCCCACTCTCAAGTACAGATTGATACAATAGATAATACCATTTCCTTTTTTCTCCATGTACTTTTTCCAAAGGCCACATATAGCTCTAAAATAATATGATATCATGTTTTAGCCAATAGAAAATGCAGTGTATACTTCCAGCTTCTGATAATGACAGACTAGCTTATATCAGAGTAGACTTCCTACCAATAGTAATTTAAAATTCTTGACAAAAATATAAAAGCAATGATAGAAACTGTTTATAGGCACTAGAGAGCAGCTAAAAGCAAGCTGAAACCAAAAAGGATTCTACCTTGGAAAGAAGAAAACCACACTGGGTGAGATCCACATTTTAAATGGCTTTGACCCTATGGTCCCTCTATGCCCCACATGGGAAGTGGCTGATAGGGCTCAAAGGAAAAAACAGTAGATTTACTGGCTTTAGGAGTCATAGGACTGAATTCAAGATTGTCAGAATGACTAGGAGTTGAGATTAAGATTCCTGAAGGGAGAGAGTCACAGGGGAGGGAGCTCCGAAATCTGTAAATGAATACCTGTAATCTTTGGCAGAGCCTTAAACTGTACATGTACAGATAAAGAGTCCAAGGAGCCCAGGAAGAAAACGAGAGCTAGAAGGATGAAAGAACTGAGCAGAACATTCAGTTTCTCACTTCAGGGATATAAAGTTTAGAGTTTAATTCCCCCGAGTTAGAAGGAATTGACAAACACTTGGGTTTTCCATTGAAACTTAGGAAGGTTCATTCTTTGGGAGTGAAGACCATCTCCTAGGAGTAAGGGATAAAACTGGAATAAACCTGCCTTAACAAAGCACCTTCGTGTTACCTGGCAGTAATCTGCTTGCCAGAGCAAACTTCAATGCTGTTTGGAGGAAGAAAATATAATTTAAAATCTTTACAACATATTCACAGTGTTTATATGCCATCAGTAATTGCTGGACATGCAAAGGAACAAGAAAATGTGACCCGGAGTCATGGGAAAAATCAGTCAATACAAACAAACTCATAGATGACATAGACACTGGAGTTGTCAGACAGGATGTTAAAATCACTATGCAGAATCTGCGAAGGCATTTACATGAAAAGGTGGGTGAGGAGATGGGAAAAATCAGGGAAGAAAACTGTAAGAAAAACAACCAAGGGAAAGTATCAAGATCTAAAAAATAAATCTCTGAAATTAAAAAGAAAAATTGGATGGAACTAATAGAAGATTTAACACAACTCAGTAATAAAAAGACAATAAAAATTAGCAAAAGACATGAGCAGACACTTCCAAAAAGAATATATATGAATGACCAAGAAGCACTTGGCAAGATATTTAACATCACTAATCATCAGGGAAATGCAAATTGAAATCACAATGAGATACCCCTTTATATCCATTAGAATTTG
This sequence comes from Lontra canadensis, assembly GCF_010015895.1. Taxonomy (NCBI): domain Eukaryota; kingdom Metazoa; phylum Chordata; class Mammalia; order Carnivora; family Mustelidae; genus Lontra; species Lontra canadensis. The sequence continues at coordinate 16,794,848 of NW_022631010.1, forward strand.
CCAAAATTAAAAAGGCTGACAACACCAAAGTATTGTCAAAACTTGAACTCTGGTGGCACCTGGGTGGCTGAGTGGCTTAAGCCTCTGCCTTGGGCTCAGGTCATGATCTCAGGGTCCTGGGATCAAGCTGCACAACGGATCTCTGCTCAGCAGGTAGCCTGCTCCCCTCTCTCTCTGCCTGCTGCTCTGCCTACTTGTGATCTCTGTCTGTCAAATAAATAAGTAAATCTTAAAAAAAAAAATCTTGAACTCTCAGACTTTGTTGGGTCTACATGTATACTGGTATAATCATTTAGGAAAACTGCATATTAGTTCATTATAAAGTAGAATATATACTGACCCAGCAATTTTATTAATAGTTATTTGTCCAATGGGAATAAAAATATATAGTTACAAAAGGACTTGTAAAGTATGCAGATTTATTCACAATAGCTAAAAACTGTAAATATGCTACTGCCTATTTATAGATGAATGGACAAGGAAATTATGGTGCTTTCAACCATGGAATAGTACTTGGGGATCAAGAGGAATGAAGTACTACTGCATGCAATAGTACAGATGAAGCTCAAAAATAAGCTGAGTAAAAGAAGCAAACCTCCACCTTCCATCTCTTATGAAGTTTGATATTATATAATGGGCAAAACTTAGTGAGGATGGTCGAAATCAGAAAAGGCGTTCTCTCTGTGGGGTGAGAAGGGAAATTGGATAGAAAGGGCACAAGAGAACTTTTTAGGTTATTGGAAACATTTTGCGTCTTTATTGGTATCGTAGTTACATGAGTATACACGAATATATACCTTTATATACTCATCAAAACTGCACATTTGAAATCTGTGCCTGATGGTATGACCGTTACAACTCATAAGTAGAACTGATGGGAACTGAAAGGCCATGTAATATGGTGCTTCAACATGCGACATGCAGGGATTGAGGTAAGATGACCTAGATTCCGGTCCTGAAGGCGGTGAATTACAGTGGGTCACGGTATGGTTGCTCTATCAGACAAACCTAAGGTTTTGAATCACATTGCCAATATTTTGTGAACATTGGTAGGTTACTAACATCTTCTAAGCTTCTCTAAAATGAAAATGATAAAATTAGAGTCGGCTGGTAGAGTTGTCCTGAGTATGGTGGCTGACATATAGATGCATTCAATAAATATAAGCTGAAGTCTTTATTATTAAATAGCTTTTCAGCCACCTTTTCAGTGCTCTAATGCAGTCATGAATGCTGATATAACATGAAGATTTTGAGAATTAGATATCTACAAGCTGCATTATACTGCAATCTAAATAATGCAGACAATATTTGACAGCATATGATTAAATACACTAGCAAATCCTATTTTAATCATCCATTTCAAACTAAGTAACTAATTCTCTTTGCCAAGAAAAAAAAATGTTCAATTTAAAATACTTCTCTCATAAATAAAATAAAATAAAATAAAATAAAATAAAATAAAACGAAATACTTCTCTTGAAACTCTTATAAAAAAAAATTCAAACATAAATTAGGACCTGATATTTTTCCTAAAAGTCTCACCCTCTGTTTCCCATCTCATGATCACTTTTTATATTTTAGTATATTTTTGGGGTGCATATATGTGTGTGTATGTATGTGTATGTATCTGTGTATAATTGTGTGTGTATAACTTTGTAAGCAAAATTGTGACTATATGATTTATATACTCTTCTAAACCTGACATTTCCCTTCAAAATCTTTCCATGTTTAGGACTAGGTGCATATAGAGTTAGCCCATTCTTTTTAGCAGCTGCATAATAGTATTGCACAGATGGATTTTGATTTATCTAATTTCCCCTCTGAGAAGTTCCAAGTTTCCCCTATTATAAACAACTCTGACATTTTAAAGTTACAGCTTTTGCACTTGTGTTAATTATTCCATAGAATAATTTTTTAAGTAGAATTGCTATATGAAAAAGTTTGAACAAAATTTATTAAGGTTTTTTTGGAAGAGAAAAATTGTAGGTGTGAGTATAGGTATGACTGAACAGTGAAAGAATGAGGATCGGAACGTTGAAGATTCTCTGGGTCAATTACATGGTGGTGTGGACAGTGGAGAGAGGGGGACATCTTCTGACCTCTAATATCCTGCTTTATTTTCACATCCCAGCTGACTCTTACTCTCCCCCTTTTTGTCTCTTTACCCTTAATTTAGCAATCTTGCATTTCCTTTCAGTCCAAGGGGCCCATTCAACAACAACTAAGAACCCAAGTTTTCCATTTCCTAATGTAAGTGCATATGATCTTTGAGCCTTCCATCCGTGCACTCATACCCACCCCGTCCAGTCATATGCAGTTTTAATTTCCAACAGCATCAGATTTGTGCTTTCAAAAGGCGAGTCTGACTGTGTAGGCCAGATGTGAAGGGGAAGAATGAGAGGCCAGAGGACTGAAGGGACTTTAGACTGGTGAAAGGCAGGAAGCTGTTCATGTAGAGGAGTGAGGGCAGGAACAGCTGAAGTTCTTGGCTTAGTCCCTGTCAGATAAGTGAGGGTGGTTTTATGGGAATTTACTAAGACACAAGCTATGTTTGTATCCTGCTGTTGGGGGAGGGGGAGCTCTGAGGTGTGGCTCTTTTTTTAATGACTTTAATTCTACTCTCAGTTTTAGAGTGAGTACGGGTGTTTTAGAGTGCTATTCTCACTTTCTTCTTGACCTTTTCCTACTATAACCTGTGCTATGTTAGAGGCAATACTTACCATCTTGGGAGACAGAACTGTTAGCATTTCTTTTGCACCGTGTGTTCAGTGACCTCAAGTTAATAGTTTGAAATTGGACATAGTGGGGATATTTACACAATTGAGAGTGGAAAAGGCAACAAATCAGGGATTCCCCCATCCCAAGACATGCTATTGTTTAATGTTTACCAGCACACTACATGACTTCTGTAACCCTTCTACCTCTGCTCAATACACACACACACACACACAAGCGCGCGCAACAACAGTGTTTAAAGGATTGGACATCATGGGTTTTCTTCCTTGAGACGACGGTGATTTTCAAGACAAACAAATTGAGTTCTTTTTCTCGTCTTGTTTCTGGTTTTACATTTACTTCCAAAAGGACAAAAATGAGCTAACTTTTTCTCTCTCTCTTAGTGGATGGCTGCATTCACAGAGCAGCTGGACCCTGTTTACTGGCTGAATGTCGTAACCTGAACGGCTGTGAAACTGGACATGCAAAAATCACATGTGGCTATGACCTGCCTGCAAAATGTGAGTACAATTCTTGTGAACACTGTTTCCACATCCACTGAGCACGCTTATATGGTTTTATCCCTCAAGTGTGTAACTGGAAAAGGAAGTGGTAGTGGCGATATTTAATTAAACATGCTTATATTTGGATTTTGTACTTGGTAATAGAGTGTGTGTTCCAGATAGTTCTTCAAATATATTTGTGAGTGTAGGTGATTTTTGTTCAGGTCTTCGACAGAGTGTTTCTGAAACAGAGAAATAAAAATATGAGCAAAATATACATTATAGTATTTAAGTGCTGTGGAGTGACAGCTTTTGGAAATGATGCCAATTTCTCATTCCTTGTTCAGGTTTCTTGATTGTGGATGTGTTTAGAGCAAAGGAGATCAAAGTGATGTATTGTGTTTTCAGCTGCCATGTAAAGGCTGATTGGCAATTACAGCCAAGGCATCTGTCACACTTTGCTTTCAGGAAAAGCCAATGGAATGTGGTTGTCAGTGTGGGAATGTATTTGCTCTTTGAATGTGGAATGGTCAAAATTTCCATTATATTTGAATAGAGAGAAGTATTGCATTTGATTGACCTTGTTACCTAGTCGTTTAGCCAGCTGAGTGGGGGTAGTATGGAATAAAAATACTGAGAGAGAAGCTGGTTAAAGGCATGGATTTTTTAATCACATAATCTTCAGGGCTTGGCAGGTGGAGGTAAAGGGTTTCATTGCGCCGTTAAGGTGTTCATTGATCTGGAAATTGGGACACCAATTAGTTGTTTATTCCATTCTTCTGCTTCTTATGATACTGCCTGGGCCTGTGAATACATTTTATGTAAGAGTGAAGTGTGTTTTTGTTTTTCCTTTTTTTTTTTTTATTTTGCAGTGGAGAAAATGTGAATAAAAAATAATAACACAATCTGTAAGATGCTTGTTGGGCTCTGTATAGACAGGTTATGTAAGAATGAATTTCCTATGGGTATGTGTTAGTGGAAAGATAGTGTGTTATATTTTAAAGATTACTTTAGAGAATGTTTAAGTCTGAGGTTTTATAGTAAATGTCATATATTAAAATGATATTTTTTCTTTATAAACATTATAATACTGCATTCTATATTTCTCACAGTGGGTTCTAGTGAATGTATATCAACTTATCTACTATTTAATTTCTCCTTCAGTGACTTCTCACTTTTCTTTCTTCCTTAGTGTTTTTACCTTGTGTGAAAGAGTCAAATCATGTGCCAAAAGGCCCCTCACTGCCACTTGAAATGTGTATTTATGTCAAATAAAGTCCTTTGTGTGCAGTGGTGTTTCAAACAGTTCTCCCTTTGAGTCAGAAAACCTGAGTATTAAAGGTGATTTCCCTTTCCAGGATTATATGTCTCTATGTTTACAAATATTGGTCATTTTTTTCTTTTTAACACCGTACTACCTTTGTGATATAGCTAACTGATACCACCCTGAGAACAAGCAGATTATTGATTACTTTCAGACTTGTGTCTGTCCTTAAATTAAACTAAGAAATAAGGCCTGGTTTCCTACTGCTTTACTACTTTCTTTCTTATGTATTAAAGCACAAATAAATTCTTTAACTCTGAGATTTTCGAAGACAGATAACCTCAGTATTACCAAATATGACCAAATGAAATGATGGCTTTAGTGTGTGGGTTGATGCCACAATGATTCTGTCTAATGTTCTTGCTCCCATATGACATCCCTCCAAGTTGTCCAGCTTAGTTCAGGGTTATTGAGGGAGGTATGTAGATCATGACACCAAGACCTGTGCTTGAGTTGTTTCATGTTTAAGTCATATCTCTGAGCTAAGATGTGGCTTTATGGGTGCCCCCGCAGGCCAACTGAGTCTTTGTGGTACAGGGACTGTAGTTAATGAAAGTCCGTCCACAGGACTTGGTACGGAATCTGTGTGAACTGAGTAATGAGAGCCCTATACACATTCAGGTCACCGTGCACAGCCCACAGGCCACATTGAATTAGAAAACCATCCAGTGGGGCGCCTGGGTGGCTCAGTGGGTTAAAGCCTCTGCCTTCAGCTCGGGTCATGGTCCCGGGGTCCTGGGATTGAGCCCCGCATCAGGCTCTCTGCTTGGTAGGGAGCCTGCTTCCTCCTCTCTCTCTGCCTGCCTCTCTGCCTACTTGTGATCTTTGTCTGTCAAATAAATAAATAAAATCTTTAAAAAAAAAAAAAAGAAAAAAAAAAAAAGAAAATCATCCAGCACCATGGAAAGGACTGGACTCGGGATGGCAGTGCCACCTCCTGAAAGTCACACACGTGGACTACTTGTGAATAAGTCTTGGTATTTCTCTATATTTTTAAAAGATTAGTGATCTATATTAGAAACAAAGAAAACCAAGGAAAGCAATCAAGTAATATGGAAATGAATAATAATAGCTTACATCTGTATGACACTTTATAGTTCCACAGTACTTTCACAAGCCTTTATATTTTAAATTATATTTTATAAACATTGTGTGTGTGTGTTGATTTTCCCTTTTCCTATCTCTGAAAGATGTTTGTCTTTCTCATCAATTTGGTTCATCCATTTCAGAGTCATTAACAATCCACAGATGTGCTTTTGTAGAGAAAGAATGAAAGGGAGCTCATTACATACTGTTTGGGTCATTTTCTCCCTCTATATTTAATAATTCCATGACAGTTTGACAGCAGAAACTAGTTCCTATCTGTCCTCTGTGACAGCGGGTTTATCATTATGGGGTACTAAAGCCAGTCATCCAGCCACCAATGATACTATCTTCATGCATCAGCAATTTGTTTGGAAAATGCTCTTGTCTAGGTTACAGACAAACTTGGTAATTTTGGACTGGTCTTTGCTTCTTCTATGCTGCCAAATTACTCTGTTCGTAAATGCTTGTATTTGAATTAATCATGTTTGTAGTCTATATTCTGTGACTCATCATAACTGGGGGAAGATAAGCCTCAGATTTAGTTTATTCTTCATCATTTGGGTATTTGATTTCTTTTGACGTAGAATATCCAATCGTTCTTTTCAAAAGCAATTGTAAGAGTGGACAGAATATTGGCAAATATTTCATTAAGGAGATTGCTAAGAAGTGACTTAAGAGGTAGACTAAGGACTGATTATACAGTTGGACCTTTTGGGACCTTCTCTTTTACAATATTAAACTCATAATAAAATTTAGATTTCTATAGCATTTTAGAAGCTTATCAACATGTGGGACCTTTCTATTCATGCTGTCATCATTCTGTCAGAGGGCCAACTTCATGTGGTAGAAGTTTATCCCAGGAGTCACAGTTTTACCGTCAATATCTAGTATAGTATTTCCTGGATACGTGCTGAATTAATGTGGATGAACGAGTGATCAAATGAATAGTTTCAGAACTTTTCACCAGGAAAATAGCTTTGCAAATGTTTCTTCTACTAATTCTTTCCCTCCTGCAATGCATCTTTCCCAGTGCTGGGAGGTTAATGTTTCTAAGTCCAGAGTCCTCATAATTGTCTATAAGACTCTAAGTGATGTGGCCCTCCTTACATCTCGGACATCATCTCCCTCTGTCCTCTTCCTTGCTCACATAGGTTGCTTTGCTGATCTGCAATGTATTTGCATTAGAGTTCCTTCTGCCTGGAATTCTATTCTGTTACATACCTACCTGGCTTGCTCCCTCACCTACTTCAAACCCTTGCTCAAATATAACCTCCAGTATTGCCCTAACCAACCTGTTTATAATTGTTTTTCTGCTTTATTTATAACTGATTATCTGTAGTATTTAACCTTCAAATATGTGGTACCATTTATTTACTGATTTTGTTTTTTGTCTGTTTCCCCCTATGAAAATGAAGGCAGAGATTTTTTTTTTTTCCTGCACCTTTTTCATTTATTGCTGTGTCCATACAGGTTAGAGAAATGTTTGACACATAATAGGGACTCAAAATCTGTTGAGTGAATGGGTAAAAACCTAACTCTACTCCTCTCAAGATCCTTGGATGGGTCTTTCTTTAAACACAGACTTGTTAGCCTGATTACCTTTGGCCTTCCATGATTTACTGCCATATCCTGAACTAACAAGCTTTTACATGATCTGAATTGCTCACGCTGGTTTGTCTGTACCCAGGGTCTGTATTTGAGGCCATCTGGAAAGCTCTTTGCCCCTTTCGTGTCTTTTTGGACTCAACTCAAATATCACTTCTGTCATGAAACAAATCTTCCTTATCAACTTAGCTAAAAGCACTTTCTTTTTCCTTCAAACTCATAAATACAGCTTGTTAACATGCTGAGGACACTTTTCACTACTTTTTATTGTTATACATACAAGCTTTCCACCTTTCTATCAGTTCCTTGTATATAATGGGTACTAGAGAAACATCTGCTAAATGAAATTACTTGTTCAAGGTGGAAGATTGGTTGATAATTGGTAATGGGCAAATGTAAAAGACAATTTATATTAATATCCCTGAGAAATGATAAAATTAGTGTTAATTATCCCTTTTTTTTTTAAAGCATATTTTAACATACATCTAATTCCAAAATCTCTTGTTTAAGGAATTTACTTTTAGTGGTGCTTCTCCTCAGAGTGGAACAAATAGAAATAAAGAAACCATATGAACTTTATTTAATGATTTTTGGGATAGCTTGGATGTCTCTTCTATTTCTTGAGAATGCTCCATTTTTAGGCATTAAGGCTGAATAATCATGAATGATAAGTGGAAAAATATTAAAATCTGTATATAAAATGGTGGGATTTGTTTCTTTTATTCTTTCCATATAATCTTTGGAAGATAGCAAAGAGTAATATTAGCATCCAACTCACAGGTTTTTGTTAATCATTTGAAAGGAGACTATAGGACAAGAGACCATAGTACAGCATGTTTGAACATCATAAAATGATATGAATCAGAATCCTCATTCTATTCCTAGGTGCAATAATAATCAGATGATAGTAGCTTAAAAGGTAGAGTTGATAATAATTAATATTTCTCCTGTGCCCTTCCTCGAGAAATCATACTACTTTAAACATTAGCTCATCAGTCCTTTTTGAAATTTCTATGAGGAAGTGCTATGACAAGTCATGGTATTTTCTTTCAACACAAGGAATATTCAGATACAGAGGGGTTAAATTTGTCACTCCCAGTAACAAACTATGTCCATGTTAGGAGCATGGCAGGTAACTCAGTGTCACCTGGTTAGGGCGAGAGTCTATGGCAGCTGTTGGCCAAGGTCTGCTGCCTGTTTTTTATAAATAAAGTTTTATTAGAATACAGCATCTGTTTGCATATTGTCTATAACTGCTTTCATGGGACAGAGTCAAGTAGCTGCAACAGGAAATGTAGGACTGGAAAGCCTGGAACATTTATTATCAGGCCCTTACAGAAAGATTTTGCCAATTCCTAGTCTTCGGCAATCTCCCCCCACGTTTTTTTTTTATAAAGGAGGAAGCTGAGATTCAGAGAGGTTAAATATTTATTGAATTTTATTGAACATATGTGATTTAGATCCCTACTGACAAAAGTGGGACTAAAATACCTGCCGTCCATTTCTTGTGACAACTCTTGCTTCCATTGCCCCAATAGAACGTCACCTTGGGAGGATGATCTGAAGCTTTTAAAATCTTTCAAATTATAAGGCCACCTTGAAAAAAAATACCTTGAAAAAAAAAAGGTCATTTTTCTCAGTAGGGTCAGAACTGGAAAGTGAGTAAGTCAAGTCTCTGAAGGGAGAGTTAATTCAAACCACTAAAGTCTGAGGCAATAAATCCTTATTCCTTGCTTCCTCCCTCCAGTGGTGGTAGCTAATATGCTGAAAGGGAGCCTGTAGTCCTGAGTAAATTCAGTTTCTAGAGTAGGTAACTCATAAGATGGTTCTGAGTTAGTTCTCTGCGATGTGTGACCTGATTTCAGCCATCATGGGCTCCACCAGCAGGTGTCTGATTGTGAAGGCAGTGGAGTGGGCATGCTGTCAAGAATATGACTCTGTCAGGCTTTGATGGAGATCTGAGGGCCCTCATGAGCCCCTTCCATAATTAAATGACTTACATTACACAAAGAGAAAAATGGCTTTTGAAGAACATAAAACCATCTTCCTTCCTGAAGAGAGACATGGGGTTGTTCCTCCTAAAACCAACTTTGATTGGCTCATTTTCCTTAAGTGCTTTTGGCATTTAATTACTATTTGAATCTATTTCTTCATAATTACCACCCCTTTCATTTATATTAAGCAGTTTTATACATTTTATCTCTTAGTGATCCTTATGATGAATGTGGAAGTGAAAAGGGTGGAAAGATTGTAAAACCCAGAGTAGTGGTTCTCAAAATGCAGTCCCCAGAGCACCTGGGGATTTGTCAGAGATGCAAATCCCTTTGCCCCACCCAAGATCTCCTGAATCAAACTTTGTGGTTTAACAAACTCTCTGTGCAAGCTCAAGCTTGAGCAATCCCTGACCTAGACAGTGGAAAGACCCTGACCAGAACCCTTGCCTTTTGATTCCCTTACCCTAGTCCTGTTTTGCTATACAACATAGACATCCTTTTGGGTTGCAAATTAGGGCTTTCTTTGACAAGAACTTGGACATGCTCTTTTCCTTTGTGGCTTGTTCACCATGAATATCTGCTTCCTTGTTTATTGCCTGCCTTCTCAAAAAGAGTAACAGTTTAAGGAGAAAGAAGTCCTATCAGTCTCATTCACCCCCAGTATCCTTAGTATCTGACGTAGTATCAAAAACCAAGCTCATGGCTTTTGATACATATTTACTGGAGGAATTAATGAAGGCATCCTCTTTGTGATAGTCATAGGGGCCACTGCAGGAAACCAACCAGGAAGACATTCAAGATAGGACTACATGATTCCAGAAATCTGCAGAGCTAGTACTGCTACCACCCCAGAATCTCCATTTACCTGTCACCGGTCATGCTGCTTGCTCAAAGACTCTAGCAGGGCAAGAAAGCACAGGAGAAGCAAAGTTTGCTTAACTTGTCCACATGGCACCCAGATAACCTACACTTAGATTACTTTCTTTCATTTTCTCTCCCCACCCCCGCCTTTTTTTCCCCCATTGTGATAACATAGATTCCATCTCCAAGTGGCTTTGGGATGAAATAACTAAAGACTCTAATAGTAAATGCTGTCTTCTAAAAATAACGATATCTTGCAAACAGCTAGTGTTTACATTGTTGTATTACTAGCTGAGCGTAGAATAAGTGCTTGTGCTTGGCTTGAGTTATTTGAGATCTTAGCAGGCCTTCAGAGGACACTATCTATACCTTCTTTTGCCTATGTGATCAATAGGAAATAGCAGTGTAAATCAATTCTGGGTAATAATGTAAATGGGCTCTCGAAGGCAATTCTTGCTGTGAAATAAGTAGTTAGCTGTGACACCGGCATTAACCGCAGTGGGGGTAATCAGCCTTTGGATGTGTTTAATCAGAGTTATCAGCTAAGATTAAAAAGAGAGCCACTGTTGTGCAGGGATAATCATTTTCAGGATTTAAAGATGAATATTTGAAGGTGTTCTCATAAATTAAAGCCATCAGAATTGCTTTGAGTAATTTGAGGTCAGGCACAAGCAAACAGGAAAGGTTAATCTCAGAGCCGTAGTAGTTAATGCACAGGAATTGCAGAATACATTTATTGAAATAAATAGTGAATGCTGAGTTAAATGAAGATTTCCCCCCATTGCTAAGATGTTTCTTGAGCTGTTACTAACCTATATGATTTGATTAAAAAGTGGGCAACACCTAGCAGTTTGAAAATTTATTGATTATACTTGCAATTAATTATTAAACCCAAATACTAAATATTAGACTACATTATGGCTTGATTAGAGGTAGTTCCAATTGAAAACATTGAAGAAACCAGTTCTTCCCTATAGAATTAAAGATGGATCTTGGGTCAAGAACGAGAACGCTAAACATTAAGGTAGAAAGTCTGAAGAGAGGTCTTAATTCCAGGATATTCTAATTGTTTGGTAAAGTCCCTCAACCTCTGAGCCTAAGTTTCTTCATCTGTTATCATCTGGGGACAGTCGTATCTACCTTGGGTGAATTTGTAAAGATGCAGAACCACTTTTTATCAGGGTAAGATATAATATAGGTGTATGGTTCCATTATTACTTGTAAAATGCTTAGCATACCTCATTTACTTATTTAGTCAATGTTTTCTGAGTACCTACTTGGAGTTAGAGTGCTCTTCTGGAATGTAGAAAACTATAGTGAAAAACCTAAGGTTTGAGTACTCTTAAGATCTTAGGTTCCTGGCACAGAGAGGCAGTTATTAAACACATTCACGTAAGAGCAGAGTACCTCAGATCATGGCAAGGGATATGAGGAAAATAAAGAGTGGCAACAGAGTGGAGAGTAGAGGGAAAGGGCTACTTCTCCTATGGTGGCAGGGGAACACCACCCCTCAGAGAGTAATGGAGCTGAGAGTCATAAGCTATCTAGGAGAAATTTATTGCTGGCAAAGTGAAAGTAATTTACTGTAGGGTTAAAAAAATTTGCCTTGCCTGATATCTAAAACAAGCTAGTCTCTGACTTCTTCAACTGTTCTTCCTTTGTATGGATATTATATTTCAGTTCTGACATATGTATAATCTTAATTGTCTACTTTTTGGAGCTAATAGAGATAATGCTGCTGCTGAAGTTGACAGAGATTTTAATGATTATCTTATCTGATCTCCTAATTTTACAGTTAAGGAAACTGAGTCCCAGAAAGATTATTTAATTTTTATTTTTTATTTACCATGTGATAAAGGACAGAGCCAAGACTAGAGTCTGGGTTTCCTGACTCACAGTATAATAGGAATTCAGATAGATAGATAGGAATTAAGAAAAAATAATCCCATACCATCCTCAAGACTCAGACAGACATTTGCTCCAGCTTCCTCCTGGTATCTTGTTCTCAGATGAAAGGGAAGAGCTTCAAAAGTCATTTTGAGAAAGAACTTTATTGGTTTTAAAAATACATCCACGAGTTCTTTGGTATTCCTCCCCTGGAGCGGTAGAGTTTAATTCCCCTCCCCTTGTATGTGGCCTGAACTAAATGACTCCTTTCTAGTGAATAGAATATAACAGAATAATGGGAATTACTGAGATTAGGTTACAAAAAGACTATGGCTTCCATCTTTAACTCTCTCTCTCTCTCTCAAATCACTCTGTTTCCTAGGGCTGCCATAACAAAATAACATAAATTTGATGGCTTCAAATAGCACTTTATTCTCTCATAATTCTGGAAGCCAGAGGTCTGGAGTCAGGGTGTTGGCAGGACTCTACTCCTTCTGGGGACTCTCAGGGGAAATCCATCCTTGCCTTTTCCAGCTTCTGGTGGCTCCAGGTATTTCTTGGATTATAGCAATATAACTCTAATCTAATGACCATTTTCACATGGCCATCTTCCCTATTCTCTGTCTTTTTTTCTTCTCCTATGAGGACACTTGTCATTAGGCCTTCCCTATTCTAGAATGATCTCAAGGTCTTAAGATCCTTAACTTAATTACATCCTCAAAGATCCTCTTTCCAAATAGGTGCACATTCAGATTCTGGGGCTTAGGTCATGGAGATAGCATTCTGGAGTCACCATTCAATCGACTACATACTCTCTCTGGTGAAGTCAGCTTGCTTGTTACAAAGCTGCTCTGAGGAGAAGAAAACCTGCTACCATGTTGTGAGAGAACTCAGACAGCTCTGAAGAGACTCCTAAGGCAAGAACTGAGGTCTTCCTCTAACAGTGTGAGTCAGCTTGGAAGGGGATCCTCTGAGATCTGCCAACAGTCACTAAAGTGTGCTTGGGAGACAGATACCTTCCAGACCCAGTCGAGCTTTCTGATATTCTGATACTCGAACTTGAATGCAACAGCTTGGAAGACATGGAGCCAAAAGCACCCAGTGAAGCCACTCTCAAGTTCCGGTCCTGAAAACCTGTGTGATAACAAATATTTATGATTTTAAGTTTGGAATATTTGTTACATAGCAATAGGTAAGTAATACAGCAGCTATGTCCATGAAGTTCATTTAACAAGATAAGGAGCCCATTCCCAGAATGGTTAGTGTCTATTTTGCTAGCACATGACCTGCCAGGCTGAGGGACAGGTAAGGTCACATGCAAGGTGAAAGCAAAAAGAATTTGGGGTAATGTGAAAATCGGTGATTTTAAAATAAAAAAATGCAACCATACTCCTTACCATACCTCTCTCAGGCAGTGTGTGTATATGCATATATGTATATATGTATAATCAGTTTTTCAGAAAACTGTTATGAATAGAAACTTTCCATTTTTACAAGAAATATTTGTATTTTAAATTTAGGATATGTTAAATATATATATATATATATATATAGAGAGAGAGAGAGAGAGAGAGAGAGAGAGAGATTAGAGGCAAGGAGAACCCAAATTTAGCTCAGTAAAGAAGGATTGGGAGAAAACAATACAAACCCAAACATACAACTGTGTATTGATATTTACCTAATATTCCTTAAGAGTCTTTAGTCTTCGCACTTGTTACTCACATGCTCTTTATTGTTAGGAATTGCCATTTTCGTTTTGAGGGGAAAAATTAATTCAGCCTTTATACTGTGTGGAAGCTGTAAGCTGAGTGAAGCAGAAGTAGCTTCCTATTTACATTTGTGGCAGTGCCCTTCTAAATCTGTTTGCTCTACCAGGTGGTGTGTTTCCCATTAGCTCGTTCATTTGTTAGAACCACCTAGAGTTTGCTCCATTTCTAATCACACGCTATTTGTGAAATCCCTATAATTTCCTACGGCCTTCTGAAGCTTTCCTTTTCCTACCTGTGACATTTTGAGGAAAGATTTATTCCTCCTCTATATTTATTCTGCTTAGTGAATATCACCAGAGGCAACCTTAACTGTATTTTTTGCAAATTTTCTTTCAAATTGTGTCTGGATTGTATTTAGAGTACAGTTACCCATTTGAAAGTCTGCAGAGTGCAAGGGGCTATCGTAGAAATTCCTTCCATTTGCAGACACTCAGGTGTTGCTTTTTTATATCATGGCGCGTGATGCCAAACTTGTCTTTCCTTACACAGCCAGATGATTGTGCTCCTGTTGTAACGTCACTCCTGTACCTCAGTGTGTCAGATGCATACTTATATGCATGTTTTCTCACGTACTCTATTAGGAGTATATTCTCATTATGCTGAGCACAGCTTTTCTTCTGCATTACAATGTTTTATGATTATGGAATTCAGGGACCTTCCCCCCCACCCCGGCCCCAGTCTATGGAGCCCTCTGGAAAATATCCTTGGAGAGTTTGGGTTAGTGGATGGCTTGATGGAACTCGGATGGAGAGTCTGACAGGATCTCCCAGGAGGAAATATGACTGCTGTGCTGGGCAGGCTGAGAGGACTGAGCCCTCCTTCTCCACATATCCATAACATATCTTACCTATTGTTTTAAAATTAAGAAAAGCCATTTTGGTTTAACATCCTCTTAATAACACTCAGTGCCCAAATAGTTGAGTGGATGCCAGGAATGAGAGATTGAGAAACCCCACATCAAAGTGTGTCCATCAAAAATGACCAGGGCTTTGTTTGTAGAATATTATACCGTTGTGAGATCGATTCATATAATTATCCACATAGAGGGAAGTGAAGTTTAGAGAACCACATATCATAAAAGAGTTAATATTTCAAACATTTCCTTACATTTTCTGTTGTCTCTAAAGCAGTGTTTCTCCATGTACCAAATTAACTGGTTGTCATGGCACCAAACCTGTTACTTTTAAACACAATATCACACTCCAGGCAACATTCTATTGTTTATGCCTATTGTGAGATTAACCATCACATGGCATTTTTTTTTCCATCTTGTTTTCATTTTTCTCTTACCCTCCATTCAGAAATGATGGGATCAATATTTCAAAGCCTGTATGTGAGATGTTTCTATTTATTATTCACTATGTTATAGCAGCAGCTTTTTATTTGTCACTGTCCTTGAAGACATTACATTTGGCAACGATGGAACTTTTGGTAAGAGTCTCACAATTACAAGAAAGCTGGAAAGATACCTGGAAATCACTCTTTGGGCAACTGAGCCAGTTCCTCTCATTAAGGAGTAGGCATGACTTTTCATCCAGTGAAGATTGTGTACTTTGCAGTTAACAGTCTGGCACATAGTAGGTGGTGATAAGTGTTTCATTCATTCACAAAACACTGAGTCGTTCCTAAGATATGCGCCAGGTGCTTTGCTTATCTTTTAGAAAAGATGGATGTACAAAACAGGTAGGCACCTCACCCTCATGGAACTGAGTTGAGCTGAGCTAAAATGATTCAAGTGACTTGCTCAAGATCACATAGATATTTAAGATATAAAACCTTGCCAAGAATCCAAATTGTCAGATCCTGTCTATGGTCCTTTCTTCTTTTCCATGAAGATTTTATTTGGGAGATCTAATAATGAGAAGACCTGATGGTGATGACTTTCTTGCCTCATGTTTTCTTGGGGTTTTCTGAGGCAGTGACCTGAAAACAGTGGATTCTGATACATTTGTACCTGGGATGGGGAAGAGGGGCATTGTCCAGTATAGTTAATGTTTAATAAATAAATAAATGTTTGTTCTAGTATTACTCCTATACTTGGGTATGTCATATGCTCAAAGTCTCTCCGAGGCTAGTGTAGAAAATTATTCTGGAAATCATTATTTTAACCTGGCATCAGAGCACAGGACTTTCTTGACTGGGATCTCGTATAGCAGTTGCCTGACATTTTCAATGATACATATTTTTTTCTTCCCCCTCAGGTTTTTATTTAAATTCCAGTTAACATACAGTGCAATACTAGTTGCAGGTATAGAATTTAGTGATTCATACAACACCCGGTGTTCATCACAAATTGTGCCTTCCTCACTCCCCATCAGTGATACATTTTCTAATCATGTAAAGCACATCCATGTGGTCTCTTTGAGTTTTTTGTTATACACTATTTAAGGATAAGACAGACAGTTATTTGTAAACATTCATTTCAATAATTATTCATGATCTGATATCCATATGTTTTAGGAAGAAAACTTTTGCATCTCTGGGTCCTAAACCAGAATATCAAACATGTATTGTTATACAATATGGAAACCAGTTAAACATAGATGAATTCATTACTTATGGTTTTATTCTGTTTGTCTTCCTTAGCTGCTCCTTATAAAAATAAGATTGACACATATCTATCAGCACCTGTACTGAGTTATATTTCCCAGACATAAAACACATGGGTGGAGTTCTGGTGGAATCCTTGTCCTATTGTCCAGTGTTATGGCCTTTCTACTATTTTTTTTCCTTTTGCTCTGGTTTGTTATCGTTGTTTACTTTGTTTTGTTTTGTTTTGTTTTTTTAGTGCTTTGTAATGCCTCTCAAATTTTTGTTAAGCTATTTGATTGATTGACCTGTGGCATAATGCATTTGGAAGATAGAATTTGGAACTTCCTGCGTCAGAATCACTTGACTAGAAATATTTAAGTGGGTCTCTTTCGTGTCTGGAACTTTCTCTCCATTGATGATCATATCCCATAAAATGGTTGAGAACATTGACTTTGAAGTCCCAACATACTGGGCTCAAATTCAGGCTCTGGATGTGGTCAAATTATGAGACCTCTTTGTACCTTTGTGTTGCCAAGTAGGAGGAGTAAGACTAGCTCCACCCTCATAGAAATGTTAATGATTATGAGTTAATGTCAGCGCAGCATTCAGAGCACTGCCTGCCTCTGAGTAAATGCTGTATAAGGTTAGCTGCTTTTTTAGTAAGGTCATTCCAACCACCTTACCTAAAATGTCATTCTATCACTGTGTTCCCTTGCCTGCTTCAGCTGACATCTGAGATTGTTTTATGTATTTATTGATCTATTGGTTAAGTGCTTGTCTCCTCCTCTAGAATGTAATCTTCATGACAACAGGGACTTTGTTCACTGGTGTATTTTCAGATCCTAGAAAGGTATTCAAAACAACTTATGAATGAGTAGATATATATGCACAGGAAACTTTAATTATGTAAAATTATTAGCAGAGTGACTGGCAGAACAAGTCTAAGAGTACATTTAGTTTCATGCTCTGTTCATTGGCTTTTCTAGTAAATAAATCAGCTAATAGTTATGAATAAGCCAGAAAAATAGCACCAATGTATGAGAAGGCCAAGACCATATTTGACACTCGATATATCTACCAAGAATGTTTAAGGTATGCTGAACATCTTTTTCCGATTTTTTCCAAACTCTGTAGTTTAAGTAGTAGTGTCAGGATGAAATAAAGCAGAGGAAAAGGTCTGAAGAACTTTAATGGCCTGGGAACCATGTCCTTTCTGGCTTGCCGAACCAAAACCCAATGGGTGGATAGTCAGGTCCTTTCCCGTTGACTGAGAGGCTGTATTCAAAGATGATTTCTAAGCTCCAGTTATTGTTAAAGCTCATTAAAATAAAATGATAATTTTATGGGTTTGAAATATGTTAGGACCGATTTTCTGATTGGGACCACTAGCCCCAGTGCTTACAGCTTACATGGTCAGTGTGTTAAAAGGGGAAATATTGATGTGCATTTCCTCTGTGTTCAAACTATTCAGACTTTATGGGAAATAATAAAGCTTTACAGCTTGTTCTTCACAAATAGGATGCTAGGGACTTGCAGCAATAGGAGAAATCTATTTATTATTTTGTGTCAGAGTGATTGGGGCCATCTTCTGCTTATGGACCCCCAGAGCTAATTGTTGCTTGGGGTAGAGAAGAAAATAGCATGATAGTGCTTAGAGAGTATTAATTTGCTATAAATAGAATTTCCTTTTATTATAAGGAAGGTAATTATCTGACCACTAGGCAGTGTAGTGCATTTTCAGTCTTAACCCTAATATTGCCAGATGGAGTGAAGTCATAATCCATCCCAACAGACCTTTAGGACTTCTGACATAAAAGGCTTAAAAATATAGTTACAGTTTCCTGCTGAGGCATCATCCCTGCTTCTAGCATTTGTAGCTGCTTCTGTGGTCCTGAAACCATGACATCAGGTAGGAAAGAAAGAGAGAAAGAAAGAAAGAAAGAGAGAGAGAGAGAAAGAGAGAAAGTTAAAGTGATGTGTGGGAAGGAAAACAAAATCGTACTAGCATCCTATGTGCCTTGGCAAGAATTACATAGTTATAGACATTCTCCTCTACCTCCTTTTCCCCAAATCCTCCTGAAAAATGGAAGAATATCTAGTGCAGCCCCTCCTTCAGCCCCACTCATATTGAATGTAAGCATGTATTTATTTGTGAAGGCATTTAAGCCAGCCCTTCATGCCTTTCTATCTTCCTATTTTAGAGAGCCAAGGTTTCAATTGCCCATTCCAATTAGCTACTAAAACTGTTACTCTGGGGAAGGTATTTCTCTTCTCACTGTTGGATATTATAGCCTGTGAAGGGTGATCCTTGGTCTGAAGAAATGTGACTCAGTGGTCTGAATTGGTACACTATCTACTGGTTCCAGCTCTTTTATAGTACTCAGTGTTTGCATCTACTACTAGGTAAGCAAAACCCAGTCTTGAGTTAGTGTCTACTTCTGTCAAGACCCCTTTGTAACCCCCGAGGGCTTCCTGCATCAGTCTCACTTACCAGCTATGTTCAGGGGCTTCCCCCCCCAGGGAATCTGCCATATAGCCTGCGGTCTCATCTCTTCTGTTGGCAGACGGAACAATTCTTATCGGCATTTTGCGCCTGAGAGAGTGAAGCAGTATGTCTAAATTCAGCCCAGCTCTGCATTGCTGTAGATACCCCTATATTCACTCATTCCATGGAGCCAAGTGAACACCAGAAGCAAGTATACAGGCATATCTGCTTGTCGATTCCAATCACCCTCTAAACCTGGAAGGTGGTTCTTCTGACAGGCATTGATGCATCCTTCAGATTTCTATGGTGATGTCCTCAGGACAGTGCCCCATATGGGCATTTCTTTAATAGGCCAGGTTTCCATTGCCTTACTGCCTGACCATATGGCCAGGCTATTGAGCACTAGTTGGTAAAAAAAAACAAAGGCCTTAAAAAAAAAATCATAAAGCAGCACCAAACTGATTTGGTTTTACCTTCTTCTAACAGAGCGGTTGCCGTCCAAACAGAATATTGTCCATTCACCTTGAAACTGCTGTCCGCACATTAAGTGGCTCTTTGTTGGTTGGTTAAGAGCTGTTTATAGGGCACTGTCCAAGTGATGATAGAATTTGGCCGCTCCTCATGCAGCTCTGAAGTTAATCCTAGGGGAAAGGAAACTCCCTGCTCATGAATATCTTCCCCTTGCATTCTCCCTGTAGCATGTTCCTGTATAAACAGTTTCCATTTTATTAGGGAACTCTTCTGGGCACTGCCCTCCCCATTAGAGTATTTCTCTAACATTATCCAACACATTATGTGTATTTCAGGCTTCAAGATTATTTTATGCCCTTCAGTCATAGAGGTAATTTCAATTACTGTCTAATAGCAAGCTAGTAATTTTCCCTCAAAAGGAAATTCTTGAGTCCAGAGTCCCATAGCTATCTCCGGAAGGGATTCACTACCAGCTTTTGCCATAACCTCTGGTCCATACTCCACATTGGGATATTTTATAATAAGGAGAATTTGTTCTTATCAGCACTCTAGTTCTAATCTACACCATGTGGGCCTGGCAATCTTATCTGTTCCCATTTAGCAGTTTTGATTAATACTGCTGGAGGCACAGATTTATATACCTTCTCTTTTATAATACTAGGTTGGAGAAAGCATTCCCTAGACAGATACTGTGTCCATCCCCATAATACATTAAGATAGCAGACATGCAGCCACTTTATATGAAGTCTGTTCAAACATGTCAATTCTCCTCTAAACAGCTTAATTCCATCAACCCTTACAGTTCCATTAGGATTTCATTAACAGGTTTTTGTTTTACAGTATGAGAGGTGGAAAATGTTCCTCAGTGAGACATTGTAGCCATTCCTGTAAACCATTCAGGTTAAGATACAACCTCTTCACATAAAGCATGTTTAAATATTCCAACTTTCATAATCCTATCCTTAAATTTTTATATTCTCTAAATCTAAATGTAGTCTACTTCCAGGCTTCACCAGTGGGTTTTGGTGCCATAGTTCTTGTGGCTTTCCTATCTAGGGATCCCAGTAACTTCTCTTCACCTCTGACCATTTTAACCACTCATATATATAAGGCCTTGGGTCCCCAGTAAAGAATTGAGATAGGGGATTTTACCTTTTTGGTCAATCTTTATCTTGACTAATCTGCTTGAATAGTGCACCATGCCATTCGAGGTCTGATTTTTTTATTGTCATCTTTGCCTTCTGGCTTTTAAAATTCCTCAAAATTAGAATATACAGACTCATTTGGGGCCTTTTAATGTTGGAGGACCTGCAGGGAGCCCCTTTGGTCCACCCAGTCTTCAATAGTACTTTATTAAGACCTTTGTTTCAACCTTATCAATGTCCATGTTATTCATCCCTTTTCTTTTTTTTTTTTCTTTTTTTAAGATTTTATTTATTTATTTGACAGAGATCACATGTAGACAGAAAGGCAGGCACAGGGTGGGGTGTGGGGGATGTGGGTGGGCGGAACAGGCTCCCTGCTGAGGAGAGAGCCTGATGCAGGGCTAGATCCCAGGACCCTGAGATCATGACCTGAGCCGAAAGCAGAGGCTTAACCCACTGAGCCACCCAGGAACCCTTCATCCCTTTTCTTAATAACCATCTAAAGAGGGACACCTGGGTGTCTCAGTTGCTTAAGTGTCTGCCTTTGGCTCAGGTCATGCTCCCAGGGTCCTGGGATAGAGTCCTGAATGGGGCGCGGGGTGGCGGCGGGGTGGGGGGAGGTAGTCCATGCTCTGCAGGGAGCCTTCTTCCCCCTCTGCTTGCTGTTCCCCCTGCTTGTGCGCTCGCTCTCTCTCTCTCTCTCTGACAAATACATAAATAAATCCTTAAAAAAAAAAATAGACATCTAAAGATTTCTACCGTGCCAGGATTCCACTCTTGATTGTCCCCTTTCTTTTTCCTTTATTTTACCACTATCAACATTTACTATATTTACCCCATTTCTTAACCATTTAAAAAATGTTCCCCATGCCAGGAAAAGTCCCTTGACTCTTCCCTCTGCCTCTCTGCATTCTCTTGTTGATTAATCTAGTATTTTTATTAGCATCTGTAAGGCCCAGGAGGAAAAGCTGAGACAGCAAATTTGATAAGGCTTCTCAGACTGTTGCCTGCTATTGTAGCAGTAAGTGGATGCCCATGCAGAAAAGCCCCCTTTAACTTCAGAATTTACCATGACTGGGATAATGGGCATATTCAGTGGGTGGATGTCCCAATTGTCATAAAACTAGTCCCACATGGCTTGTATATGACACGTGTAAACTCTTTCATCAGGAATGTTCCACGTGACGTGGGGGAGTTGGACAGTCCCCTTTCTCAGACTCAACAGATCTTATGGTAGATTTCATCCAATATATCAGGCTGGCTGTTACCTTGGGTATAACTTGTTGTGTAGCTGGATCATATAGAGCCACCTGTGACTATTCTACATTGAGCTGTGAGTCCTGAACCAATCTAAACATGTTCTTGTACACTCCAACATTCAAAACAGAAGACCATGCCCCTAAATTATTCACTTTCACTGTCTATTTTAGTAAAGATTCTTCAGGAAGCTGATGACATAGATCCACAAAATAAGACAACTCCTTCACAGAATACATGCTGGTTTCAGTAGTTGCTTGGTTTTGTCCTCTTCCCCACCCGCAACAATGACCACCTTCTCAGTAACCACAGGTACTTTTTGTTGTCCTGGTATAATTTTTCCTTTTGTAGGCATCTGTGAAGCTAGCAGCCTTCTCACCACTGACCAGCTAAAAGTTGAGGTTCCATGACCATTTCTTCAGGTTTGAAAATTTGCTAGAAGAGTTCCCAGAACTCAGGGACACACTTTACCTACTATTACTGGTTTATAGTAAAGGATACAATTCAGAAACAGTCAAATGGAAGAAATGCAGAAGGGAAGATATGGGGTACATGGAGCTTCCCAGTACCCAGTGTGGTCAACCTGGAAATATTCTAAAGTCTGTTGTTTAGAGCTTCATTATGTAGGCATGGTTGGCTAAATCGCAGGCCATTGGTGATTGACTGGATCTCCAACCCTCTGGCCTCCTTATAGTTCAGAGGGTGGGGCTGAACGTTTTAAGCCCCTAATCACATGGTACTCTGGTGACCAGTCCTCCCATCCTGAAGCTATTTAAACATCACCTCATTAGTTATAAACTCAGGTATGGTTAAAAGGGCTTGTTATGAACAACAGATGTTTCTATCACCCGCATTACTAGGAAATTCCAGGGGTTTTAGAAGCTCGGTGTCAGGAAATATATATATATATGATAGTTATCAGTCTCACAACTTAACTATATTTATGCAGAAATATGCTTAAGTACAGATGCTTATAATATGTATCCTCATATCTACATGAAAATTAATTTCTTTCTCCCAGAAGGACCCAGTTTTACCACAGAACTTTAAATCTGGAAATTAGGGTTAACTTGTTCTTGCATTAAAAGCATATTATGGGTATTTTTTGAGAGATGAGATTTAACCATGACTTTTGTGTGTGGAATATATACTCATACACTATAGTTTGAGGAAAAGTTATTTTTAGCACCTTATATTTATGTATAGATCCTAGGTGCTATTTTTAAGCAAAATGCCATATAATATTCAATTACAAGATATTATATTCTTGGTTTTATAGAACTGTTTCAAAAATTTAAATAATAGAAACTTTAGATCTTAAGTATCTAGTGTAAGGCAAAACAAAAGTTCCATTTGTAAAGTTAAATATCACTCAACTATTCAGTTATTCTTGGATGTAGATGGGTAAGCTTGTTCTTTTACAGTTAGACCATATGGTGTTCATTTATTTTTTCTGTGATAGATGTGCCAGATAGCCAAAACCTTTGCTTTGTACTGTAGGGGGAAGGGGATCTGTGATATATGTACTTATTTTATGCCATTCTCTCCATGTTGTACAGAATACATTTAAATTGGGCAACTAAATTGCTTACAGTAGTAAAATATATTTCCTTCAGTGACTGTTGGTACTTTTTGATGCATGCTGATTTGGGTTCTGACACAGTCATAATCTACATACCAAACATATGCGTTTAGCTTTCAAAACAGAAACTGGTGCTGTTAGAACTGTGGGAGTAAGTTGGTTTGCCAAAGCAGTCTCTCCTCTTTCCTCCTTGGAGAAAGGGCTTATCATTGATGGCCTAGGGGCCCTTGTCTCAAACTTCCAAGTGGAGTTTCCAATTAATAAATACATCCTGTAGCATGGCAAAAATTTGAGACTCCAACTCTCCTTTTCACTTGCCTTCTGTGAGAGACTGTGGTCATGAGGCCTACAGTTGACAAAATAAACAGTAAATCTACTGAAGCGTTGATGCTTAAAAATGTACAAAATTTAAGTGGAAAACAATGTCATTAATTTTACCTTTGCAATGGATAGACAAAACAGAAGTATATAAATAATGATATCAATAGCCACAAAGCACTCAGGTTTCTCTTTCTACCTTTTGCATATCTGCATGTCACTGGTATCTGCATATATTTTGTGGATACTTTCTACCTATGACTTTCTGGTATTTCAGCTGTAGGGTTTCTATGATTAGTTCACCTTCTTGTACTTTCATTCCATCTTGACTACTCTCAAATGAAGGCTTTTTAAGGTCTTGTATGTTCTGTCTGTCAACTCCTCAACATCTGTACTTCTAAAATATGCTGTTGGATTCTTGATTACTGTGTCCTTCAGGCTTGTCTCATAGGGTGATGCCACTTGACTGAAAAGTCCTCTTGGTAATCCAGTAATTAAATCCTTTTAGTTGGGCCCAAGAGAGATCTCTTGGGCTGAAGTGCACTGTATAGTAAATGACATTATAATGAAGTTTTACCTTATTTGTTACGTGAATGAATGGGAATTTTGCTGTTGCAAATTATTAGTATTTGATGCTATAAAGCAAGCCTGGGTGCTGTGAGAGCTAGTGCAATCATGTTTTCTTAATAATGATTGTATCAGTGTAGTAAAGGTAGTTTCACTAAAAGGAGAAACACCCTTGTAAAGAACATGTCAGGCAGTCTCATGAAGCAGGCTGATGATTGTTCTGTATGTAACTGAGTTCTGAGTATCAGGCCCTATTGTAGATACTCCTGCAGTAGTACAGTAGTACCTCATCTTTATCTTCAAAGTAGCCTGTGTGAGAGATTCTGTTATCATCCCCATTTTATGCATTAGGAAAGTCAGACACTGAGAGGTTAAATAACTTTCCTAAGACCTCACAGCTGGTAAGAGTGGTGTGAGGATTCAGACCCAGGAGGTGCTGCTCCAGAGCTCTGCACTCATAAATTTTATGATTTTATCTCCTTCTTAGGCATGGACATTTGCTTATAGATGAGTTAATCTTATTGATCTTATTTCTCTTTGATTTCCTTCCCTTTTTAATGAAAGTTGATGATGATATTTAGAAAGCTTTCTTTGTGTAACTTAAAAATGTCTAAGCTCAGAAAAGTACTGAGAAAAATAACAAGTGTTCATGCATCAACTACCAATAATTTAAACTGTTAACTTCATGGCCTCTTTATTTCCACTCACTATTTTTTAAATTAAAAAAAAAAAAAAAGAAGAAGACATTTTTGACAAAGTTCTTCTCCTTAATCCCACTCCTTCCTTTCCCCTTTCCCATTCTTTGCCCAGAACAACCATTACTAACAGCTGGCTATAAAACCTTCTAGACTATATTTTTTATATTTCTACCACAGATATAGAAATAACCATAGACAGTATACACTATACTTTTATGTGTTTAAATGTACACATAAGGCCTCGTGTCATACAGACTATACTGTTTCTTCACCTTTTCATCCAATATTATATTTTGAAACCTCTCCATAGTGATTCATCTAGCTGTAATTCATTTTTAGCTGCTGTATTTAATTCTGTCTTATAGAAATGCCATATTTTTTCTGTTCATTTTCCTATCAAGGTTGATTAGGTGGTTTCCAATATTTTCCTATTATAAACAATGCTGAGACCTCTTTTGACTCATATCCATGTGCCTCCTCAAGTGGGTTCCTGGCTGGGAGGGCGATGCACTATACTCTAGCAGTGAGCACAGGACAGCAACAATTCGAGAATTGAAAGAATCAGCAAGTGCATTACTATGAGACAATAATAAATAATAAATTATACTGCTAACGGATCATCTGTGTCCATGCTTTTTGGAAGTCCTGACAAATAAATGGGAGGTTTATGTGAGGTTGGATAAAAGGAACTCTGAGCTAAAAGGCAAGAGACCTGGATTTTCTCCCCAGCTGTGCTCTAACCTAGTTTTATGCCATAAAACAATATATTAATGGACTCTGGATCTCATTTTTCTCAGCCAAAGATGGGAAATTTTTAGTAGTAGATTTCTTTCTTACTTTCTCTTCTAGCCCTAGACTCTCTGAGTTAAGGCTTGGCCAGGTTTTCTTTAATGTTAACACACCCGCTCAGCATTGAACTAAATGATCCACAGCCCTAACCAAGTCTGTAGGGCATCTCTAAGCTTCCCCTGAATAGGGGACCCATTCCGAATTCCAGAGTTCCAGGCATTTGGTCCGTTTTGTCCCTCAGCTTCTTACTCCCTTTCCCACTGTAAATACTTCAGTTCTCTGGGAGAGAGGCAGAGTTCCTGGACAGGGCAGTTGTGAACCATGTGACCCTCAGATTCCTCAAGGGGCAGCAGGCTTCAGTTATCTTCAGTGGTATCTGACCTGATAACCACACTGTTGATTGTCCCTTTCCTTCTTCTGTCTGATTCCTCCACCCCTGACCATTATAATCTGAGTTTATCTCAGGGACTTCTTAACAGAGGAAACCCCAATAAAGATATGCATCTATTGAAATCTTGTCTCTTCTTCTACCTCTAGCCCAATTGCATAGATTTCAAAGGTTCTTCCGGAGGTACTGGAGCTCCTGCTCCTAAAGCTGCTGTGGACCCTCAGGGCATTTGTCGGTTCAACTAATTAATACAAGACTACATGGGATTATTCATGTTCTTACCTTTGTGTCCCTCCTCCTTCCAATCATAAGATGAACTGTCAAAAATCAGGAACTCTTTTCTTGTGTTGTTTTGGTTTTATTTTTAATGTTCCTCAGCACCTAGGGTGGACCTAGCACAGAATATACTACATGTAGTAAGTCCTCACTGAATGAATAATGTCATCTTAATAGGTCCATACCCCCCAGGCCAGATTTTGTGGAGGTCAGGCATCTCTTCTCTCTTCTTCAGTTTCTTTGCCTTTTAATTAACTTTCCATTAGACTTCTAGTTCTTGGTGACCTCCTGAGGGCCCGGCAGTCAGAAGGTTATAGACTAGACTATCCAGTTTGTTACAGGGGTAATACATAAAGAAATACTCTTTATATAAATACTATCTAGTATTTATTTGCTTTCTTTATCACTCTGTGATCTTCCATGAAAGCTTCTGAACTCTGGAAAGATCAGGAAGCTCATTCCACGTGGCTGCCACGTCAGTCTTTTAGAGGCTGATTGGAATTATGCTCAGTTCTACACGGTCACACGTTTCATACAGATAGGAATAAACAAATGTGTAAAATCTTGCATCTTAGATAAATGAAATACTCTTTCTGGTCGTACTTTCAGAACACTTCAGGCAAATTGGCAGAAATTAGTGGCAATACAAGTGTGTGGGGAAGTAGCAATTTGAATTTTCAATTTTTATCTAATACTTTTAATTCTAAATTTAGCCATAGTTTTGTTTTATTGTCAAAATTATATAAATTTAAAAACAAACCCAAATATTAATGCTTCCAAATGTTTTGCTTCAAATATTTTTGCCACATTTTCCCCATGAGTTGAAGTCTCCATTAATTTTCTTTGTTCTCTCTCTCTCTCTCTTTTTGGAATCTACCTGATGGAAATACAAATTGTTAAGGTTTAAAATTCTGTTTTATTTTGGCTAAATATTTCATACGGTTAAAAGCTGGTAGATAAATTCAAGTGAGTGAAACTGACAGCTTATAGTTTTGTTTAGCAAATGACTACTTCTCCTTAACTTAAATGGTATGGCTCCAGTTTTTACTTCCTTTGTGAAATGAGGACGAGTGCTGTGGCCTCTCTCTTTTAAGACTTCCAGCAACTGAGGGCATTATTACTTATTACAGGAGTTTGAAAACTGGAAAACTTTTTTCCCCCTCTCAACAGTGTAGCATTCTTTTTGTCATTTGTTTGAACCTGTTTAGTGAGTATTGATTTTGGAAAATATATTCCCAAAAGCTTATTTCTTGAATTCAGTTATTTTCAAACTGTGCATAACCTGGTCGGGCAGAAGAGGCCTCCCCATTTGCTCTGCTTTATTCTTCCTAAATTGACTTTATCACTGTCCCTTTGGTTGCCTCCAGAGCTCACCACAGATGATCTCCTTTTGTTGGCAGGAAGCAAGCAGCACGGAGACTGCAGGGCACAATTGCTGATAGGTCCCTCTTTGAATTCAGGTTTCATTCTAATTTTAACTTATTTGGTGCTGTTGTGGAAAAGCTGTTTGCCTGAAATAAGGAGAATAAATACATGATACCCTACATAGGGAGTTTACAAAGTAGGATGCAGAAATCTAGGAGCTAAAATTTAGATCTAAGTCACAAATTTTCTTTTCTTCTTTCCCTCTTTCCTTTTTATTCTCCTGTTTCTCCCAGTTGGTAGGATGGACAGCATTGGCAAGAGTGAAAGAAGAGGAAGATGCCAGATTTTATACGCTTGTTTATTCCTCTCTGTTTGAAACATGTGACCATGTAGAACTGAGTGTAATTCCAATCAGTCTCTGAAAGATCAGCTGAGGTGGCAGCCATGTGGAATGAGCTTCCTGATCTTTGCAGAGTCGAGAAACTTTCATGGAAGAGCACTGAGAGCAAAAGCCTACCCCTTGCCCAGGAGACCCATAGGGACAGGTTCCAGTAATTTTGTTGAGGTTCTCTGAAATAGAGCCAAGATATACTCATTCCAAATATGAAAAAATTTGAATAAAATTCTGTACTTTATTACATACATATTACATCTTAATATTTCCACAGAAGAGCCTCCGTTTTCTTTCTGAAGATCTAAAGGCTGGGACTGTGTTTCTGTTAGGGAGAGGAAATGGATCACTCTGGCCTGCCTTCCTAGATCTGTTTTGATTTTTGATTTTATTGTAGCTTTCAGTGCTGACCCCCTTCCAGGGCAGGAGTTTGCTTCCTCCATGAAGCTCAGTCACCACAGACACAAAGATCAGAGTGAATTACCTACTTCTACCAGCATTGGGTTCAGACTCAGCAGATGCCTTTTTTTTTTTTTTTAACTTTTGACTGGAAACTTTTAACCAAACCACATATATATAGATAAATCTGATGAAGATCATCTCAACTATTTGTTCAAACAAGTCATGGGCCCACACAAGAGAAAGCTGAACTTCTCTATCATTAGCAGTTCGCACATAGAGCAAATATTCAGTTGTGTATTGTGTATTATCTTAGATTCCACATTAAAGAAATGATAATAGCATTGGAGTTAATAAAAATGCTCATGTGTCTAACAACTAGAAATTCCTAGTTACATGAAGGCAATATAGCCTAGTGGTAAAGAACTCTCTAGATTTGGAAACTTTGGTTTGAGCCTTGCATTTTCATGTAACCAGCTTTATACACTTGGGAAATTACTGAGCTCTGGACTTTAGTTTCCTCATCTATAAAATACACACATTAGGAATATTCAGAGGATTAAATAAGATACATGTGTGACGTTTGCCATAGTACCTGAAACTTGGTAAACATATTGATATTTCAGTCACTTTCCTGCTTGTTATGACACTGCATCTTCCTGACAGCCTTGTAGTGTAATATATACCAGAGGCAGACAATTTTTTTCTGTAAAGGGCCAGATAGTAAACATATTTGGCTTTGTGGACCATTCAGTTTCTATTGTAGCTAATTTAGTCTTGCCCCTGTAGTGTGAAAGAAGCCAAAGACAATATAAAGGAAGGGATGCATCTCTGTTCCAACAAAACTTTATTTACAAAAACAGGGGGCACACAGATTTGACTCAGGGACTGTAGTTTGCTGATTCTTGGTAACTCCCTATTTGCTACTATCTGAATTTTATAAATAAGAACATGGAAACAGATTGTTAGGAGATTGTCTATAATCCCATTGTTAATTAGTGGTATATGTCTAAGTAATATATATACTATATGTATAGTATATATATTGTAATATATATTATTATGTTTCAGGCTTTCCTGCAGTTTATGATGGCCATTTCTTATCTAATGATCACCTACGTTGCCTGAGAAAGACTGGTTGCATTATTGGTTAGAACATGGGGTTCCTATGAGCATTCTGTTTTTACTTTGTTTTATGGCCAAGTCTTCAACTTCAGATTTCTAGACAACCTTCTTGATAGCATGTAAATCCATCATAAGAAGAAACGGGCAAAGGCAGATACCTATACCAGTCCTAACCAAGGTTAGGTAGAGGAATGAAGAGCCCCAAATCTGTTTTTAAGACTTGTTTCTAGTTGTAATAACACTTAGAATGTATTTCTGGGTTCTGTATCTTTAAAAGAAAGGGCTAATTTGTGGGGATATGGACCAAAATACTGAAAATAAAAAAAATCTTTAAGATACATTTATGGAATAAGTTCTAACTTTAGAGTTTGGGGTTTTTTGTTTTTGTTTTTGGTTTTGGTTTTTTCCTTGGTCTAAAAGACATCCCTAGGGAAGGGCATGAAGTCTTTGGCTTCAGCAATGTCTTTTACACATGGTTCTAGGATACACATTCATACATACGCTTTCATACATAAGCACATTCAATCTCCTCTTGTCTTTCGGTCTCTCTGTCTTATATACACACACTTGCACATGAAGTAAAGAGGGTATCTGGGTGTCTAAAAGCAAATATTCTCTAAACTCTCAGCATCTCCTCTCTAGAGATTGCCTCAAGCTATTATTCTGATTCAATTTATATGTATTTGGATTCAAACTGAATAGGCTTGGCATCAAATTTCTCAACCTACCACAAATTAGAAGCAATAAATAGGGAAAAGAATATTGTTAGTAAAGGGTGACTGCCTGCAGCTGGAGGTGAGCTGATGTTTGCATCCCAAAGGAAGTAACCAGAAAACTGAAAAACCATACTATGATACTCTGATTATTTAATAGAAATATTAAAGTATCTTTTAGGATTATGTTGCTCTAGAGTTCTAAGAATTAGAAATTTTGACCCTTAACATCTAAAACCAGTTTTCTGGAAATTCACTGAAGTCTAACACCACTTTTTCAAAAGTTGCATAAATATATTACAGTCTAAAATTCACCTTTTTATCATGATCCCAGTGTCCTGGGATCGAGTCCCACATCGGGCTTCTTGCTTGGCAGGGAGCTTGCTTCTCTCTCCGCCTCTGCCTGCCACTCTGCCTGCTTGTGCTCTCTCTCTCTCTCTCTCTCTTTCTCTCTGATAAATAAATAAATAAATAAATAAAATCTTTAAAATGCACCATTTAAAACACATTTCCCAATTGATCCGCTATATTTATGTTCATTTTTATATTTCTTTATGCCAGATAGAGTTAGAAATAGCTCTTTACTCAGCTGAATGATATTGGATCTAATGTAAAGAAACTTAGTATAGGACAAATCTAGGAACAGCAGCAGTCAGAAGAAAATTTACAATTTGATGAGGCAAAGTACCTTGAATACCTCTGAGAATGAGGAAGTAAAGAAGACCGGGAATGGCCCAAGCAGAGGCTTTAGCTATACTTAGTTGATAAAAATGGATACCATGATCAATAGGAAAACACAGCCTGAGTTAGGGCTGGGGATGAAGCGCTGCCCATCTCAACATGTATTCCCACTTTATCTGCTCAGTCTTGGGCTGGTGACAGCCAATAAATATTCAATAAGCCTCTTTAACCAAACTTGTAAAACATGAAGTTTAATGCCTTAAATAGCATTTTAAAAATCAAGTTCACAGTAAGGGTGCAGTAAATATTTGGTTTGCAATTTCATCTTGTATAGTGGGGAGAAAAGAGATAAGCATGGGGCTCATTGCCATATATGTAGAGTTCCTAAAATAGTTATTGCTTCAATAAATACTCATAGAAGAGCAGCTCAGGTTTCAGGTTTTTCCATGTTATTGACTGAGAGATTCCCTTCAGGGAAAATTGAAAAGTTAAGGTGTTTTTTTAACATGATTCAGAAATACAGTTTACTTGGCATACTGGGTTTGACCCTTATTTCTACCTCTCGGGGACATTCTCTCCTCATTGCCATTTTGTGTTCTGTTGCTTTGTCCCCACAATGCAACTTACTATACTTTTATATTATTTAGTTTCATTTTTTACTACCTTAACTACTCATTCATTAATTCTTATTGCCAGTACTTTAAAAAACTTCCTAAACAAGCAAATGCCATTGTGCTCAGTAAACATTTTTCATAATTGATAATCCACTTTCTGCCTCCACATCTAGGCACACAATTATTTCTAAAGGTGGGGTCCTCATAGCCTTCTCACCTAAGGGCTCACAGTCTCATTGTTGATCAGCTTCTGCTGCCATCTGTCTGAGAGGGTTCCAGATTAGCATCTCCCAAATGGAGAGATTGTCCTACCCAGTGTTTTGGAGTTAAAGTAGAAAGAGAGCATGCAATCATTTTTATCTTTAGCTGAATTAAACCCAAGTTTAGTACCAGGTTATAAATCCGAGCTGAGGCTTGCTTGTACTCTAAGAAGTTGGGAAAGTTGCTCAGATTTCTCTGGAGTGGGTCACAAGTTTTCTTCTTGAATGTTTGTTCAGAATAAACAACCATCCTTGATTTACTGGAGTTTCTTGCTAAAGCATAATTACAGCTTCTAAACAGTCCTTTTGACATCAATCTCAGCTTTTTTTTTTTAATTGAAAGAAAAGAGGAATGAATCATGTCTTCATCTTCATTCTGTAGTTCTTGAGGAATAATTTTCAGTGGTGTTAAAGAAGATAGAAATACCAAAGTTAATTATTATATAGGTTGTGCAAAAGCAGAGTGTATGAATTATTAGTCATGTTGAAGAAACTCATTTTTCTTGAAACATTGAGGGATGTTATTAATCCTAAAGACTAGGTATATTGTCAGAGACTTAACAAATATAATTAGCCTCCCTGTTACAAATGGGGTCCATATCCATCATGAGGTTTCTTCATATTCCTATCAGAACTGACCTAGTGTTTGTCTGCATGGTCAGTGAACTAAATGGGGTCGGTAGCCCTAGTCTTGCTCTCTGGCAAGTCTCCTGTCCCTTTCTGGTAACTCCTAAACTCCTCTCCTCCCCCAAGTATTTCCACTTGACTTACTGAAACAGTTGCATTGTTCTTTCCCCAAATCCCAAGCATTCCCCAGAGAGCTGTTTTCACTTTCTGTAGAGCACTTACAGTTTATCTCTTAAGAGAATAGTTTTTGAGTTTGGCACTTAGTCTATTTATTTTTCATTCTAATAGGAATCACTTTGGAGCTAGCTAAGCCACCTTTAGATGGCCACTTAAGTGCTGCCCAGACCTCTTCCATCTATATGAAGCACTCACTTTTTCATGTCAGAAGTTTAATGAAACTAGAGAATTCTTTAAAATAACAATAATAATGAAAGACTAATAGATTCAGGGAAATTTCATGTATATCTTTTCCAGGTTGGGTCTATTTTGCTAAAATTTTGAGGGTTTTATTTTTTTAATATGGCCCCAGGTTAGAATCATATAAATTAGTCAAATGTCTATCTCTTTGGGTTGTAAGTACACATTGACTTCATTCCTACACTTCCATATAGAGAAATTATTTTTAATGGAATTTATGTGGCTGAATGCCAGTGATACATAAAAATTAATATGCATTATTTAAAATAAATTAATAGATTTATTGGTAAGCAGTCACATAGTAGTGTTTGCTTGTTTTCATGTGACATTAAATATTGCATATCTAAAAAGTGATAGATAAGGACAATTGGAACTGGTCAGCATTCTCTCTGTTTCTCAATCCTGATACATATGGAATGCCTTGCATACCTACATTTCTTAAGTGAATAGTCCTTGTTGGGACTTTTAGAGAAGCTAATATCAAATGGGGCCAATACTGATTAGACTATTTTACCACTCTTCAATACAGGAAAGTTACAAATAAATGTTATATGTTGGTTTCAGACTTTGCACTGATTCAAAAAGATTTTAAAGAGAAAGGCCAACCTTTCTTGTTTCTTGGGCATTCAGAAACTTTTTGTGAGTTTGAATTGTCACTGTCTCCTAATCTCTCAACTGTTTTTTTTTTTTTCCCCCCTCTTGCTTTCTAATCTTACTCAGTTTGACTGTGGGGAAGAGAATACAATAGAGGGATTAATGGCTCAGTACAGAGATGTTTGCTTACTGGACAATAGAAAAGGGAATTTTGTAGAAGTTCTTACTCTTCCTGTTTACATTCAATAATGTAACCGTATACTGAAAAGGTTGTCAGTGGTGGTTGTATTTTTCCAATTGTGATTTCCAAAGTCTTATTGTTAGGTATTCATCAAAAAAAGAAAGAGAGAAAGGAAAAAAAAAAAGAGAGAGAGAGAAAAGAAAAAAAAAAAGAGAGAGAAAAGAAAAAAAAAACAAAAAACGTAGAGTTGAGAAGTCACTGCAGTTACAAAATGAGACTAAAGGAAGAACTAAAAGAAGTGTGTGTGCACACATTTGTCTGAACTTGCACATGAAATGCATTTACATACATAGAGTAGAGGCGATGAAAAGAGTTGAGGAGAAAGTATTCACTCTTTTGGGGAATAGTAATGACCACACAGGTTTCTCAGTGCTATCTTTACATATAGTATGCTGGGTAATAGCTATGACTATCCCCATCTTTCCGATGAAGACATAGAATCTTAGAGAGATGAAGAACTGGTTAACAATCTCTTAGAACATAAGTGGGTGAGCCAGGACTTGGACCCATATTATTTGTGACCCCAAAATCTCCTTTTCGTTTATTGGAGAAACCAGTCATTGGGAAGTCATGGTTGATATTACTCTGGAAATTTTGCCACATGTTATTCTGTGAATTTTGCATACCTGATTAGAGTATGTGTAGGCCTCCACAACTCCTCCCTTCCAACACAGATAAAAGTAAAGCATATTTCAGAGTGAAGTTTAAGTCATGCTTATCCACTGAAAACCTACAAATGTACAAAGCATTGTGCAGGTACCAAGTAAAGCAGAAAGAAAGAAATACATGGCATATGCCTTGCCACCAGCACATTATTAAGGAGATGAAAAGATAAAGCATATGCATACAAAAAGCTAAAGACAACTCTTACTAATTAATAATTTGATATAGCAGAATGAGTCATAATTAATTGCCAAATAACATGCAATGTATGTGAAAGAAGTTGAGTGATCTGTATTGGACTGTGTAGTGGTCTGGGAATTCTTTTTTTTTTTTTTTTTTTTTTTAGATTTTTATTTATTTATTTGACAGAGAGAGAGAGACAGGGAGAGAGGGAACACAAGCAGAGGGAGTGACAGAGAGAGAAGCAGGCTCCCTGCTGACCCTGAGCCAAAGGCAGACGCTTAACAACTGAGCCACCCAGGTGCCCCTGGTCTGGGAATTCTTAATAGAAAATAAGGAAGATATTTAATCTGGATGGGAATGGATGTGCGGAATTTAGGAAGTAAGGACAAAGGTAGGAGGTTAATTCAGGCCAGAACACAAGTGTAAAGAGAGGCAGCAATAGCAGGAGACAGAGGTTATCCCAAGTGGGTCCAAGAGCACAGACAAAAACGAGGAGATAAGCAAACCACTTTGGATAGAGAAAAACTTGGACAAGTAGAAAGGAGAGACGTGAGCTAAAAAGTAGGTTGAAGTCGTGTTATCAGCCTTTGAGTGCCAACACAGACTGAACCTGTTGCTCTGAAGGTGAGGCAAAGGGACAGAAATAGGAAGATTACCTAGAGTTGTGCTTTACGAAGAGTATTCAGGCAGTGGAGGAGAGAGGGTGAATGTCCACGACACATGTGTAGCTCTATTGCAGTGGGGCAGACCCTGAGCTCACCGTGTCTACTTTTCACCACCGCTGCTCAGCCTGCTGCATACAAAGAGCCCCCACCTCATCTGCCCATGTACTCATCACAGTGGCCAGAGTGATCTTTGTTATACATCAATTGCTTGTCAACGCCCCACCCCCAGCAAAAACTCTCAGTGTGGCCTATAATAGTATTATTTTCATTTCTGTGTCCTACCCTTAAACATGGCCTACAAGATGTGGCTTTCCATTCTCTCTCTGGTCTTATCTTTCACCTTTCTCACTCTTTTTCTCAAGGCATGTTGGATTAAAAAAAAAAAAAAGTATCCTCTTCTTTGTGTTCATCATGCTCCCTCCCATGGTAGGTCCTTTGCATATGGTATGTCTGCTTCCTGAAATGCTCTTCGTTCCCCTCACTGTCTTGTCAATTCCTACTTATCTTTAGATCATCCAATTCTTCTTTTGGGACTTCCTTGACTAGGGTCAAATCCTTTCATGGAGGATCTCATAGCCCCATATATCTCTCTCTCCTTTGTTGCTTTTATTATATATGCAATGTCTATCTCTATCTGATTATTTGATTACTGTTGGGTTTCCCCCAAGGACCACAGTTGGTTTCACTTTCCACTGAAGTTCAGAATCTAGCACATGTTTAGTCTATAGTAGACTCTTACTAAATACACAGTGTGTTTGTGTGTTGGGGGAGAGGATTAAAATCTAAGATGTTTTAAAATTTCTGTATTTGAAGGCTTCAGTTATTGGAAATGTTATTATTTTTAAATACCTCTTGGGATTGGCTTTTTAAAAAGGGAAATGTTATGTAATTAGCGGTAGCATTATATTCTCAAATTATAGACTGACCATGTTAGCAATAGGACTGAGGTTGCAGTTTTTGGTCTGCCTCACATCCTTCTAACCTAGATGTCAGCAAACATCCTGCTGGGATGTGAAGTTGCACCGAAATGCTCAGAACCTCTGGAGAAAAAAAATATGGCCCTATTTTCAATTGTCCCATCTGCTCAGACATTGTCATGCTTTCTGAGCCTTCAGAGAACCAAAACAAGGTAGGATTTCTAGTTTTTACAGATTTTAAAGTAAGGCTTAGGGTCTGTTAGACAAAAGGGAACTATTTTTGTTGTAGTTTTAAGTTAAACAAACTGAGGGTGAGAAAACACAGAAATCACACAACTTGGAATTCACTTAAAGACAACCCAGCTACAACTGCATTATTCAGGATCCTTATGCTGCTAAAACAGAAAAATGATACTTAACCAATCAGGATGAAATGTCAGTCTAAGAGGAAGGTAATGTGAAACTTTCATAAATCATCCAAACACCAAGAAATCTGTTACATTCTGATTTCCAACCTGCTCTGTTGCTGTGAAAACTCACGCTCATAACTCAGCTTTCTGAACACTACATATTCATGTAATCATAATTATTTCTGAAAGGTGGACTCTGCAGTGAGATGAGGGAGTTTTCCTTTAGTTTGCTTAGAGTTTTTTCCAAATAAAAACAACCACATCATAAGGGTCATGATCTTTTGGAATGATTTTGCTTTACTGTGTAGAAATTTCTCTTCATGATCTAAACAGAAGACATTTTTTTACATGAGGTGGAAGTTGTCTTGGGACATGTTCCTATGGTGTTTGCTAAATCAAAGGCCATCTTTTCAGACCCATCCTTTATTTTATTTTATTTTATTTTATTTTCAATAGTTTGCTGGCAAAATCAAAGACCTTGCTTCATTACCCTTGCAAGGTGGAGCAGAACTGGTAGGATGATCACAGGGAGTGAGCAGGCTCCAACATTTCTTGAAAAGACTATTTCCATTTCATTGGCAGAGGGACCCCATCCTGTGCGGCAGCCAATTCTTAATTCTTTCTGCCATTGGTTCAGCGGGTCAGGCTTTTGTGGGGAGGGATTATTTGTTTCTTTAAAATCCACCACTGGTTCTTTCCTCTCCCGCCTTTTCCTCTTTCTTTTGTGGCCTGGAACAATACAATGTTAGTGATTTTTTCAGTTTCTGACTTGCAGAAAATCCATCTATAGTTGGAAAAATGTAGTTAAATTTAATACTGCAGCTCGAGGTGGGATAGAAGTGAAAGTGGCTTAACATGTGAAGTGGGTAAAAAAAAAAGTAATTGAAACAGTATGATGTTGATGAGGCAGTGTGTGAGGCTGTCAGGAGGCATTATAATATGCTGATGAGCGGGACCAGCTTCCTAGCTCTGCTGTGTGCTCAGGCTCCATTATATTCAATGGGGAAAAGGAACCTGGCTTATTAATTGGCTTTGTTTTTTACGGATGCAGGTGAAGCCTTTTCATTTATGGTTTCTGAAAAGAAATTTGCAACATGTCCTAAAACCATGTTTAATCTTGAGTGTCAGCTGAGAACCATAGGAAATGAAAACCCCATAATTTATTTTTTAAATTTAAGACAAAAGGATACATTGAGTATTATTATTAGCACCAACTCTAGAAATCCTCATTTTGTGTGAACTATCCTGCCTATGAAATCTCTAATTTTCTATGGTGAATAGAAATAGGTAATTTAATAAAAGTACTGTAAACAAATTAAAATACTGTAAAATTTAAAATACAGAAAAGAAATTATACTATGTTTTCATTCTGTTTTGTTTGGGAATTTGATAGTTCTTTGCATAACTGATATGTTTGTTTCTTGCACAATCATCAGCAAGTTATTGAGGATGTATCTATCTTTCTGTCTGTCCCTTCTCTTAAGGACTGTTTGTGTTTGGGGCAGTGGCGTGGGAGATGGAGGTGAAACTGGATGTGGGACTTCAAATATTTCTTTCCTTTAATGGACTTCAAATATTTCTTTCCTTTAAAAACCTGAAATATTAGGTCTTAAAGTAAAAGTATTCACTTAAAAACCTTATAAAATGCTATGCTTTATTTTCATTTTCTAATCTCTAAGTTATTAGCAGATTGCTATATTGAATACCTTTCATGTGGTTTCTCATTTAACATTTCCAAACAGATATAAGGGATAGGTATTCGTTAACTGAGGAGTGCCTAACCTATTGCAGAGAGAGGATTAAATTTTCATTTCCCTCAAGATTTAAGATGACCAAAAAGAGGATAAAGAAGTGGGGGTTTGGGAGGTGGGGAAAGATTGAAGATAGGTAGGAGAACTGACTCTTGAGTCACTGGGATATTGGGAGGTGATTTTCAGTTACGTGCCTGGGTTCCTAGAAAGTGAGGTGCCAGACAGTTGGAAAAGTACCTTCATGGCTTCTGACCTCTGGAAATAACTGTGGACTTAGCTGAAGCTAGCTGGAGCCAGATGAGAAAGCAGAGTGGTGGAAAAAGCAGGAAGGAGTAATTATTTTCCCTAAATGCATAGATTGTGCCTTTCAAAAAAAAATACATACACACACAAAAGCATGAACATATATATACACATACATGTGTATTTATACACATGTCTGTATATTAATATGTTGACATTACACAGGGACACAGTATTAGAAGAAACACTGTAGTGTATGTGGTTTAGACGTCAGTGTTATAAAGCTGAGGCAGAGAGAGAAGCTGGTTGGTGAGTAGATGTCTTTTAGCCTCCTTTCCTCCAGTGGTGCAGAACCCCCTTCGCTCACATACAGCGTGTTCCCAGAAATCCAACCAGACTATGCCTTTGAGGCTGATGGAAGGAGCTTCAGATCCTATAATTCATGGAGTCTGGGTTCTCGTTCAACATAAGTCATGGTTTCCTGGATGGGAAACCTTGTTTAGGAATTTAAATTATCAGAGAATCAGAGCAGCCTGAAACAGTCATCCTTGATACTTGGGTTTCTAAGAAATCATTATGAGAAACAAAAAATTGTATTGTTTGGAAACTTTTCCAGAAAATGATAGAATAAGTAACATAATTCTCTGGTAAGGATACTGTCTCACCACAGAAAAAAGAAGTTCACTTCTAACACAGGTTTCTTTTATCTAGATTTATTCATTCTTTTTGTCTTTGTTTTCTTTAAATAAAAAAAAGAAATATAAAGAGGAAATGATAGCCTCTGTCTAGAATGCTTATACATTTTAAACCTTAAAAAAGTATATAGTTATTTTATGTCTGAATCTAAGTATTTATTACATATTCCAAAGAAAAATAAGCTCTTCTGCCTGCTTGAAAATCTCATTTCAGAGCCCCTTTTGCCCACATATACTTTTGTTGGTATTTTTTCTCCTATATAGTGATAAGTTTACAATGGGTATAAAAATTTGACACTCGTAAGTCTTAGGCTTCAGTAAAAACCACAAACTTGATATATTATGACTATATACCTAATTGATCTTTATACTAAATTGCAGTACTTCTAATTGATTCAGTTAATATATCATACGTAGTCATGCTTTGAGTAAATTGAGTGAATTACTTTTTGTTAAAGGAAGTAAGTAAATTAAAAAATATGTATTTCCCCTTTATAAGCCCTTGGCACAGTTGGTTTGGGGAAGGTCTCCCACCAACCGGAGCGTTGAACATTCATCATGAGTAATTTGGTGTTTTGGTTGATATAGTTGTCATATCATAGTCATTTCCTCCTTTAGTTAGTGTTTTAGCCTAAAGGCAGTAGATTTATGTTTTTTTAGACTGATTCATTTCCCAGCTGCCAAGCAACTTCTTTTAACCACATTTACAAATTGCTGGATGCATCTGCATACATACATAATGAATTGATAAATAGCAGATGAAAGATATGCTGAAATAAATTGAAAGTTAAAACTCATAGAGTATATTTACATTTAGATCAATCTAGAAGATGTGTTTAAAATAGAAGTATATCTTTCAGTTCTATAAGTAGTGTCAATTGGGGCAAGCACAATTAATCTCAGTGTAAACATGAGAAATAATTATTTAGTATCTATTGTTTGACTGCCTAGATTACTGCAAACGCCTGTAAGTGATCCCACTAAATATATGGACTTAATGGAGCTTCCTGAATTGCCTTACTTTAGTAGGCTGCTTCCATATTCAAAACATTTTGATGGCTTTTCATGTCCTTAAAATGAAGTTGCAATTTCTAAGCTTGGCATTCAAAACTCTCCTAAATTTAGACCAAAGGTATCTTCCTAATAACCCCATGACCATCTTAGACAATCTCAACCAAGGTGGGCTTTTTCTTCCTACCTCCATTGCCCTAAACTTGAAGTATCTTTCTGTCTAGTTTTCCCCTTCTATTAAGGGTACTCTGATATAAAGAAAGTAAACTGAGGTCTGTGACAAACCAGAATTCTAAACTGGGCTCTTTCTCCTACTAAGTAGGTAACTTTGGGCAAACAAATTCTCCCCTCTGGGCCTTAGCTCCTAACTCTGTACAGCTATATCAGTTAGCTATTGGCACAACAATGTAACCAACAACCACGAAAACTCAGCGTCATAAATGTTTATTTCTCATGCATCAGTGGATTGGCTGGTCTCACCTCCAGGGGCTGAGCTCAGTTTAGGTTTTCTCCACGGGTCTCCCATACTTTTGGGGGATCAGTGAGATACAAGGATTGTTTTTCTCATGGGGATGGTAAAAAGTCCAATTGTCCAACTGTGCAACTATGATTCAAGTCTTCACACCACTTTGCCCTGTGGCTGTCGCATCACTGGATAGGGAAATAAAATCCACCCCTAATAGGAGGAAATGCTTAGGGAAAAAGATATACATAAAAGGATGAGGGTGAATAATTGGGAACAATATTGGAGCCAGTGACAGTAGTATTATTGGGGGATTAATCAGAAGCATCTAGATTAGGCTTCTAGCATAGCATGTGGCACAAAGACACTCACCACATTTGACTTTCTATTTTCCCACCCACACCTCTTCAAATTCTCCTGTCCTTTAGTCTCAAAATAGATGTCATCTCTTTTATGAAGTTTCCCTTCCTTTCACCTCTAATTAAAATTAACTGCTTCTTGCTCAGTACTTAAGGCATTGTCTATAATAATTCACTTAAGGCCTTTATCTTTTCCCCTATATTAAGCTTAATCATCATAAGTAGATTGCAAAACTTGTGGATAGTGTTTTATCGCTGGAACTTCCTGTGCTTTTCACACAGTAGGCATTCAGTGAATGTTGGGCAATCAGGTTTTTATTTGTTCTTTTATTGAAATACATCTGGTGCAGCTGATATCAAGCTCTGTATATTCTCATCAATCTTAAATTTTCTTACTGGTTCAAGTAGAACCCAGTTGCTATTTAAGACGCCATGTTGGCTCTAAAACCCAATAAAACATCAAAATCAATGAAATTCCTTTAAAAATACCAAAAATTTTATAACAAGCTTATGAGTAAGCTGGAAATGAAGTTGTATATTATATGCATATAATCTGTAACCTAAACTCTCATATTTCTTTAGAGCAAATGTGATATAGATAGTTTCAGTATATAAATGATATATAATTTCTTGACAGGTATGTGAGTCGACCAGGCAGAAATTATACATGGGAAACATTATGCCTGCTCACCTCCTTTGTCATTCTTCCTGGTGTTCCTGTCACTCAGACTGTAGAGCTCATGATTCGTATGCATCTGAGTCAAGTTAGTTTGCTGATGCCAGGTCTTTTCTGTCCCTCTGACTAGCACTTTCTATAACCATCTCTTTGAGTGCTAATATCTGACTATATGACCTGCAGAGAAAAGATAGATATTTTATATGAGATCAAATGATATTAATAAGAACCTGAGACCATAGGAAATGAGTTGTCAGCTTATATTAGTCTGACTTTGGTCTCTGATAGTGGCCACCAGAGATAGTTGGTGGGAGCATTGCCTTATATGCCCACCTTGTAGATTAAAATCATAACACAAGCACCTTCCTTTAATTCTCAGCATTTCATGCTTTTTAAAGTGGCTTAAATTCAAATTTTTTGACCCTCCTATTGCCATGGACATCCAAAGTAAGGTAGAATAAGGAAAATGACACACAGAATATATAGTTGTGTGCTACCTTCTTTGTGTGGTGACTGTGATAAGAAGAAAAGATTGCTGAACTGAGAATCAGAAGTTCTGGGTTCTAATGTCTGCCCTGACACTCATTAGCTGGGCCTCAGTTTCTTTTCCAGGAGCAAGGCTTACATACATTAAACTTTTTCTCGTGTGTGTGTGTGTGTGTGTGTGTGTGTGTGTATTAATTCTGGTATAGTTAATATACAGTGTCATGTTAGTTTCAGTCATATAATATAGTGGTTCAACAATTCTGAACATTACTAATAATGAAGCAGCAGAAAGAGAAATTAAGAAAACAATCTCATTTACAACTCTACCAAAAATAATAAAATACCTACAAATAAACTTAAGCAAGGAGATGAAAGAACTGTACTCTGAAAACTATAAAATATTGATGACAGAAATTGAAAACAACACAAGCAAATGGAAAGATACAAGCTTGGGTGGATTGGAAGAACAAATATTGTTAAATGTTCATACTACCCTATGTAATCTGAAGATTTAATGCAGTCCCTATCAAAATACCAATAGCATTTTTCATAGAACTAGAACAAACAATCCTAAAATTTGTATGAAACCACAAAAGATTGTGATATACATATTCATAGTATATATATTTATATATATTTGATTATGCTGTTTTGCAACTCTATTCATTGGCAATTAAGGGACTAGGAGAGAGGGCAGAAGAGAAAAAACATTGACTAAGTAATGTGGTTTTGTGCCATTGCCAGTCACTTTTGGAATCTAGCATGAAAGCCAATAATCTTTTTGTTACTATTATCATAAGAATTATAAAAATATGTTTACCTCCTCCTGGTGAAGTTTTGATATTTCTTTATTCCTTGAATTTCTCCTTTAAGGTGATTAAATATCTCGTTTCTTAGAAAGCTTGGATGGAATTTATTATC
Organism: Lontra canadensis; assembly: GCF_010015895.1. NCBI lineage: Eukaryota > Metazoa > Chordata > Mammalia > Carnivora > Mustelidae > Lontra > Lontra canadensis. Next base: position 16,837,970 of record NW_022631010.1, read on the forward strand.
CAACATGCCAGAATCTCATTACAAATGACATCAAAATAATTTTAGAAGTCTTTGCTTTAAATGTCTATTGTCCATTTGGTAATTTTAGCTGAGTTTCCCCAAATACATTTTTTGAGTATTTCTATTTTGATGCTATTCAGCTTTTCACACAATATATATATCTATTCATATCCCTTGATGTGTAGGCCATTATGACTCTGATTCCAAATTATATACATATGTGTTAAAAGCAGTTTCATTTTCACAAAGGAAATATTACTGAACATGACTGTTCTTCTAATGGTTTCCATGCAAAATGAATTATTTTGTGTTATAATCTGGAGTCTTTTAGTTTTCCTTTGAGAAATAGTCTGAAATTGTATCCTGTTGTTTAAACTGTTAGATATCTCTTAGTAGACTTGTGTAGAGGATGAGAACTAAGATAGCTTTCCTTTCCTTTCTTCTTAGTATACCCACATAGCATAAAGATTAAGACTTATTTCTTAAGAGCTATGGATGTTTTATAGGTCTCAGAATAATTTGAACATGCTGAGTCTTTTAAAAGCAAGCACTCTGTAAAAATGGATGTACTAAGTTCTTGGACTAAGGTTTTTTTGTTGTTGTTGGTGGTTTTTTTTTTTTAAGATTTTATTTATTTATTTGACAGACAAAGATCACAAGTAGGCAGAGAGGCAGGCAGAGAGAGGAGGAAGCAGGCTCCCCACTGAGCAGAGATCCCCACAGGGGGCTCGATCCCAGGACCCTGGGACCAATACCCGAGCCGAAGGCAGAGGCTTTAACCCACTGAGCCACCCAGGCGCCCCAAGGTTTTTGTTTTTATTTTTGTTTTCAAATTCATATTCCCTTACCGCCCCCCACAATATAGGGGAAATGTGGTATAATCGTTAAAAGTATAAGCTCTGAGTTAGACTGATTTGGTTTATGTAACAATCTCTGCCTCTATTGGCCTTAGCAAGTCATATAACTACTGAAGTCTCAGTTTCACCACCTTCAAAATGGGAGTGATATTAGTTTCTGCCATTTATTTCATTCGACAAAATTTATTACAGGTCTTTTCATGTGTCAGTTTATGTTCTAGATGCTAGGGATGCCCCCATAGGGATGTCAAAATTCCTATTACTGACTTCTCAGAGGAAGATAAACTATATAAAAGATATAAGCATTTAAAAAGCAGTGGTAACTAGGGGTGCCTAGGTGGCTCAGTGGGTTAAAGCCTCTGCCCTTGGCTCAGTTCATGATCTCAGGGTCCTGGGATCGAGCCCTGCACTGGGCTCTCTGCTCAGCAAAGAGCCTGCTTCCCCCCACATCTCTCTGCCTGCCTCTATGCCTACTTGTGATCTCTGTCTGTCAAATAAATAAATAAAATCTTAAAAAAAAAAAAAAAAGCAGTGGTAACTACTGTGATAAAATAGTGACTGGGTACTATACCAGGTTAGATAGTTTTTAAAGTTCTTTATAAAAAGAATATATTTAAGCTGAGACTTGAATAAGAAGGAGGTAACCATACAAAGATCTCAGAGAAGAACATTCAAGGCAAAGGAAGCATATGTGGTAAAAGTTCTGGGGCAAGAATGAATTTGCTGGGGTGCCTGGGTGGCTCAGTGGGTTAAAGCCTCTGCCTTCAGCTCAGGTCATGATCTTAGGGTCCTGGGATCAAGCCCCGCATCGGGCTCTCTGCTCAGCAGGGAGCCTGCTTCCTCCTCTCTTTCTGCCTGCCTCTCTGCCTACTTGTGATCTCTGTCTGTCAAATAAATAAATAAAATCTTAAAAAAAAAAAAGAATGAATTTGCTATGTTCAAGAAACAAAAAAAGCCAGTGAGACATGAGATATGAGATAAGGAGAAGGCTATATAGACATCAGAGAAGGAAAGGATCAGAAATTCTGGAGCCTGGTAAGCCAGGACAAGGAGTTTGGGTTTTTATTTATAAGAATTAAGGGAGACATTGAAAGGTGTGGTGAAGGGAACACCTTCATTAAGTCTTACTTAATTTTTTTAAAATTTTTTTTGAGATAGTCTGTGAACAGTTACATATAGAAGGAAGACTTGTGGGAGACCACTGCAATAGCCCAGAGGAGAAGTATGCTTAGATGAGGTGGTAGTTCTAGATGTGGGGACAAATGGGTAGTTTACCGTGTGTTTCGAAGGTAAAGTTGACACATCCTGCTAATGGATTAGATATGGGGAGTGAAAGGATGGCAAGTATCAAGAACAGATCCTATGTGGGTTGTTTTTTTTTTTTTTTTTAAGATTTTTTAAATTTATTTGACAGAGAGAGGGGCAGAGAAGAGAGAGAGAGAGCACAAATAAGAGTGGCAGCAGAGGGAGAAGGAGCAGACTCCCTGCTCAGGAGGGAGACAGACACGGGGCTCAGTCCCAGGACCCTGAGATCATGACTTGAGGCAAAGGCAGATGATTAACTAACTGACTGATCCACCCAAGCGTCCCAATTCCTAGGTTCTTAACTTGAGCAACTGCTGGGTGGTGACACCATTTCCTGAGTTGGGCAGTGTGGAGGAGAAGTAGGTTTTGGACTGGATATCAGGAGTTCTGTTTTGGCCTTGTTAACATGTAGGTTAGAATGTTAAACAGCACCTGAAGATATAAACTGGAGTCTAGGGGACCAGTCAGGGCTGAAAACAGGAATTTTAGAGTAATTGATACATAAACACCGTGGGTGGTGAGACCATCTAGGCAGAGAATGGAAATGGAAAAGAGAAGACGTCCCAGATGAGTCCCATGCTGTACCAACATTTAGAGGTCAGGGAGGAGAGAGGTCAGCAGAGGACACTGAAAAGGCATGTGCAATGAGGAGGCAAAGCAGAATATAATGTCCTTAGAGGGATTGTACATAGTAGTAGCTTCATGATAAATGTTTGTTTCTTATCTGGGTTTCTTCAGAATACTGAGACGAGTAGATTGAGAGGTGATCCAAGTAAGAAATGCTGGTAAGGAAGTGGAAAGTGAGACAGAAAAAGGGAGGAAGTCAATGAAGGATGCATTATCCAGCAGTTACCACTGGAGAAACTGGAGCTCAGTCCTGCTGCTGACCTCTGGGAAACAGTGTGGCACACTCTTCAGAGTTGTCTCACCCAAGGGGTGAGGAGTATTTATGCTCCATCTGCATTTGTCCTTAGCTGAGGTCTGCTTCCTGGGGTCTTAACTCATGGCACTTTTGGTCTGCCCCAAGATAAAGCCCTCAGGAGGGAGGCAGATGCTCCGAATAAGACAGCACAGCATGTACTAGAACAAGTGCTGAGCAGATGTGGGTGGGCACCGATAAGAGTCAGTCTGGTTAGCTGTTACTGTTATGTTCCTTATTTGCTTGGCCCTAATCACTATACCTTTCTTCCCTGAAATATAATGAGAACAAAAGGTAGTCCAATTGAAAACATTCAATTATTAAGAGAGAATTCAAAATTCTTCATTACTCGTCATACCTAAAGATGTGACAGACTAGTCAAAGCATATTAATAAATGGGTATGTAATTCTCCTTATATTATTGACCTAAAGTGGCATTGAGTTTTAAGGCAGGTTCTTCAGTGTCAAAAATACCATTAAATGGGACACCATCAAATATGAAAGTAAGCACATATGACCTCAGTGTTTGATATATTTTGGAATATCAGAATAAGGATTCATATGATGCAGTACCTTGAAATTCGGTGTTTTTCTCCCAGAGAATGCAAAGGTCACACCTGATGCTTTTCAGTGTACCTTGTACACATGAAATCGCTTGATCCTAACTCCTGGGAGGGTAGTGAGTGAAGTGAGGAGTGTCACCCTAGGTGAAACTGAATTGCTTTTAATCCTCTTACCTGAGCAAGTGACAATATTGAGACCAAGACTCAAGTCTGTTAGCATTTGATCTGGTTTCCTTTTTTCTCTGCCATAGTGGAGATGGTGAAATGCTTACTTGAGCTCACTGTGTGCCAGACACTGCCAGAGGCACTTTATAAAATGTGCTAACTTAATCCTTAAAACAACACTATAATTTAGGTAGTATGATCATCTCCATTTTATTCACTGACTCACAGAGATTAAGTAACTGTGTGGTTCACATCTCATAAGTGGCAAAGCAGGGATTGAAAGCCAGGCATTTTGCCTCTGGACTCCATTCCCTTTGAATCACTGCGTTACAGGGCTTAGGTCGTGGTGATGGGGTCTGATCTTATCATTGAATTGCTTGGACAAATTACACATATGATTTGTTTGGTACTTTTTTCATAAATTCACCTTGCTAATCATTTTACTAGGATTAGAAAAAAAAAAGGTCACCACTAGTAGTCTTATTTTTAACTTAAAAAAAATTGGGGTATCTTTTCATTTTAAATCTCTTTTGTAAAGTTTCAAGTGACTAGTTTTTCATGTATTCTAATATACAATCTGTTAACAATGTGATTTTCCCTTTTGTGAATTCTTATGCCTTATCATTAAGTTTAAAAATATGCAGGATATCAAGAGATACTCCTACCAATAAATTTCCGTTACAAAGTCTAGTTAAGAAAGGTCTGCCAGCCAGCTTTTTTGTGTTTCTGAGGATATTGTATGGACCCAGTTCTTCTCTGAGAAATGTTTCCTTTTCATATGTGACTAAGAAAGATACTATTACTGTATCACTCCCCAAATATAATTTATCCACTTCCTCTCTAGTTTCTCTTGCTATTACCTGTTCACTGTACCAAAGGACTAATCATAATTTTCAGAGTAATTTCAAATATGTTATGTCACTTGACCACAGGAAGATTTTTGATACCAGGTAGATCTGTAAGAAGGTTACTTTCATAACAAAGGATATTCTGATACCTCATCTTATGGGGAAAGGGCTGCTTTTAGTAGCTCCTGCCCCATATGGAAGAACTCTCCAGTCCCATTAAGCCCTAAGATATTATGATTACTTTTCCCATGCTGCTTCTTGTTGGTGACTATTTAAATCCTACCAGAGGGGATTTAAGGGCTCTTCTGCAATCCTTTCATAGCCCATGAATTTCAAAAATAGGAGATGCTTAAATTACTGGCCCCAAAATTCTGTTTCCACTTATATCTGTGTTAAAGTAGAGCCACAGATGAAATTATAACCCGGTATTTCTTCTCTTATTTAAAATGTCAAGTTCCTATATCCCAAAAGTTAGTACCAGATTTGCATGTCTGTGTGATTAGTTTTTGTTGTTCCTGCTATTACTCATGCCATATTCCTATAATTCTAATCACTTACAGATGTAGCAAGTTATATTTTTTAGTGTTAATTTAAGAGTAGAACTGTGAGCAAATGAGTTAAGCCAAAGTCCTTATAATTTAAATATTATTTTTTTTGAAAGTACTTTAAAAATAAGCTGGCTTAAGTGCTTACTATTTGAATTATTATTTTCTTTATTTTTCTGATATTAGTTCTGAACTATGCAATTTCATATGGCATATGTAATAGCTAAAGGTTAAAGATTGAATACCCAGCCCTCTCTTTAATGTCTGTTTTGTCTAATGGCTACAGCCAGACTCCATTAGAAAACCTTACAGAACATGAGAAACTGTTTCACTGTTGATGTCTGTGACAGTAACAGACAGAAGTAAGTTCCAGATATTTTCAGAATTGTTTAGAGGTTGATGCTAAGTTCTGTAAAGTTAGTCTGGCCAACACAATAATTTCAGTTTTGTGAAGTTATATTTATTTTAAGTCTTGGGATTTTTTAACAAAAATGGAAAACAACATTTAATTGGGTTTAGTAGCACCCAGTTGTTTAAGCTTTCATACAGTTTAAAATAAATGATACAGAAATAGTTGGTAAGTTATAAAAACTGTAAATTTGAACCATTATGTTTTAGCAAATGCTATGACTATCATTGAATATTATAAAATAAAATAAAGATATATGCCTTAGCAGTAGATTTTCCAGATGAACATGGTACAATATAGACTTTAAACCAAGGAACATCTGCTTCTGAGGACATGACTGACTGTATATCCTAAGAAATATCACCCATTAAAAGTACTTAAAATATTTTATCTAGCATGTTTAATAACCATTTAAAATATATGGTTGAGCTGACTTGAAAATGAGGACATCTTAAAGGTCAAAGGACTGAGTGAGAACAGGAATCTGCTGCTCTCCATGCTCTCTTGACCCCCTGTAACCTGGATAATTTCTGACCTCTGTCAGGAGAAGAACCAAGGACCAGGACCCAGGGCCTATATAAGTGGGGGAGTATGTATAAACATGAGCTGACCATCGTATGGACTGGCAGCACTTATTTACAGTACTGCTTTCCTTGAAAACTTCTGAGCTAAAAATTTAAAGTACTCTTGCTATAGAAGCAAATGAAAATCCTCATTAGAGGTACACACTCCCAATACAAATTCTAAGTAATTTTATGGATAAAGTTAAAATGGCCACGAGTTCAGTATTCAAAATCACTAAACACACAAGGAAATTACCATGGTCTAGGATCAACAAAAGCAACACAGATAGAATCATAATATTGGAATCATCAGGTAGAACTATAAATGAGTATGCATATTATATTAACTAAACTAAAAGAGAATTAAAATGTTATTAAGAGATGAGAGGCTATCACAAATGATTAAACAGATTTTTAAAAGAACAAATAGAACTTTAGCAATTAAAATAACTTTAGCCATAAAAAAAAAAAAAAAAACTTGCCATTTGAAGCAACATGGTTGGAGCTAGAGAGTACAATGCTAAGTGAAGTAAGCCAGTTAGAGAAATACGGATACCATATGATTTCCCTCATATGGGGAATTTAAGAAACAAAGCAGGTGAACAAAAGAAAACAAAGAGACAAACCAAAAACAAAACAAAACAAAAAAACACAAAAAATGAAACAGACTCTTAACTATAGAGAACAGATGGTTACTAGAGGGGAGGTGGATATGGGGGATGAGTGAAACAGGTGAAGGAGCTTAAGAGTCCCCTTATCTTGATGAGCACCGAGTAATGTACAGAATTGTTGAATCACCATATTGTACTCTAGAGTTCACTTAACACTGTCAATTGTACTGAAATTAAAAGAGAAAGAAAAAGAAAATAAATTTAAAATTCACTACACGAGCTGAACAATTAAGCACAAACTGGGAGATCTGAAGGATTGCAGCAAAAAGAAGAAAATAGAAAAGCCAGATAAAGAGATGTGGAGGGTATGGTGAACAGGTCTAACATACATCTAACTGGATTTCCACAGGGAGAGAATAGGAAAAATGGAGGACACCGATGCTTAAAAATATGATGAATCTTGGAACATTACATGGAAAACTAATAATGCATTGTATAGTGGCTAACATAACACAATAAAAATACAATGGCTGAGAATTTTCCAGAATTGACAAAGAACATAGATCCTTAAATTCAGGAGCACAAACACATCCCAAGCAAGATAAATAGAAAACCCACGCTTAAGATACATTGCAGCCCATCTATAGAATTCCAAAGACAAGAATATAATACTGAGAGCAGCCACAGAGAGAGGACAAGGTACCTACGTGAACAACAATTATTAGACTGAAGTCCCTCTCATAGCATCAAAAAAAGACAGAAAACATTAAAGTTTGGAGGGCTGTGAACAACATCAAACTGGATTTATAAACCCAGTGAAATTGTCTACCAAGAATGAGAGCTAAATAGAGATACTAAAGCTGGGAAAAATTTTCACCAGCAGATCTGGACTGAAGGGATTTCTACATAATATACTTCAAGAAGAAAGTTCTAGAAAGGAAGCCCAACATATAAGAGGAAATGATGAGGGACCCCTTGGTGGCTCAGTGGGTTAAAGCCTCTGCCTTTGGCTCAGGTCATGATCTCAGGGTCCTGGGATGGAGCCCTGCGTAGGTTCTCTGCTCAGCAGGGAGCCTGCTTCCCTCTCTCTCTCTGCCTGCTTCTCTGCCTATTTGCAATCTCTGTCTGTCAAATAAATAAATAAAATTTTTAAAAAAGAAGAAATGATGAGAAAAAAATTAGTATATATGTAGGTAAATATATCAAAATATTGATTCTATAAATCAGTAATAGCATCTATATGTAAGGTTCAGAGACCAATAAAATAAAACAATGCTGGATAAAAGTTGCATGTCAGTTAAGGAGAGTCAATCTTAATTAATATTTTTTAAAGGTATTTTAATTATTTAGGGTGAAAATTTGGATTACATTAAACATTGTTAAACTAAGTATGCATATTATATTTTGTAGAATAACTAAAATAATTGGGTGTAAATCTCCCAAACCAGGTTACAAAGCCACACACACATTTATTGCACATCAAAAGTAGTGTCTTTTGTCATTTCAGGAGCTATTGTCTATTCATCAACTTGTAGGTATTACTTGAATCCAACAAGTGTAATACAAAACTGGTCCATGACCATCTCCAGTTATCGAAGCAGTCATAAACTTAACAATACAAAGATATCATTGAAAATCTTGAAAACTTTAAAGATATGAGATCTTTGTTGACCTCCCTGAGGGGAAACATGGCTGTCCTGTGTTGTTTGAGAGCCTCGTAATGTGGGATTATGTAACAAACTTAGATTTGCCATTATTGTAGAGACAATTAATTCCAAGAACATTTTTTTAAAGATTTTATTTATTCATTTGACAGAGATAGTGAGAGAGCACAAGCAGGGGGAGCAGCAGAGGGAGAGGGAGAAGCAAACTTCCCACTGAGCAGGGAGCCGGACATGGGGCTCTATCCCAGGACCCCAGGATCATGACCTGAGCCGAAGGCAGATGCTTAAAGACTGAGACACCCAGGCACCCTAGAGATAATTAATTCCAATGAAAAATAACTTATGTCCCTAAGTCTACTTCTCAGATGTTTTCTATCTCGTAGAAAATCTATCAGCATATACAATATCCCATATGGGGCCGACACTGCATCTCTACCTAAATGACCTCAAAAGAAGGAAGAACTGTAACTGATTAGAAATTTATTTAGAAGAAATAGATGTGGAAACTAAACAGGACACTGCCATGGCTATCTGCTTAGGAGTCTGTTAATGGTTATCTGTATGTGTCTTCAATCTCTGCATGAATTTCTGATATTCTAAAGCAATTGTCTTATAGTGCAGTTCTGGGATCTCTGAGGGGTCCCCAAGTCCCTTTCAAGTGTGTCTGTGACAGCAACATGATTTTCATGGTCATACTAAGGTGTTATTTGCCTTTTTTCATTGTCATTCTCTCCTAACTTTTTAGTGTTTGCCAGAAGCTACATGGCAGATGATATTTTATACTAAATGAAGAAGCAGAAATGAGAATCCACCTGTCCTCTTAATTCAGACATTAAAAATATTTGGAAAAATTTAAAATAATGCTATTTTCTCACTAGATATTTTAGTTTTGAAAATACGGTTATTTTTCATAGTGTACATGCTATCTATATTAATCTGTAATGGATTAATTATTTTAAAGTCAAACCAATTAAATATATATTTTTTAAATTTTCAGTTCATTTATGATATGGTAAATATATATATATAAATTTGGTAAATATATATGATATATACACACAAATACATATATCACACAGAAATAAAAACTCTGGGATCTTTAATAATTTTTAAGAGTGTAAAGTAACAAAAAGGGAATATTTTTAAGTCATATGATACTTTAAATAGGCATGCTGCTCTGTAGACATGTTGGAGGGGAATATGGTGTGAGTCACTTTGTAGCTTTCCTATGTAGAAACATTTATTAGAAAGAAAAGTGTGTGTGTTTAGGCAGAGGTGTTTCTAATATTTCTTGGGCAAACTTTGAGTGCTATGTATTATCTGTAATCTTTAGTAGACTTTCTTTATGGTAAATTAGAGCCTCAAATGTTTTCATAGTTCCAACCTTGAACTGTTGTTTTAGGATAGACACCAATAAATATTAGGGGTCTACTGGGAAGGCAGAGAGCATTTTCAGATTTATGAGGGAGAAAAAAATCAATAGTGTCCCTAAGGCCATGTAAGTCATGAGTAGCACAAGTAGTCTTATGCAAAGTTGACAATATCATGAAATATAAACCTTTGCTTTGGAATTTTACCAGAAATTAAAATGGCATTATAAGGGAATGACAGTGTTTTTGCCTGTATCTCAGGAGGAATGTATACTTCTAATTATCTTGCTTCCCTTTGACTGAGTTCTGGGAAAGATTTTTTTTTTCCCCTCTCTCTCCTGAAAAGTTGGGTGACCTCCTCACATTCTTCTGCTTTCTGACTCATTCACTTTTTCTTCCCCTTCAATCCTTGATTAAATCTTCCTGGCCCCTAGGAGTTCTTGTTCCATATATAGTAAGTCATGCACTTTGTCCTCTTGTTAAGGAATGAATTAATAAGCTTAACTCCCTCTTTGAAGGAGAGTTTGGAATGCTTTTTTGGTGAAAATTAATATTCAATTACCAAGACTGTCATTTTACCAAATAGGAGTATAAAAGACACAGCATAGCTGCACTTGAGAATAATTGAAATCAAATTTCAGTTTGTATTATACCACAATGGCTCAAGCTTTCACGGGAAACTTTTATGTCTACTTTCTCATAGAAGTGAGTACTTTTCTTTTTCCCTCTGCTGCATATTTATAACAAGACCATTTAACTCACTACTTTGAAAGAACACTGGCTGAGTGGTCCTTTTTGCGCTTGTCTTTAGAGTTTTAGACACATCCTACTGACCTACAAAATACCCGGTGTTTATCTTTACTTGGCATTAAATAAGTTCTCCAAAGGACAATAAGTATAATACTTCTCCAAACTGCATCCTCTAAGACTTTATAATATCCCTGCAATGCTTTAATGGGACTAATGGTTGAATACAGAAAAGATAGCTCAAACCACTTCCCTCAGGCACTTTTTGGTTTGCATGGGTTTTTCATCACAGAATGTGCAGAAAAATCTGTGCTGCTTAACTGAGTAATGAGAACATTTTATAGTTAATAATAATTTAAATGTCAAAGAAAAAACTTTATGTGAAGGAAAGGAATAAGAAATTGAGAATGTAACAATATGAGGAGAATAATCATAGCATAGCTAAGAGTAAAAAAGGAATCAACCCAAAGAAGTTAAATCTACACTACAGATAACTCTCAGGAGAGCTAAAATCTTTGGCATCTGTCTTTACTTTTATTTCTGTAAGAATGTGGAATAAGCAAGTGATATGCAGAGAAGCAATTATAAAAGCTCTTATTCCTTATGAAATAGATCCCCCCCCCCCCGCAGCTTAAGTAAAATTTTAAATAAGGCCAAATTATCCAACACCGTTGTTAACTTGCCAAGCTGAAGTTACTTACCTGGGAATCAGAGGACTTGATATTGTGTTTGGTTTTAGCATTTATTTGCTGTGCAAACTTGAGCTCATTGCTTAACCTCTCAAGGCCTTAGTTTCTCTGTTTGCACAATGAGAATATGCATGCTTGTTTTACTTTGTAGACCTTTTGTGTAAAAATATCTGGTAATGTATGTGCAAGGGCTTTCAAAAACAATCTAATATTACTGATTTTAAATACTACTGCTACTACTAATTATTATTGCTATTAATATCTTTAAACTGCCTTGTTCTTCAACTTCTTCTATTTTGGCACATTCTCTTAAAAATTGCTGAAAACTCTGAAAACACATCCTTTTTAAATATCCAGATGAGACTGATAAATATTTTATGTTAAAATTCACACTAAGTTACTAGCTACAGGGTCTTGTTATGTCTTCACCTAAAATTCGATTCTATTTTTATTAATAATTACTTTTTAAAAAAATAAAGTGATTTGACTTCAAATAGCCAAACAATATCAGAAAATAAGACCAAAGTGGAGGGCTTTCTTTTCCTAATTTCAAAACTCACTGCAAAGCTACAGTAGTCAAAACAGAGAGGTACTGTTATAAGGCATAAGGATAGATACATAGATCATAAAATCAAGAGCCCAGAAATAAGCCCAAAATCTATGGTCAGTGATTTTTGATGAAGTTTCCATTGCCCATTGTTCAAAAATGGCTGTTTCCAACCAAGACCATTGAATAGGGAAAGAATATTCTCTTCAAACATATGGTACTGACACAACTATATATCAACATGCAAAAGGGTGACATTGGACCCTTATCTCATACAACATACAAAGATTAACTCAAAATAGATCAAAGTCATAAATATAAAGCTAAAACCTACAAAAAACCTAAGAGCAAATTTTCATGACCATGGAGCTACACTGGATTCGTAGATATGATACAAAAAGCTGTAGCAACAAAAGAAAAAATAAATTAGACATCATCAAAATTAAAAACTTCTTTACATCAAAGAACATCATCAAGAAAGTGAAAATACAGCCCACCGAATGGGAGAAAATATTTATATGTTGGATATCTGGAAGACTCTACCATCAACAATGTATAAAGAACTCTTACAACTCAACAACAACAAGAGAAACAACCCCATTAAAAATTGGATATAAAGTGTTTGAATAGACATTTCTCTGAAGAGGATACACAAATGGCCAACAAGCATATGAAATGATGCCTAACCATTAGTCATTACAAAAATGAAAATGAAAACCATAATGAGATACCTCTTCACATTTATCAGGATGGCTATAGTAAATTTGAAAGAGGGAAAATAATATTGTTGATGAGGAAGCAGAGAAAATGGAATCCTCATATATTGCTAGTGAGAATGTAGTGTTCTAATCACTGTGGAAATAGTTTAGTGATCATCAATAAGTTAAATATAGAATTACTCTAAGACCCAGCAACTCCACTCATACCCCAAATAATTGTAAAAGGATACAAAAACCTGTACACAAATATCCATAGCAGCACTCTTCACAATCATAAAATGTTAGAAATAACTCAATATCCATCAACTGATGAATGGATAAACAAGATTCCTTATATCCATATAATAGAATAGCATTCAGCCATAAGAAGTAATAAATACTGATACATGCTACAACAAAATGAATGAACTTTGAAAATGTGTACTAACTGAAGGAAGCCAGACACAAAAGGCCATTTGTATGATTCCATTTATATGAAATACTCAGAATAAGGAAATCCATAGAGACAGAAAGCAAATTCATGATTGCCAGGGATTAGGGAGAGAGGGGGAAATGTCGAGTGACTGCTTAATGGGTACATGATGTCCTTTTGGGACGGTGAAAATATTTTAGAACTACACAGTGGTGGTGATTGCATAATGCAAAACATTGCAAATGTACTAACTGCCACCAGATTATACACTAAAATGGGTTAAATGGTAAAAACAAAAATAAAAATAATCATCAATGAAGTATTTTACAAGTTTTCAGGCAATGGCCACACCAATCATATCTTCTATTTTCTACATGAAATACATCTGCAAAACAGTGATGTAATAGTTAATATTTGTGAGAATCATAGATAGTAATAGAGCACCAACTCTGCACAAGGTCCTAGTCTAAGTGTTTTGTATGGATCTGCTTACATAATCATGAAAACTGAATGCAATAAGTACTCTTCTGACTTTTTTTTTATATATAAGTAAACTGAGGTACAGATTGTTTAATTGACTTGTATAACATCAGATACTTAATAAATGACCACTAAGGGATTTTATTCTAATTGACCTATTTCTGAAACAAAAACTCTTACCCAGGACCTTGTATGTCTTTGCAACAGAAAATGGGCCCAGATCCTAGTTAGACCTGAATTCGGTTGAGAAGATGTTAGGAAAGCTACGCAGCAGATTCTGAGTCACTGTTGTGTCCTTATAGCTTTCTGTAGCTGGGTGGGGGCAAGCATTTCTTTGGAAGAGCAGAAATCCCCTCATCTGTGCAGAATGTTAAAACAGCAATACATTCTAGGAGTTAGTTGTTTATTTTATTGTCTCTGTAAGCATTTGTGGTCAATTTTACTTCCACTTCTGATAATAGTTCCTGTATATGTTTTTCAGTTATTTGTGAACTACTTTGATTTTTCTCACCACATCTCTATATTTATTTTTGTCCTTATCAAGTGTTTTCGTTTATCTCTTGAATCAAGGTTGAAAATTAGGGATAAATATGGTTGCTTTTTGGTATTTTAGGAGAGCATTGGAAAGTTTTCTGAAAGCTGTTTAGTCAAACCATTTATAAAAGGTAAAATAGAATTAAGGCAGAATAATTTCAAAAAGATTTAACCAAGATGAAATATGTCTAAAGACTAAAAATGTACTAAAACATTTCTTTCTGATCAAAAGAATAACTCTGGTCATAGAAACTGTTTGTATGTGGTAACTCCCTTTAGTTTCAAGGTGGTCCCTAATCAATAATGGACTGATTTCTCCTATCCTGTCTTAAAACAAAACAAACCCTATTTCACCTATCAATCTCTAGCCCTTTCCCTTCTTTTATTTCTTTCCCTCTTGAAATGTAAGTGCGGGGCGCCTAGGTGGTTCAGTTGGTTAGGCTTCTGCCTTCGGTTCAGGTCGTGGTTCCTGGGTGGGAGTCCCACATCAGGCTCCCTGCTCAGCTGGGAGTCTGCTTCTCCCTCTGCTTCTGCTCCTCCCCACTGGTTGTGGTCTCTCTCTCTCTCTCTCTTGCTCACTGTCTTTCAAATAAATAAATACAATCTTAAAAAGAAAGAAATATAAGCACAATGAGGACTGGAACTTTATCCCCTCTGTGTCGTCAGTGCCTAGAAAAATATTTGGCACACGCCGGCATTTGATACGTTTTGAATAAATAATGAATCTACTTCTTGTTTCCTTGAATCTGTTATTTCTGCAATAAAAAAAAAAGAGGTAGTGTAACTAAAAATATCTTCAAAACATTTCCAAATAAAAATTAAAAGAGAGGTCAGAAATTTAAAAAAATCACAACCTTAACATAGAGCATGATGTTGGAAAACAAAACAAAACAAAAATACTAATACTTCAATAGAAACATGAACAAAAGATAGAACTAGCTAATTTGCTGAATCTGATGTAGAAATATTTATTAAATATATTAGAAAATACACCTAATTATTAAAATAGGCAAATGGAATCAATAGCAGATAACATTTTTTCACATTAAAAAATTTACAGAACTTTTAAATCATAATAATTCTGTGGAGGAATGATATAGAAAATATATCTGTAAAATTAGGAATCAGATAAAATCTACAAACTCTGTAACATGCAGAAGGGCTGCCCAAAGTAGCAGAGATCAGACAGGAGCTATAGGGAATGGGACTCAATGAGTCCAAAAAGTTGCCTATGAGAGTAGAAATATAAAGTTATATCTTTTTCTTTTTCCTTTTAAAAAGTATATGGAGGGGCTCCTGGGTGGCTCAGTCATTAAACATCTGCCTTTGGCTTAGGTCATAAGCCCCACATTGCATCGGGCTCCCTGCTCAGTGGGGAGCCTGCTTTTCCCTCTCCCGCTTCTCCCTCTCTCTCTGCTCCCCCTGCTTGTGTTCTCTCACTCTGTCTGTCATAATAATTAATTTAAAAAAGAAAGAAGTATATGGAACTGAGATAATTCTATTCTTAAGAATTTAACTGACATACAGAGCTAAAATCAGATGATAAACACCAGTATGGACTACAAATTAATAAATGTTTTGAATATTAGTCTGAACTAAAGATATCTTTGCACACATAAAATAATGTATGCATAATAGTAATCACTTTTTTTTAAGAGCAAAACATTGGGATGAAGCCAAATACCAATCAGTAGCGTCTGGTTTAAAAGAATTATGGTAAATTAGTTATAACCATGCAGTGGAATACTATGCAACTGTAAATAAGAGAATGAGAAATAAGTACCGATATAGAGATGACTATAAACCGTATTATTAAGTGGAAAAGCAAAATATAGCATAGTATGTACTTTATGCTATCCTTTGTGGAATAAAGGGGTATAATGTATATGATTATATTTACTTATATATAGATAAAATCTATATATAGATAAAATCTAAAACATAGATAAAATCTAAAACACTATATACATTAACAACAATGTTACCTGAAGAGTAGATGTGGTGGGAAGTGTGTAAATAAGACACAGTGATGAGAGTAAGGTATTTTGTTCTTTACTTTTTAGTTATATTATATTGATAAAAAATAACTTGTAGGACAATGGTATTATCCACTGAAAGATTAAATATTAAAAAATTAGAAAAAGTGATATGTGTAGAAATGCATGTTTTCAGGTTGAATGAAATAGCAATATATGCATGCCTTTGTGGGATTTTATTATAATGTTATTTGGGTTAAAGATGATTAAGGATATATATGAATATTTACTGCCAGATACATATACTGCACTATTGTTTACCTTGATTAAATATTGGAAGTATCCCAAATACTGTGCTATATTCATGTGAAATAATATCAGCATTAAAATGACATAAAACAATTCCTAAAGATAGGGAAATGTATTCACAGTATATTGTGAATGAGGGGGAGAGGAGAAACAAGTGAGATAATTCAAAGTAGGATTCCATATCCATAAAATAAAAAGTTGGAAAATATGCATTAAAGCTTATTCATGCATATAGAGAAAGAACTAGAAGGATATTCACCAGTTGTTAATTGCGCTTCTCTTAGGGTGGTGGGATGATAGGTAAGTTTATTATTATCTGTGGTCTCTAAAGTTCTTCTAAATAATTACAGAAGCAAAAACCTTTAACATTTATTGAAGGATTTGAATGGACCATGAGCTATATTCAGCTTTTGGTGACCACAGTCTCTCAAATTTCTCAAAACCACAGGAGGTAGTTTTCATTAACCATTTTACAGGTAGAAAATCTGAGGCTCAGGAAGTTGGAGTAATTTACCCAATACTGCATAATGTCAAATACAAACCCAGGTCTGTCTGCATCCAACATTCATTTCTTGATCATCTTGATAAATAATTCAATGAAACACTGTTTGCAATTGAAAAAATGTCTTTCCAACTAGTTCTCTTTTTAAGTGGCAAATCTTTGCCTTGGTTATCAGAACTTATGTTTTTGTGGGCAGTGCTAATAATGCCCAAGTATTCCCTGATAGTAATTTAAACAATCTTGCATATGTGAATTATTTCATTTTTTTTTACAGTAGATAAAATATGTTAATTTGTGTAAATAGTCTTCTGGGTACAGATGCTCACACTGAAAGCAGGCTTATCTTAAAAGCTGCTTGTCTTTAATTTGAGACTTCTTTTATATGCATAGTTTATTTTTCTAATGCTGTCTCAATATAGGAATAATTTTAAGGAGGCATTTGTTGCTAAATGAAAGAAAACACAGCTCTCTTGGCTTTGGTAAATATTAATGAGCTCGTAGAAAATCTCGTTACTGAGGTGCGGCACTCTTTTGAGATTTTTTTCTGCCATCTTGGCCCTTTGTGGGCCCAGCTCCTTTGTTGCAGATTAGCATACTGGTTTGTGTGTGCTATTGTGAGTTCTGCTTCAGCTCCTTTGTGTGTGCTGACAGAAGGCTCACCTTGCTCTGTTATCAAGAATGTCTAAGCATCTTAATAATATATTGGGTTTCAGCAAGAAAAAAAGCAAATCACTCAGAAATAATTAATCTGACTTATTCATTTCAAGGATTTACCACCAAATGGACAGTGTTCATTTCTGGTCATGTATATATTATCATCATTAACAAAGTGAAATCCAACTTGTATTAATTTTTGAGTGAGGAGAAGTTCAGAATTCGAATGATTTATGTCAGTGTTCACACATATATGTAAAATTGTATCACATGTACAAAATCATTTAGGTACTTTATTTCATTTTAGACAGTGTACTGTTTATACCTAACCAAACATTTTTATTTACTCTCAATTATTAATTGTGTTGGGTCATAGAGAACCCAGCAAAGATGGTATTTGGCTAAATATTACTTCATTGATCGTCCTCTAAAAACCATGTTGTGGGTGGTATTACTATATAAATCATGAATTTACCTAAAATGTAAGAAAAAAAAGGACAATTCTCCCAATGACAGAATGTAGGAATGATCAAAATTACCTAAAACAAATAAAAAAAAAATACATCTGCTACACCTTTAAAAAATTCTCTATTAGCCCAAAAGGTTATATGATGCTTATAAAGTAATTATTTGACAAAGCAACATTTTCTTTTATTTGAGTCTAGTCACAGGGGTCATAAATTCACACCCAGTTTTAAAAAATGCTGGTTGGATTAAAAACATATCGGGAAAAATAAAGCAGTTGTTTGAAAACATGTTTCAGACAAGAAAAAAATGCGTCAAACACTTTTAAGAGTTATTACTAACTGTCATGGAACACTTCATCTGCCTTCACAGTTCAGTATATGGGATTATTAGAGTAATGAAAAGAAAAAAAATGATAAGAATACAAGAATATAACAAGAGTATTTGGAATTATAGACAGAGAAGTATATCATCCATCTACCTTAAGGTTTTGTCCCAAAACCTTGCTTACAGATTGTTCATAGTGATTTGAATAAAGGATTTCTGAGGCCCTTTTATAAAACCATTTTTGGAAGAATTTTTATCAGAGCTAATTTTGAGCTACGGTTGTAGCTGGGTAATTTTTAGTTGTTTATAACAGAATGTGAATCCCATAAGAACCCATTTCAATAGTTTTGAGAAAGAAGGAGACAATTCCAGCAAATGATTTTCTATTGTGAGAAATGGAGCTGGAGATGACTGCTGACTGAAGTTTTAAAACTAAAAGTCACAGAAATAAGAAGTCATGGTCATATATAGTCATTTCTCCAAGGTTGTATTTGTGGTGAGTTAGAAAATAGGCATTCTAATGAAAGTCTAGAAATGCAAACAGGGTCATACCTAGCTTTGATTATTAACAGTTTTGAGATAGAGAGAGAGAAAAAAAATAGTACCTAATATAAATTATCATTAATTCACCTCAAAGTGTGTTCAATTCAGTTGTACCATGAAGAAATTCAAATTCAACTTTTATTTAAAATAATAAAATCATATTTGCAACCTGTGCCACAGGCTAGATAAGGTCTTAGCCTTAGACACTAATTCTAGGCAAAGTATTAAAAACAGTTTTAAAATATTTAAACTACACCTTAGAGTTCTAGAGTAATGGAAACTTTATTAATAGAAATTTTATTAAAAAGCTTGAGTTATATTAAGAAAGCCCATCATAAAATGCCAGAGGTTTTTTGTTTTGCTTTGTTTTGTTTTTTGCTTTGGTTTTGTTATAACATAGCCAGTTTCTCCAATGCAATTCAGTGTGATTTGCATTTAGAAATTTTATTGAGATACAGTTTCCCATTAATGTATTCTGGTGGTCAGAATGACCACCTTTTCTGAGATTCACACTCTGCTTTTCTGAGATCCACACTCTCATCCCGGGAACCTGTAGATATTACTTTACATGGCCAAAGAGATGTGATTAAGAACCTTGAGATGTGGAGATTATCCTAGATTATTTGGGTAGGCCTCATGTCATCATAGGACTCCTTAGACACAGGGAAACTCCCTGCTGTAGTCAGGAGGATATGTGACTATGGAAGAAAAACATAGAAAGATGCAACTTTGCTGGCTTTGCAGATGAGGGAAGGAGACCACAAGTTAAAGAATATGGGCAACCTCCAGAAGCTAGGACACACAAAGGAGCAGATCCTTTCTTCAGAGCCTCCAGGGAAAAACAGACTGCTGACACCTTGACTTCAGCTCATTGAAACTGATTTTGGACTTCTGATATCCAGAACTATAAGAGGATAAATTTGTATTATTTTAAGTTTATGGAAATTTGTAATAGCAGTAAAGTAGTACCAACAGACATATTGAAGATATAAACTGAGGTATATGTATACAAGAAGCCACATAGACGTAAAGATGGATTTTGAATCTTTGGATACAGATTATGTTAGTAAACTCATAGGAATTATATTTTCAGATAAAAGCTCATTTAATTCTGTATTAAATGGATGCAGTTTTCAAAACTTAAAATGTGGTAGATTGTTACAAAATAACCACCACAGTTCATATTTTTATCTTCACACAGAAAGGAGGCCCCTCCCATACTGGCTTTGAACTTGACTATGTAATTTACTCTGGCCATTAGGACATTATCAAAGGTGGCTCAAGGAGAGGATTAAAAAGTGCTTGTGCATTGGGCTTGCCCTTGTAGCTGCCCTTGTAGCTTTAGGTTCATAGTCTGAACCAAGCCTGGGCTAGCCTCCTAGAGGATGAGACAGCTTGTAGAAAAGCCCTAGCTAAGCCTGTAACATAGCAATGATGCCATCCTAAACCATGGAGCCCCAGTCAAATTTCCAGTTTAGACTGGAAGAACCACTCACCCAGTCCACAGGATCATAAGAAATAATAAGTAATTTTTTAAAGTCACCAAGTTTTGGGATGATTTGCTTCTCAGCAATTCATTTACTTCCTCAAGATGTAGGGTGCATTTTCTTATTTTTCTGTAGGGTACACTTTAGACATGACTCTACCTCTAATAGCATTTAGATGTCCTCCATTAGGTTTCTTTTAAATCATTTAGCCTTTGATTTTCAGGTGGTTGTGATAGAAACCATATCAGGGCCTTTGGAGGCACTTTGAAATGACTGAAATTGAGGTGCTTGACTTGGATTTTTCAGCCCAAATTTTTTTTATCCTTATCCTCCAAAACATATCCAACTAAAAATAATTAGATTACCAATATTTTTTTTTAAAGCTTTGTGTCCTTTGAATAGACCCAGTGGAAAACATAATGTACTTATTACTAAATACCTTCTATGGTTTTATAGACCTATGTGAGTATGGCAGAGGTAGGGCTCTCTAAGAAGATGCCTTACCTTATTGAGATCCTTGAATCAGGTAGTTGAGATCAGAGCTTTGTAAAAAGGAAACCAGAGATCATTTGGTTCCCGTGAAAACTTACTGCCAGGGAATTTACTGAGAAGATAGAAAATGTGGGAGAAGTATCCCATCGTCTCTTGAAGAGTTGTATCCTAACTTCTGGGCTCTGTCATAATTTGAAGACACTCTAATCAGATGATCTCTAAAGTCTCTTCTAGTTCTAGCATTACATTATCCTGGATACTCTTTTCATATTGGGAGAATGATATTAATTTCCACAGACTACAGCAAAGTTAACTGACTCCCTTGGGGATGGACACATGCCTCTGTCCCCTTCACTATGAGCTGAGTCAACTGAAATAACTATTCTGGGTTCCCTGCTGCTTCAGGTTTTCACTTCTATGAGTTTGTCTTTCCATTTTGAGCAAAGAACACCTGTAGTTGTCTTCTGTTGTAACCATCCATGTTTGCAGGATCATATTTTTTTTTTCTTTCAGATGGGCTGACATGTAAAAATTAAAAATGAAAATGGGATTTAATAGTACTTGTTCGTAGAAGAAATTTCTAGCACCTTTTTCAAGGATTTATTTTTTAGCAAACAAATGGTTTGACTTGAAAGGAAGAAAACAGGTGAATCTTACAACATCCCTATTTGGGTTATGGGAAGAATTTACATTTTCTGAACCATGACGTTTGTACTGGGAAGGGGGGTGTTTGTGTAGTCTATAACATATAAGGATATGGTAGCAGCTATGTTTGCCTCATATATATCATTCTGTTACACTCATGCTAATTATTTGATTAGATAACTGTATCTTCCATGACCTCATGTAAAATAATGAATCAGATTTAGATTTACCCGGTGCTAGAACTAATTTGAGGCCTTTGGGGAATACTTTTCAAATCAATAAGGCATCAGTGCACTTCTACCCTGTGTCCTGAAAGAGTTAATGTAGATTTCAAAAAGGACCTAATTTACTGGCTAATGGTATCTTTTTGTAGGAATTACTTGGCTTTTGTGGAATAGCCTTTCATCTTTCTGCTTTTTGTTAATTCAATTGAATTTTCATCTAATCTACATTGTTTCATTCTAAAGGCAGTCAGTCCCTCATCCTACAAACCGTTCATTTCCAAAAACTCATTTGCGAGTTGGTTATTTGGAACTTAGAAGGTACTTTTCAATAGAAAAATAAAAACCACAAATATTGGGTGTGTTCCCAGAATAGTTGACAGAAGCCAACTTAACCCATCATATTCTAATGCCACTATCCAGCCTAAACAATATAAATAACAGTGCATAGGAGGGTAAAATGCTTTTCATGATCCAGGTTGGGAAGACTGAAGCTCGTTCTTCTATAGCCAGCCTGTCTGTAGGGGTGAGGACTTTCCTGTCTTCATTCCTCCAGCCTAAAATGATGTGAAGTTAGAACACAGCTCAACCTTAGTGCAGCAACAGTGACTTTTACTGTTTAGGTTAAGAGTAGGGTCAGGGGAGTTGTGCAGTAAGGTTGGAGCGTCAAGATAGAGGCTAAAGAGAATGAAAAGTGAGTTATTAGTGAGTCATAGGATATGGTGAGACATTAAAGTGTAGAGGGAAAGATTGAGAGCTAGGTTAAGTTTTAAAGGCGTCTGTAATCCTCACTCCCTTCTTAAAACTATTTCAAAATCAGATACAGATTCAGATGCAGATACAAAATCAGATACAGATTCAAGTTTGCTTCGGTAGGATAGTTTGGTCAAGAGCAGGCTTTTAATTTCCTAGTAGCCTTTATAAAACATAACCCATTTTTTTTTTTTAGCTATCTCTTTTGTCTCTGAGATTCTTGCTGAGGTGGAAGAAGCAAGGCCAAAAAACAAAACAAAACACACACACACACACAAAACAACAACAAAAAGCAACCTCAGGAGAGTAAGAGAGGGGATTGAGAAGGTATGACAGAGGTCCCCGGGTAATAGGAAAAGAGGGTCTTCAGCCTTTGTTCACCTCTTCTTCCATCTCTGTGATGATAATGGGATAGATTTTGAGGGACATGAGACAGAGAGTTTGAGGGACTAAATCGGAGGGAAACTAAACTCCTAGTAGAAGGAATGTTAGTAGGTGGATCTCTCTTACATTTCTGCTGGGACAGTTAATCATACATCAGGCCAGTCTGGGCCTCTGGATCTGACTTTTGCCAATTGAATTTCTAGAGAATTGTCTCAGGGGAAAGGGACGTGACTCTCATATGTTTCCAGAAAAGGAGACGACATCCTAAGAACACCATTATCATCTTAGAAATGAAATGAGGGATGTCCGGGTGGCTCAGCTGGTTAAGCCTCTGACTCTTTCTCTTGATTTTGGTTTAGGTTATGATCTCAGGATCATGAGATCGAGTCCCATGTCAGGAGCTATACTGGGCATGAAGCCTGGTTAAGATACTCTCTCTCCCTCTGCTTCTCTCCCCCCACCAAAAAAAAAATTGTATCCCAGCTATACTAGATATATAAAATTCTCATAGATAGGCTTCAGTGAGACTGTCCTTTTTGTCCTGAGTACTCTTTGCTGTCCCCTTCACTTTGTTAATTCCTACCCATCCCTTAGCATGCATGTGTTCTCTGCTCAAGGAAACCTTTCCTGAACATCACCTCCATTGGGCTCAAAGATAGAAGCCCTCTTGTACATATTTTATTGTTGCTTTTGTATTTTTTTTTTTACAATCTGTTATAATAGTAGGTGTATACTTAATATTAACCACTGAATTAACCACTGAATCCAGTGCCTATTATAGAGGCTGACACTCAGCAGGTGCTCAGTAAATATTTGTTGTAAACTATTAAGGAGCAGGAAATAAGTTTATCTGTGTGTAGGGAGGTCACCTTTAATGTCTACATTTGACTATTAAAAAAACTTATGTAAGATACTGAAGAGATTTAGAAAACTGTTAAATGAAAGAATTTGACCCAAATGTTTCATTGCTAAGAAGGATGGAGTCTAGAGAGCCTTTATATTAATTCAAGAAGTTTATATACTTTTATGTAAAAATTATAGTTGTCTACCACAATTCCGAACTAATTGATGCTATTTCAACTTGAATTACCTTTAGATTTTTCAAAGATGAAGGAGTTGCCCCTGCCTTGCTGCATTGAGCAGACCACAGTTCTTAGGCAGGAAGCAAGGATAGCTATTAAAAAGTCAGTGTCTCTCTCCTTTATGCCCTGTGATTTTTCTGGAGCAGCTGAGAAAAAACTGGATACATCCATAGAAACCTTGAGTGTAGACATTAATAATAATGGAACAAAATGGAACTTGGTTTTGATTCCAGCCACCCAAGTCATTAATTTATAGGAATTCATACTATTCACAAAGGAACTATTTTAGCCAGCAAATCTCTTGTGATTCTGTTCATTCATCTTTACCTCTTTGGGGCTTGTCTTATATGAGCAACACTTGGTATAGTGATACACACACTACTACATTTCAGTATTTTCTCAGGATCTCTTCATTATACTTGGGGAGAAATTGAATTATAGTCAATGCCACATGAAAGATGAAAATGCTACCATTTTTGTAACATGTTTATCATGAGTAATGAGAATGTGCCTACCACCAACCCACTTGTTGTCATCAGAGTCTTGACAATGTATTCAGACTTTCTTAGTACAAGGGTGGTAGTTTAATATGAGCTGTACAGTTTAGATTTTCTAAGAGATTAAAAAGAAAGAAATAAAGAAAATGCCCTTTAGGTACACATTACCATGTCTCTAAAGAAAATATAGTTTAACCATAGAAAGCTTCAAAGATTAATCTACTATATGATGTTGCTTGGAACTTAAAAAACACACAAATATAAAATAGGAACAATTACTAGAATACTGTGCAGATTTTCAGTCAGAATTAAACATAGGAATTTGTAACTAAAAATGTAATTCAGAAAAAGTTGGGAAAATATAAATTCTAAATTGCCTATTTCTTTCTCAGATACTTCATTTTAGTAATATGAAAATGTTTTATTTAATCTTGCATAGGCCTGTAAAGATTGATTTTTGGCTTCTTTCTGATCAAGAATAAACATTAATTTTCTAAGAAGTGGTATCTTGGGGTAAATTTTATAATTGTTATTATTATTATTTTTAAAGATTTTATTTATTTATTTAACAGAGATCACAAGTAGGGGGAGAGGTAGACAGAGAGAGAGAGAGAGAGAGAGAAGGAAGCAGGCTCCCTGCTGAGCAGAGAGCCTGATGCGGGGCTTGATCCCAGGACCCAAGATCATGAACCGAGCCAAAGGAAGAGACTTTAACCCATTGAGCCACCCTGGCCCCCGTAAATTTTATTATTGAAACAATTTGAAAAAATGGGAAATATTTATGGGAAACTTGAGTATTCCTTGGTTTTGGAAGTTATCCTTATTATTTACTTCATAATTGTATATTGTATGGAAGTCTAAGTTTAGAATGAAAACTGCCATGTGTGTTTTATAATACTATAGAAAACTATTTGGGATTTTAAAAAACAGTTGATTTATAAAATAGCATAAATTATGAGAATTTATACTGATTTTTTTAAAAGTTAGGTAAACTGTTTTGATCTTTATCTGACTATTTCATGTTTCATAGAAGTTTTAATTTCCTAAAGTTTACTTAACTAGAACGGAAAACATTTCACTATCAGCAGAATTTGAAGTGTTCTCATTAGTTATTTTATAATTATTAAAAATAAAGTATAATAAAATCCAGTCAACATCAAAACTGGTGTTATCTTTTTAAAAATATTTATAGTAGACTAAATAACAAGTAAGTCATCTGATTATAGTCTGTACATCTTCTTTTACTTACAGTTGACCCTTGAACAACAGGAAGATTAGGAATGACAGCCCCCTGAGCGGTGGAAAATAGACATAAAACTTTTGACTTCCTCAAAACTTTACTAATAGCCTACTGTTGACTGGAAGCCTTACTAATAATACAAATAGTCAATTAGTACATAATTTGTATGTTATATACATTATATATAGTATTCTCACAATAAAGCAAGCTAAGGAAAAGAATATGTTATTAAGAAAATCATGATGAGAAAAGAATAATGTACTGTATTTATTGAAAAAAAATCCATGTACAAGTGGACCAGTGCAGTTCAAACTCATGTTGTTCAAAGGTCAATTTTATTTCTTTTCATTTTAATATTAATAACATTTTTAGCATTCTATAGTAGACCTCCTGTATGAGGGACAGTAGATTTATTCTGCTTCCCCCCCCCCCCCACTAGTGAGGTCTTTGATTAAAGAATGGTAAGATCTTCTATCACTATAAATGACACTTAAGAATACTTTACTTGAGTTTCGTATTTGTGGAAATAAGCACAGCATGAAGAAAAACTTACACTATTCCCTGGGAGCAGTGCCCATGAACCTAGCACTCTGCTTCCTTTATAAGACCTGCCAGGCTTACCCTTGCTTGACCTATGTCATCATTAATATGAACTCCCATAGCACGTTACCTAATCTCTCTAGTGGCATCTATCATATATCCCCCCTTTATTATTTTTTTAAGATTTTTATTTATTTATTTGATAGAGAGAGATCACAAGTAGGCAGAGAGGCAGGCAGAGAGAGAGGGGGAAGCAGGCTCCCCGCTGAGCAGAGAGCCCGATGCGGGGCTCCATCCCAGGACCCTGGGATCATGACCTGAGCTGAAGGCAGAGGCTCAACCCACTGAGCCACCCAGGCGCTCCCCCCTTTATTTTTAATTACCAGTTTCTCCCTCTTCTTAGGATCTTTCTATTCCCATGAAAATTTCTTTCAGGTGTAGGCTTCAGCCATTTAAGACATATAAGCACAATGCCACATACAACTTCTCTCAATTCCATGTGCTTCTCTCACTACCGTGTCTCTTTTTTTCTTCATAGCAGTTGATCTACACCAATCAATGACCTGCTTTCTTAATCTAGTGTATAGGTTTTTAGTCAGTGTGTCACTTTTCTACTGTCAAGACAATACTGCATGATAAACAGATAAAAGTTGAGGGACACATAACACTGTGTATTTGTTTGGTTCTTACATCTGCATCTGCTGAACCATTTGGCTCTGTTCCACAGTCTCTGCCTCTTAGGATTCATTAGCTAGCCAGGCATGTCCTTCTCATGAGGATAGCAGAAGTGCAAGAAAGCAAGTAGAAATGCTCAGAAACTCTATGCCATCAATTCTGCCTTTCTTTCTTTTTCCAAAGAAAGTCATTTAGCCAAATAAATTCAAATGGAAAAATGTATTTCACCTCTTTTAGTGGCTGAAACTCCAAAGTTACATAGTAAAGAATGTGGATGTAAAGGGAGGTGAATTGGGACCAATAACACAGTCTATCACAATAACCTGACCTGCCTCTCCAGTAGTGATAACTACTATACACCTTTGCCTTCTTTGTGAAATACCCTCTTTCTCTGGCTTCCATGGTGGAACATTCCCTTGATATTCATCCTATCCTTCTGCCCCAACCTACTTAGTCTTTTTCAAGTCTAGCTTCCTCAGGACTCAGTTGGAAATCCTCAAGACCTGGTTGTATATAATCCAGGTTCACGGATTCCATCACTAACAAAATAAAGTTGGGTCAGAAATGCTTAAATTTTTCATTTGGGTTCCCGAATCATATATCTAGCTGCCTCCTTTGTAATTCTTACAAGATCTCCAAGATATCTGCGATTTGACCTAGATTTAAAGTATTCCTGTGATTTCCCCCCTTCCACCCCAAACTTCTTCAGTGTTCCCTAGTAGCTCAATGATTGGTACCATATCCATCAAGTTAAACAAGCCACAAAACTAGGAGTCATCCTTAACACTATTCTTTCGTCATTAAACCCTGTTACTTAAATAGCTCTTTTTGTTGCTTAAATAGCTCTGGGATTCATCCACTTCTTTTCATCACTATGGTTCCTTTCGGGTGTAATCCACCATATTCTCTCACCAGAATAACTTCTGCTGAAAAACAATAAGTTCTGAACCTCATCCCCTCTTGTCCTCATCTGTTTTCTGCATTGCAGCCAGAAAGATCTGATTGAAAAACAAGTCTAATTTAAAAAACAAAATGCCTATCAGACCTATACATTTTTGTTCTTATCTCGCCCATGTCATGCTTAATGTCTTAGTTTTCAGTTCTCGAAAAAAAACATAACATGAGGCAAAAAATTTTGTAGGGTTTTTATGTGGAAAGTAGAGCCAGAAAGTAGCAACAAAGGAGTAGGGAAAGTGAACAAGAAAAGAAGTCATTTCAAGAGTACTCTATAGAGGTTGCTGCTATAGACATTGGTGGCTTGATTCTACAGAACTTCTGGGAAGTATGAAGGATAGGATCCATAATTATATGCCTGAGGAGTTGCAGCTAGTTTTATGTGTCTGCTGGCTCTTCATTGTTTGAGGATTGTATCCTCAAACTTTCAGATCCTACTTTATTCATATACCAGAGAACCCATGCACCTAGATAAAACAGGTTCTTCCGCCCTCGCAACAAAGCCACATGCTTCTACTATGTACTGTAGCTATACCGTATGCATCTCCATGGCTGGTCACAGTGTTGAGTTTGCACTTTGCTATGTGATTATTTCATTAAATTTTTTCTGCCCCCTGGACTGCAAACTTGAGAAGACCTGAGATCATGTTTGCTTTTGAGTATCATTGTCTTCTTGGCAACCAAACCAGGACCTGGTGCATAAAATATGTTCAGTATATTTGCAGTGAATATATAAGTGTAGGGGTATGTGTGCATGTGTGCATTCACACATGTATATTTATTAAGAGAAACTTTGAATTATCAGTATATAGATTATTATCAATTTCAAAAAGTTATCTTTTTAAATTCAAGTGTTATTTTTATGCATTGCTTTCTTTCAATCCTTAGATTAAAAATTCTGTTTAAAAGAAGTCATACTGAGAAAACAAGAAAATATAACTCATATTGCAATATCTTGATTGATCTGATAGCTTGTAGTATTAGCAGTACTTTTATAAAGAAAGTTATTGATACACATTTTCTTTCATAAGACAAAAGGGGAATAACCAAATCCTAATACATAGCCCTTTGCAATCCTGTATTCATCAGTGGAGGAAAGCACCACATTTGGCAATACTAGGCAATTTGGGGATTTGGGTACTTTAAAGTGTGTGTGTGTGTGTGTGTGTTTGTGTGTGTGTGTGTATTTATCCTCTAAAACATCATTTCCAAATTCACATTTTTGCTTCTCAAAGTCAGAGCTATAATTTTATAGCGGGAAACATGTTGCGAAAGTATATCAGTTTTCAGTCTCTCACTTCTGCTGATGTAGTATAATAGTGACCAAAAAAGAAATGGTGAGGCAGGTGGAAATCTACATAAATTATTATTATTATTTGTTAAAGATTTTATTTATTAATTTGACAGAGAGAGAGAGGTCACAGGTAGGCAGAGAGGCAGGCATGGGGGGAGGAGCAGGTTCCCTGCTGAGCAGAGAGCCGTATGTGGGGCTCCATCCCATGACCCTGAGATCATGACCTGAGCTGAAAGCAGAGGTTTAACCCACTGAGCCACCCGGGTGCCCTACATAAGTTATTTTTAATGAAAATGAAATACTTCCATAAAGTTAAACTACCAATAGTAAATTATTTACCAATTACCGAAATTACTTACCAAGAGTAAATTATCCACATTCAGTTCATACTTTCCATATGTCAAATTATCGTGTCACCCAGTATTAATTCAACATATACTGGTTGAGCACTTACCATTCAGAAGTAATATGGTGCCATTGGCAAATAGGCTGGACATGGTCTCCACCTTTATAAAGATTATGATACTGGCATCTTATTATAAAAAAAATGGAGATATTTTCTCTGGAAGCATCCATCAAATGCTGGACCTTTTCTTTTGATTTCATAGAAGAGAAGCCAGAGCAGTATGCTTTTGATTTGATCTCAAATCTCAGCCACTGAGAGATCAATTGTGGTGAAAGGATTATTCAGATAGTGAATAGATTATGAAAGCAGTTGTATCTGTGTCAGTCAGTGTTTGCTGTCGATTAGTGCTTGCTTATTTCTAGTCTCTCTCATTTGGAGAATGTGGAGAGGAAGATATTGAATGTCTAGTGGGCTTCAAATATTTCTGCTCATCTCTTTGTTCTCACAGTTATTCACATGGCTATAAATTGAAATGGCATATAAGCCCATGAACTGAAGACATTGGGGCCTTGAAGAAATTCCTCTAGCATTCTGCCCCATATAGAAGACATTATGAAAAGAATTTTCTTTGACTTGTACATATGAAATCAGGGAATGTCTGTCATTCAAGGATGTATGCACTCCTGCATGTGAGACCTTTTTAGATAAAGTAGATTTGTTTGAGGTGTGCCAAAGGAATGGTGGACAAACATGAACTTAAGAGATCATAGTTTTGGAGCTAAGTATGCAACAGTTTTCTGGGTTTTGTTTGTTTGTTGCAGCTAAACATGTCATGATGTTCTTAAAGTCCCATGCCCCTGAAAAATGGCTTGTAATAAGCAAAGGTGATGCCATCTTTGTCCTGAGAGGACTTTGGCTTACTTCCTGTCAGCTGATGATTGTGCAGCAATCAAGGTTTAGGTACTGCTTTGGTAGGGGTGACAACTCTAGCACAGGGTTCATCTTCCAATCTCTGTATCTGAGATCATTCTTCAGAAATAGGATGCATGGAAAAACCAGAGTGTTGTGTGCTGAAATGAAGACCCTATCAGAATGGGAGTGGCCACCCTCTCCTCTTGCTCCTGGGTCATTTCAGATGAGGTCAGCTCAGGTGAGGTTCAGCTCAGCCACATTCTTACATTCCCCCTCCAATAGGTATGGTCACCCCATCAGGAACATTTCTTTTGGTGTGGTCACCCCATCAGGAACATTCCTTGACTCAGTATTTCAGGATGCCACATATGCTGTTTAAATCAGACACAAGTGCTTAGCAGCTTTTTATATACATGTTTTTGGTTATAAGAGCAATGACCTGAGAATTGCACTCTCATGAATAGTGGCTACATTGAAATTTGATTTATAAAGTTCAGTAAATTTAGCTAATTTATAACCTACTTTCCAGAAAAAGAGAACTTGTTTTTGAGAAAATTACTTAGGTTATTTTTGCAGGGGTCAAAATCTAGTTAAAGTGTGTTACAAGAATATTATTGCTAAAGTGAGTAAATCTGAAAAATCAAAAATCACTGATAGTGAGAACACAAGTGTTCATTATATTATCCTTCGTACTTTTCTGTCTTTTTTTTCTTTGGAGAGAAAACATGGTTCTAAGAATCTTGGAGGCTTCTGGGTCAGCATTATGAAATTAAGAAGAAATAAATATGCAATCAATAAGAGGAGCCTCAAAAAAAAAATGAAAGAGAGATTGTCCATATTCTAAACCTAACATTTGTTATATGTTATAGCGAGTTTACTTGATTTTGTTTATCTGAGATTTTTCTCATTCAAAAATGATTTCTTAAGACTCAACAGCATCTTGGGTCGGTAAAGAAGGCTTGATTTTGTTAATTCATTCTGTTTTCTAAATGCATTGTCTTTACAAACCATAAGAGACTCCTAATCTCAGGAGACAAACTGAGGGCTGCTGGTGGAGGGAGGGATAGGGTGGCTGGGTGAAGGACACTGGGGAAGGTATGTAATATGGTGAGTGCTGTGATTTGTGTAAGGCTGATGACTCACAGACCTGTACCCTTGAAATAAATAATATATTATATGTTAATAGAAAATATCAATAATGTATATCAGGGGAAAAAAAGCATTGTCTTTATCTTTGCCACTCTCCTATGGTCCTTCAGGATTTTTCCACTTCCTTAGAATAAAATCAAGGATATTCATTGGCCCTACATGATTGGCCTCTATCCAAGCCATTTCCTGCCTCTGGATTGCTCACTAAACTTCAGCCACCTTGGCTCCATCAGTTCCTAAAATATATCAAGTTTTTTCTTACCTCAGGGTCTTACTACTTTCTGTATATTTCCTAGGTTACACTGCAAAATCGATCCCTTCTCTTTCTAGTAAAGCTTATGCTTACCACCTCCTCAGAGTGGCGTTGTCTAGCCATCCATCCCAATTTGATATCACTTGTTATTCTTCTCACAATATCTATATTTTGTTTATTTTGTTGATTTTTCTATTGGATTTAACAGTCTGTGGTTTTTGTTTTTTGTTTTTTGTTTTTTTTTTTTAAAATGCATCAACCTTCCATTAGGTTATAAGCTTCATGACAATAGGAACCTTATTTCCTGGTTATCCTTGGTATTCATAATTTTCTTGGCATAGTGGATGATCAGAATGAGTTAATTTTAGCTATACATTGGAAGCCTGTCAAGCTCCTTCACCATTACTGACTGACCTATATCCCTAATCTTGATCTGATGAGGCTTTAGCCCACATGCTCCCAGCTTTATGAAAACATTTCTGCAAATGTAACAAGATAAAAAGACATGTTTAAAGTCTGAATCTTGACGATATTATACTGTTTTATAAGTTTACTGTAAAAGATGACATTTTAAAATTAAATATCTGAAAGAAAAAACAAATTTCTCTTTTATAGTTTAGTTTGCTACATTTATTATCCTTATCATAATGGAGATAAAGAAGTAATACAAAGTTTTAGGACAATTTAGCAAATGAGTAATGCAGTCAGGATTTCAAAGGGAAATCACTTTCAGTGACAGACACATTAAAAGTTTAATTTATTATATTTCATTTCTGTGGAGCAAATTGATAAAAGAAATAAAAAAAAACTGTTAGATAAATTTGAGATTGAAAGCCACAATACTCTGCAACATACCTAGGAAATTTAGAAGAGTAAACTTCATTTAGTTTTCAGAGATTACAAAGTACCATTTTGTACAATAATGTTATTTCTTGGGTAGACATCTTATTAAATAAAATAGATCCAATATGACTCTTTTAAAAAGCTGTATATAAACTTAGTCAATTTCATATTTATTAGAAGAGAAAATAAGCATAGAAATTTCAATTTTCTAGTGCCTTGTTTTTGTGTATGTTTTTGTTTAACCAGTAGGTCACTTGTGCCACTGGATTTATATAGCATTAACTATTACTCATTTCAGTAAGTATTTATAATATTATTTTCCATTTTAGGATAATATCAACACTTGTTTATTGTGGAAACCAGAAGTAATCTCCTTAGATTGTTCAATGGCAATTTCATACCCAGAATCCTTCCCTGAGTTTCACTGCTTATTAAAGCATGAAGTCCTATATTTCTCCAGCCATATTAAGTAGCTGGATCCAAGCATGGAAATTGGTGATGGTCAGTACCTTTCAAATCATGGACTGGGAATGAATATTTATTTAAGATTTTCTGAAAGATAATTAGTCCATATATTCTTATAGATGATCTAATAGTTCATGACTAAGTCCATTGGTAGACCCATTTCCTAAATAGCACTTTGATAGCTCCCATGGAGCTGGTTTTATCCAACTAACCTTTGAAGGGCTTTCATCTCTTTGTATGGAGGATATCTGCTCCCAGCACTACAGATTCTGTCACTGGGATTAGTCTAAGACTATCACTGAAGATGCTGATCTCTTTAGGATTTTAGTATCAGAAATAATTGTTCTTATCCTTAGATAAGTACCATTAAGCTAGTTTTTACTTTGTAAATGCTGTGGATCTTGTAATTTATCTTTTTTTTTTCCTCTCTTAAATTAGCTTCTAGAATTCTAAGAACCAAATCTAGAGGCCCACTTATAGTCCAAATATTTATGGCATGTATCTGTGTATGAATCAACCTATTCCTTCCATCTTACTTTCTTTCTCCTTTACTCCTTTGTCTTGCTCATATTTAATTCATTGTATCTTGGTTAATTAAATGCTTTCTGGTAAGCTGAATTGAATCCCTTTTTTAAAATTAGGTGGGTTATTAATTCATTATTTGCTGTATAGATTGCTTGCCTGCCTCAGTATAATTTTCAAGTCATTAGAACAGCAGGAGTATTTATAGAGAATTTTTGACATACTATTGGGCATATCAAAACTAGGTTTTGGGAAGGTCTTACACTCTTAATATATTTTTATGTATTGGAATTAATTTTCTTCAATATTTCAACTGCAAAGCAAGCTGATAAGAATTTTATGGATAAAATAAGCATACGTGACAGCATAACTCATCTAGTACAAAAATTAATTAATGGTTTTAGAAAAGCATCCCTAGTGTTTAGTTATATATTCCGTGGCATCATTTCCATAACAATATCATAATATGCTTTATCTTCATATTCAGTTTCCAGCATACAAAGAGATTACCTTTAAAAAGTGTATTTATAAATTAGTTATTTAGAGCACAGAATTCATTTTGGTGAACAATTAATTTTTAAGTGGGTTAGGATCCTATGTTAGCCCATAAAATTTTTTCACTCATAGTGTAAAGGAAATAATATTAATTTTTATGGGAGACATTGCAGAAAGTACTATTTTACATTTTAAAATAGAAAAGAAAAAAGACCAAAAATTACCTTTTTCAGTTATGAAGCCCAAGACAAAAGTGGTATAATTAGAAGATCAGGGTGTGGATATGAATTTCATGCAGATTCTAGAGAGTATTCCTGGTTTTACTGAACAGGAGTAGGATTCATCGTACTGTACAATTTTGCTTCACAACATATGAGTTTTCCCCTTTTTTTCTATCAATATAGCATTAGTGGTAGATACTCTTCCATTATCAACATGATTAAGTTCATTTTTGCCTTGAAAATGGAATGAGTAATAGAAAAGAGGAAGAACAAATGATAGAAAAGTGGATTGATATTCCTGAGGTAAATGGATAAGAGCTGGAAACAGAAAAAAGCATCTGATAAAGAGGAAGTTTATGGGTATAAGGGAAATTTTCTGAGGTAGCACCAAATGAGCCATGAAGTAATGAAGTCATGAGGGGTGTAGAGTGTTCATGAATTGCGCAGAACTCTTAAAGAGAAAGAATAGGAACTGCTAAGAAAGGGATATTGGATCACTCAAATCCCTATGTTGCCAGAAGAGCTGTGGGCAAGGTAGAATGAGGGCAGGGAGGGAATACTGAGCAGATGGCAATTTCTTTATTTTAAGGTATTGGCAAGTTGAATGTTTACAATCTTAGAAGTTCTTATACTTTTAAAATTTCATGGGGTACCTGGGTGGCTCAGTAAGTTAAGTGTCCACCTTTGGCTCTGGTCATGATCTCAGGGTCCTGGGATTGAACCCCACATCAGGCTCCCTGCTTCCATGGAATCTGCTTCTCCCTCTCTCTCTGTGCTCTCTCTCAAATTAATAAATAAATAAAAATCTTTAAAAAAATAAAAATTTATCTCTAACATACTGTGCAGGTATTTAGTACCTTCAGTATACAGAAATTATTCAAAATTGTATTTCAAGTGTAAAGTACTGAACCTAGGGCCAAATGCATAGTAAATAATTAATTAATGTTAGTTCTTATTATTTTCTGGCATTTAATACAATTGTCAGTAGAAATTCTCCATATTCACTATTTATTATTACAGACATGATTCTCTGAATCATGACTTAACATTTTAAAACAAAATACAGAGAGATAGTTCAAGATGACATTGTAAGGATGCCTAGGTGGCTTTGTTGGTTGAGGGTTCCATTCTTGATTTTGGCTTAGGTCATGATCTCTGGGTCATGAGATCAAGCCCCACATTGGGCTGTACATTCAACGGGGAATCTGTTTAAGGTTCTTTCTACCTCTCCCTGTGCCCCTTCTCTCTAAAATAAATCTCACTCTCTCTAAAATAAATATATCTTTAAAAACTGAAAAAAAGAAAAAAGAAAAAAGACATTGTAGGAAGATCCTGAACTTACCTCCTCCCACAGATACAACAAATATATATGTATATATGGAGCTGTTCCCTCTGGGAAAACAACAACAACAACAACAAAACAAAAACAAAACAAAGCACAAACACAAAAACTCTGAGAACTAGTTGGATACCTACTCCGCAGCAAAGGAAAAAAGTGCCACACCAAAAAGTGTAGGAGAGGCTGAGATGTACTCTCACCACCACCCACTACAGTGCCCCATAATCGGGAGGGATTTCAAACAACAAGGACAACAAAAATATGAATAGAACTTCTCCCTAAGGAACAAGTATCCCACATGGCACCCTAACCCTTGGGTCCTACCCCAGAGGGACAAGCCCTCAAAATATCTGGCTTTGAAAACCAATGGGAATTATATTCAGGGGAAACATAGGGATGTAGGGAACAGTTTTCATTCTTAAAGGGGTTGTGCACAGACCTACTCTCCCCAGGACTCAGCACAAAATGCAGCACTTTGAAAAGAGCCTAGACATAGGTGAAGGAAATTGCTAAACTTAAAGCTTCTGCCAGAGGAGAAGGCTGTTGAGATTCTCTCCGGGAACTAAATACTGGCCAATGACATTATTATGGGTTCTGTCTACCTTGCTGGTGCTTTTGAGTGCCATTTTTGTGCCCTCACTCTAACCACCTAACAGCAGCAGGTAAGCAATCCCAGCCCCAGCTGCTTGAATCACACTGTCAAATGTACTGGGTGAACAACCCCACCTCACCCTGTGCAACTTATGTGATACTGCTAGGTGTAGCATGCCAGTAGACCTCCCACTACCCTAGTCCTGCAGCTTGTGCTGTACGGTCATGCCCCACATACCCCTATCCCATGGTGATCACATGGTATCTTAATACTTGGCCAAGCACCGTGGCCCCTCTCCAGCAGCACCCTTCATGTGACCCAGCCAGAGCCAATGGGTACACACAACCCACACAGGGCACATCTCAAGTAATTAGGGGGGGATTGCATTTCTGGACCCCAGTGGTCTGAAACAATCAAAGAGATAGTTTGAGAGATAACCAAGAACTAGAGGAAGGTAAATAAAATGTCTCATCTCCTACATAGAGCCACTCCTTTAAGACAGCTGATAGATAGCTAATTTGCATAACAGGCAGTAACAGAGAGTTTGGGACTCTTTCTCCCTCTGCCCCTCCTGTGCATGTGTGTGCTCTCTCTCTCTCTAAAATATTTATTTATTTTGGAGAGAGAAAGAGATTTATAAAATATTTATTTATTTATTTTAGAGAGAGTACACATGCGGCGGGTGGGGGAGGTGCAGAGGGAAAGGGAGGGAGAGAATCTCAAGC
This sequence comes from Lontra canadensis, assembly GCF_010015895.1. Taxonomy (NCBI): domain Eukaryota; kingdom Metazoa; phylum Chordata; class Mammalia; order Carnivora; family Mustelidae; genus Lontra; species Lontra canadensis. Next base: position 16,874,819 of record NW_022631010.1, read on the forward strand.
AAACTCCCTGCTGAGCATGGAACCCAATGTGGGGTTCAATCTCAGGATCTTGAGATCATGACCTGAGAGCCAAAATTAAGAATTGGGTGCTCAACCAACTTCTTAAATTTATTGAGTCTAATAAAATACCAATGGTATTATTCACAGAAATAGAACAAATAATCTTTTTTTAAAAATATTTTATTTATTTATTTGCCAAACAAAGATCACAAGTAGGCAGCAAGGCAGGCAGAGAGAGAGAAGGTGGGGGGAACAGGTTCTCTGCTGAGCAGAGAGCCTAGTGCAGGGCTTAATCCCAGGACCCTGAGATAATAACCTGAGCCAAAGGCAGAGGCTCAACCCACTGAGCCGCCCAGGCACCCTAGAACAAATAATCTTAAAATTTCTATGGAACCACCAAAGACCCCAAATAGTCAAAGCAATCTTGAAAAGGAATAGAGATGGAGGTTTCATACTCCAGATTTCAAACAATACTATAAAACAATAATAATCAAAACAGTATGGTACTGGCACAAAAAGAGACATAGATCAATGGAACAGAATAGAGAGCTCAGATATAAACCCACACATATATTATCAATTAATTTATGACAAAGGAGACAAAGTATATAATGGGACATTTTCTTCAGTCTCTTCAGTAAATACTGTTGGGAAAACTGGATAGCTACATGCAAAGAATGAAACTGAACCACTGTCTTGCACCATATTTAAAAACTTGAATATAAGATTTGAAACCACAAAACTCCTAGAAGAAAATATACCTCCTTGACAGTTGTAGTGATATTTTTTTGGACCTCATTCCATAGGCAAGGGCAACAAAAGCAGAAATAAACAAATGGAACTACATCAAACTAAAAAGCTTTTTATGGTGAGGGAAACCATCAACGAAACAAAATAGCAACCTACTAAATGGGTGAAAATATTTGCAAGTCATATATCTGATGAGGGGCTAAAATCCAAAATATATAAAGAAGTCATGCAACTCGGTAGCAAAAAGAAACCCAAAAATTTTATTTAAAAATGGTCAATCTGATTATAATATTAAAAATATTCATAAAAAGGTTGAGATATTGCCATTTACCACAACACAGATGGATCTTGAGGATATTATGCTAAGTGAAAGAATTCAGATAGAGAAGTCAAATACTATATGATTTCACTTACATGCAGAATTAAAAAAATAGTAAAATAAGCCAGACCCATAGGTACAAAGAACAGAATGATGGTTGCCAGAGGAGAGGGTATTTGAGGGGTGGGCAAAATCAATGACCTAAAAACAGGAAATTGTCTTATATAACTGTGAAAACCATTGAGAAAATTCCCAACAAATGTTTGCTGAGGGTTGACTTTCCTTTTGGATGCAGTCTACTGAAACATTTCCTTCACTACATGTTAGTTCCACCACTAACAATCTAGTCATGATATCTATTTCTGAGGCAAAAGGAATGACAAATTCCTCTTAAAATTCCCAGCATCACACTCAGGCTAGTGACTGTACTTCATTTTTGTTGAACACTCAGAATTTTTATACATTTATTTCGGTAAGCTTACTGTCCCTTCATCTAAAGTAGTTCTTATCTAAACTTCTTTTTTATTCCCAGGATCCTCATTAGTTGATAGCTGCTTCAGCTCATTGATATGCTCGTGTAGATCTTAGAGTGCTGACTCCAGGCACTAGCTCTATCTTCCTCCCAGAGTGCATTTTCCTGAGGGCTTTTTAAGGCCACAAATCTGAAATACCATTTACCCTTGGTAGAGCTATAGATGAGCTTATTTTGGAAAATTACACTGGTTGATCTTAGGTCTTAGGTACCCCTCTGTAATTCCTACACACAAACCCACTTTACAACTTGGAAGCATTTGGGCTTCTATGTATGGGAAGAAAGTTTTGCCCAGAGTGAAGACAAATCAGCAAATACACAGTCATCTTCTTTGCTGATAAATTGTCGCAGCCTGAATCACCACCATGTTCCTCCAAACCTCTTACCCTCCCACAGTAGGTAGATCTATGTGACATCCCTGAATATGGTCTGTGTAGGTACCTGTGACTCTAGCTCTGATTCTTTTCCCTTTCAGGGCCTCAGGTACTTCTCACTGCCTCCTGCAGATAAGGCTGTTCGCCTCATTGCCTAGGAACTCTCTTTATTCTGCAAGGAATCTGCGAGTTTCCCCAAGAGAGATGAAGAGTCCCTCCCATGCCTGTTAGGGACTGTGCAGCACCTGCAGCACAATCTTTCCCTTGGGCCATCACATAGCACATCAGGGATTCTCTCCTCTTGAGTTTATCTCCTCTCAAGTGTCTCTGTGAACTTAGCAGATTCACCCAGGAGTGGGGTCATGATGTCTTTTCACAGAGTAACAGATTCCTTGTTTCTATTTCTTTCCTTTTTTTTCCCTTCTCCTCCTGGCTCCTTTGGAATAGAGAAAAGCTAGTGGCACTAGCTTTTTATATTTATAAAAATGTAAATATAATTTATAAAAATATAAATACAATTTATTTATAGGCACTGGTGCCTGTAAATGGCACTCCATTTATAGGATGACAAAAAACAAAACCACACACACAACAAAACCCACCTACCCTGATGTCTTTTTTTATTTCTTGATCATAAGATTGAGCATTCATGCACTTACTCCCACATATTTATCTGGTACTGTGCTGCAAGGAAGTTCTGCACTGGTCCCTGGTGATGCATTGCCTATGCTGTTATGGAACTTGGCTTGTTAAGTGACAGGCAGACAAATAAAGCACAGAAAGTACAATCACAATAAAGAGGGGGTAAAGAAACAGCTCACAGAAAAGTAGGAAATGAACTTCACAGGATGGGATTAAGGACCCTAGAAGGTACTCCTGGAAATGGTTATTAACAAATGAATGAGTGCTAGGAAAGGATATAGAGGAGATCTTTGTGTTATTCCTACAACTTCTTTGTAATTTAAAAATTAATTCTAAGTAAAATGTCAACAAAAACTCACCAGGCAAATGATGGTGAAGCTGAGAGAAAGGCATTTAGAATAAATGCAAAAAAGCCTCCTGTTACTTGTTTGGTATTGTTCAGGGATTTTTTTTTTTAATTTTATTTTTTCAGTGTTCCAAGATTCATTGTTTATGCACGACACCCAGTGCTCCATGCCATACGTGCCCTCCACAATACCCACCACCAGCAACCCTTCCACCCCCCTCCCCTCCCAAACCCTCAGTTTGTTTCTCAGAGTCCATAGTCTCTCATGGTTCGTTTCCCCTCCGATTTCCCCCAACTTAATTCTTCTCTCCTTCACCCAGTGTCCTCTGTGTTATTCCTTATGTTCAGGGATTCTGAGGGAACAGTGGAGACAAAGCTCCTGTGCATGTGGTTGACTCTGGGTGGATTTGAATTGCTCTAAGTAGAAGGGTGAGACTGAAGGGTTTTCATTAAGGGAATGGCATGATGGGATTTTCTTTTAGAAAAGTCACTCCATGGTTTTATGGAGAATAGACTGCCGGGAAGAAGTAAGAGGTAGGGAAAGAATGTGAAGAGATAGTGGTCCAGGTCAGAGGTGATGGAGTTCTTGATCAAGGAACTGGTAACATGATTGGCCGTAAGAGTAGACATTCCCAAGACACTCAGAGGTGACAATAACAGGACTTAGTCACTACTGGGATTTCAAAATGAAGGGAAAAAGGAGTGAGAGATTTGCACTGTCTGGCCAGATTGATTCAAATTAATAGGGGAAAAGGTAATCTGTGAGAAGGATTACATCCTTTTTATTTTTTAAACAATTTTATTTATTCATTTGACAGAGAGAGAGAGTACAAGCAGCGGGAGTGGCAGGCAGAGGGAAAGGGAGAAGCAGGCTTTCTGTTGATCAGGAACCCTGATGTGGGGCTTGGTCCCAGAACCTTGGGATCATGACCCAAGCCCAAGGCAGACACTTAACTGACTGAGCCACTCAGGTGCCTTTGCCATGGTCTTTCTGTCTGTATGTGGTTTTCATGTTCCTGCTCTGTTGTACAGCTTTGACTACCTATGGGCTGAAAAAAAAAGGATCCAAGTGAAAGTATTAGGAGTACTGATAAAGTGAACACTAGGTGGCCAAAGACAAATTTTATGGCAGCTCCAGAGAAGAAAAGAGGGTGAAGTTCAGAAAACAATTAGGGGTTGGTGGAAGTCCTTTGACAGAGAGGAGTATTGTAAACCTCACTGCAGCCTAGAATAATTGGCCAATATGGATAGTAGTTGGGGAAAAAAACAAAACTATTGCCGAGGCATATCTCAACTTCAGCAAATATGGAGAGAAAAGAAAAGTGATTTCTTATGTTGGGGAGACATATTCATAAAGACTGTGCTCCAAGGACACCACATAAGATAGATTAGATTTACCATTTCAGGGAACATTTTTTCTTCAAAATAAATGATATATTCATTCATCAACCCAGATGAGGATACAATAATCAATGCAAAGGAAAGCAGAATCTTTTCCCCTTTGTGTTGTTACATGTTCAGAACAAATTTAAACTCTATTATAAACAAGGACTTAAATAATACTGATCACATAAACTTGACTGTAAATGATACTTGAATATTTCCACTAAGTCATTGGCATAGACTCTAACTCACAATAAATATAACAGGCATGGTCAAGAATTATTTAGAATCAGACTTAGCATAAAAGGACTTTTTAATTTTTTTAAAATTATGTTACATTAGTCACCATACATTACATCATTAGTTTTTGATGTAGTGTTCCATGAGTCACTGTTTGCATGGAGCACCCAGTGCTCCATGTGATATGTGCCCTCCTTAATACCCATCACCGGGCTAATCATCCCTCTACCCCCCTCCCTCTAAAACCCTCAGTTTGTTTCTCAGAATCCATAGTCTCTGATGGTTCATCTCCTCCTCTGATATCCACCCCCTTCATTTTTCCCTTCCTTCTCCTAATGTCCTCCATGCTATTCCTTATGTTCCACATGTAAGTGAAACCATATGATAATTGGCTTTCTCTGCTTGACTTGATATTTCACTTAGCATAATCTCCTGCAGTGAACCCTCATACACTGTTGGTGGGAATGCAAGTTGGTACAGCCACTTTGGAAAACAGTGTTGAGGTTCCTCAAAAAATTAAAAATAGAGTTACCCTATGATCCAGCAATTGCATTACTGGGTATTTACCTCAAAGATACAGATGTAGTGAAAAGAAGGGCCATATGCACCCCCATGTTCATAGCAGCAATGTACACAATAGCCAAACTGTGGAAAGAGCCGGGATGCCCTTCAGCAGATGAATGGCTAAAGAAGATATGGTCTGGGGCGCCTGGGTGGCTCAGTGGGTTAAAGCCTCTGCCTTCGGCTCAGGTCATGATCCCAGGGTCCTGGGATCGAGCCCCACATCGGGCTTTCTGCTCAGCAGGGAGCCAGCTTCCTCCTCTCTCTCTGCCTGCCTCTTGCCTACTTGTAATCTCCATCTGTCAAATAAATAAATAAATAAAATCTTAAAAAAAAAAAGATATGGTCCATATACATAATGGAATATTACTCAGCCATCAGAAAGGATGAATATCCAACTTTTGCATAAAAGGACTTTTTTTTTTTTAAGGAAAAACACTAGCTGGAATCAATTGTGTATAAGTTGAAGATAATGAAATATTGGGAGGAACTTTAGAAACACAGTGAAGAAGTAATGCTCCTTAGAATTCTTGGATGATGAAAGATACTAAATTTCAATTTTCCTAAATTTAACACATAGAAAAAGAAAAGTAGAATGGACTCCTGATTCCACCACTTAGTGCTATGCCTTTTCAGAATCCACTCAATCTTACTGCAACTCGGTTTCCTCTCTGATTACATTGGGGTAAACTTACTATCACACTTAACTCCTAGGATTGTTATGAGTACCCAGTAAGATAATGTAGTATGTGAATGTTTCCTATGAACTTAGGAATTCATAGTAGTTTGATTTCTCTCTTCTCAGATGGACCATATGGAATCCTAAAGATATAGCTGATGTGAACCTTTTCTTCTAAGAGAGCATTTGATTGTGTGTCTTACTGGATGAATAACCATCAAAACCAGAGAATGCCTGTGACAGTAATTTTTTTAATCAACATCCCCTAAGGAGTGGGGGATGTTCAAGGAGGCTCGAACTTACTTCTCAAAAAAGAGGAAGTGAGGGTGGTACCCCACCTTTAGGTTTTGAAATTCAAGAAGAGAATAAAGAGATGTTTGAGTTTGATTGAGACCAGGAGACAGAATTTAAGCTAGTTCTTAACCGGTTATTAATAGTAAGGCCTTAGACCTCATTTTAGAAATGACCTCTTTGTAGACTACGAAGGGGTACCATTAAGACCTAACCATTGATGAACTTATCAAAAACAATACATTTCCCCCAACAGAAGCCTTCCCTCTCAGTATATTTAGAAAGGAAAAATCTGATACAGAGTGGTGGTCCTTCATGTATCATAAATATTAAATGGAAGTGGTTTGTTGTCCACTGAAGGTTTTCTTTGAGTTTTTTTAAAGCAAAGAGGTCATTTCTGTAGACTATTTTCTGGTAGTACATCTTATTTCCTAACCCAGCTGTGATGTAGAACCTTTTCTGTCTCAGCAGGGAGAGAAATCTACACTCCAGTTTTTTACTTTTGGTAAAACATTTCCTATTTTAACACCTATTTGAAAGTGTAAAAACATTTTTTTGTTGTTGTTGGGGGGAGGGATGAATTATTCATACAATTTTCTTGCTTTAAACCAGAACAATGATACATCATTTTTTAAAGATCTGTCAGACAGGCTTTCAGTTTTTAACTCTTTTAGTTCCTGGTCCTATACTACACATGCACCATGATCCAGACACTGAGTTAACATCAGAAGCAAAATGCTCCAAGTCATTCTAGGTTCTATTTAATTTTTTAGCCATTTAAAAAAAGAAAAATCACCATTTTGGAGCAATGTTATACCCACATCTGGTTTGAAGTCACTTTCTTGATGCCTGTAGAGACCCATGAAAAGCACCCAAAACATAGCATGTGCTGTATAGCATTTTTTGGAGTACAGCTATGTTGTGTGTCAAAAGCCTAAAATCTTTTATTTTTAGCAACTAATCTCAAGCATATGCAAAACTACTAGCTACAAGAAACTATCAGCATTGTTTATAAGAGAAAAAAAAAACAGAAACTAATTAAATATCTAACATTAGGCATAGGAAATTTTGAAAAATTCATAAGAACTAGCCATTGAAAAGTAATACTTTAAAAATTGCTTTTTGACATGAAAATAATTTTATATGATTATAAACAACAGAATCAGATTATAAATAGCATGAGTAGTGTTATCCAATTTGGTATAAAATATATATTAATTATTTAGATTGTTAAAAATTCATAAAATATAGTCTGAAAGAGCACACACCAAATTGACAGTGTTGCTGACAGTGAATATGTAGGTAGTCGTGAATATGTAGGTGTATGTATTTGTCTATGTAGGGTTATTTTGTGTCTTAGTCCATAGTAAACATGTATTATTTGTATCATAAAAAAGTAAGAAAAACTATTTAAAATAATATACACATCTTCAAAGAGGAGACTACAGGAAAGGAAGGTGGTGAAATTGGCTATGGTTTATCCTGACTTTAGGATTTCTCTTTCCAATATTGTTAAAAAAAGAGTTAAGCCTTAAAATCTAAGTCTAAAAACTGGTGGTTTGCATGTGTTTGATCCTGAGGTTCAAATATCTTTTATGGATTCACAATTTGTGATTAATTCCTATATTTCCACTCTGATTTTTCTGCATACCTGACCAGAAAATAATAGGTGATATTCACTTCTAGATACATCATTATTAGGTCTATAGTCTCAAAGTAATATGTAAATGCACTGATTACTGACCATGTTCCAGACCTATTCTAAATACTTTACGTGGATTTACTTACCTACTTTTCACCATTCCTCATAAGGTGGGTATTAGTCTTTCCCCAAAGCCCAAGCAAGGCAGGTCTTTGCTGGAAATGATATAGCCTTGTAGTACATCTGGGACTAAAGTCATAAAGGAGCCTGGTGGTGGGTATTAAGGAGGGCGCTTATTGTGTGGAGCGCTGGGTGTGGTGCATAAACAATGAATTTTGGAACACTGGAAAAAAAATAAAATTTTATAAAAAGGATGACTCTAGAGCCATACAGTATTTTAATATTTACTAAAGTTGAAATTAATAAAAACATCCACTTAAAATGAAATAAAACTTTAAGCAACATATCAGTCTGTTTTTCCTAGAAGTATAAAGTTGGTAATTTTTTAACAGGAAAATATTCCAAAGGGTATTATTTTCACAAATGGCTTATAAATAGCTTTAGAAATTTTGATTTGTAAGTTTCTTTCTTTCTTTTTTTTTTTTTTTTTTT